>NW_022631037.1:11961739-12528426 GCF_010015895.1 Lontra canadensis | reverse complement strand
AAAAAAAAAAAAAAAATGGGCAAACAACACTAGAATATATTATATTTTTTTTTTTATTTATATATATATATATATATTTATTTTTTTTTTTTTTTTTTTAAGTCATTGCTGAATTAATGAATAGCGAGCAGGTACCATCAGGGCACTGGGGAGATGAAGATGGGTAGAAGACAGTCCCTGCTCTCAGAACTGTTTGGAGGAGCAGAGTCAAAAACAGGGAGAATGCAATGAGCTCGGGTCCAGATTGGGGAGCGGGGTGTGTGTGGCATTTTAGGATCATCAGACCCCAGTGTAATCCTTGTTGGGCTTCGGCCACCAACTACCTAGAACCCAGGATAAACCATTTAGCTGTGATTTAGGCCCGTACCCTGAGCAGCCCAACAGCAGCAAGAGTGAACGGCTTCCTCTGTGGAGTAAGTGCTCAGATGGGTACCTGGGGCCCTTACCCTTTCTGGTGAGGGAGGGCTTGTGGGGTTCACAGGTCCAGTGGTGGTCAACCCCACACCTTCTAGCCTAGCCTCTGATCTTTTACCTGGTCTTCTGTTTCAGAAGAGAAACTTGTGCAGCACCAAGGAAGGTAACACCTGCCTGCCCCTTGGGATTAGAGCAGCGATGCATGTCCCAGGCCAGGAGCCTTCCTATCTAGAGGACAGGTGGATTGTCCCATTTGGCTCTGAGAAAGCTTGTGCCTCAGAGAGCAAGTGGCTGACCTGCCTTCCTGTTCTAGACTATAAAAAGGAACCCAGCAGGAGGAGGAGGAAGGAAGCCAGTTAAGAATCCCCCTCTTTGCAGAGAAAGAGTCCACAGCCCCTGCTGGCTCTCCCAGGAGGACAAACTTACCTCTAAATCCAATTTTCTCCCTACAGTGGGGCAAGATCCAAGCAGCTCCTGATGCTTCTCAAAGCTCACAAGGAAGAAGCATTTTCTTTCCTCCTCTCCCCTTTCCAGATTCATCCCTCCTCCCTCCAAGGGCCAGAAGAGTAGGCTCTGGTTCCCAGCAGCCTGAACCTTCCCAGACAGTAGGCTAAATGCTGAGCCTACCAAAAGCCTCCACCCTGCTTTCAGGGTTGGCCTGTCTGGAGTCAGCCAGAGCCCTTCAGATTTTCCCCCACCGCCAGGCTGACCATGCCTCCGCCCACGTTTTAATCCATCAAGGAATCATCATCGAAATGACTCATTAACACCTCCCGAGAATTCAGAGCACCTTTAGTTCTGATTCCCCATTCTTCCTCCCATGGTTGCCTGGGTTGGGAATGATCTCCAACTCTACTCAGAGAGGTTAAGTAACTTGCCCAAGGTCACACAGTGGGAAAAATAGCAAAACAAAAACATAAACAAAAACAACTTGTGTCCCTTGCCCAGTAGTTTGGCAGGTGCTCAAATAATCTTTGTGGAAGGCCAAGACATGCTGTTTCTTTGTGTCATTGGCCTGGGGGGTGAGGGGATTGTGTTGGGGGGCTGAAAGCAGTTTCCCTTCTAAATGAAACTCTGACCTCCTTAGTTCACTTTCACTTCCAAAGAAGTTAACCAATTTAATCTCTCCGCCTAGATCCCATGGTTAGTGTATCTTTTATCAGAGCAAGGCTCCCACCCCCAAGAGCAAGGAAGAAGTCTAATATTTTCCTTCACAAGAGGGCAAAGACCAAAACCAAAACCCAAATCCAAATACACAGCTTCTCTTTCCCCTGAAACATACAGCCCGCAAGCAAAGCCCAAAGCGCCCCCGAGCCCTTGCGCGGCCGCAGGCGCCCCCGACACACGCCACGCCACGCCACACTGCGTTAGGGACGCGTCGGGGAGGGGGCGCGGAGCGCGGGCCGGGCGCGGCGGGGAGCCGGGGGGCGCCGGGCGCGCTGCCAGGCCGCGCCGCACCGCGGGGGCTGGCCGCCCCTCGCCACGTGGTGGTGGCAGCGGCGGGGTCCCGGGCGCCTTCCCAGCTGGAGAAACCCGGAGCAGCCGGGGAGGAGGAGGCAGCGGCGGCGGCGGCGGAGGAGGAGCGGGGCGGGCGGGAGGGAGGGGGGCTGGGGGGAGGGGTGGGGGGTGGGGAGAGACCCGGCGGCGGCGACAGGGCGAGAGCGGAGCGCGGTGCCAGGGGGGTGGGGGCACCGGTGCCCGTCTGGGGAGGGAGCAGGCGGAGGGGGTAAGCTGCGATTACAAGCAGGAACCGGCAGCAGCTGTGAGTCCCCGGCGGGGCTGGGGCGGGGGAAGGGGAGCGGCGCCCGGGGGCCGGTCCCCGGGGTCGCAGGGTGGTCCGGGGGAGGGGGGCGGGAGGTGGGCCGGCAGTTGGCCCCGGCGGGCCGGGGAGGGGAAGGGTCCGGCGCCGGCCGCCCGCGTTCACCACTCCCTTTCCCCCTCCGCCGCTGCTCCTCAGGCCGCACCGCCTCGGGAGCCCCCTTCCCGGCCCGGGGACGGCCGACTAGGGGCCCGGGGCTCGGCCAGCGGTGGGGGAGGGGGCTGCGTGGTCTCTGCCCCCGAGAGGGGAGGGGCGACAATTTCTGTCCGCCGAACTGAAGGGGTTTAAAGGGCGGCTCTTAAAGGGGCCGCAGTAGGGGCCCGGGGCCGAGGAGGCACCCCCCTCCCCATCCGCCCTCCCCGGCTCTCACCCGGGGCCGCTGGGCCGGCGGGGGATGCGGAGGAAGGGAGCGTCTGTCGGGGCGGCCCAGGGGACAGAGCCCCTACCGGCGGGGCTGGGCTCGAGGTGGCGGGCTGGGGGGCGCGGGGGGGCGTGTGGTGAGCGCTGGCGGTCGGAGTTGGGGGGGAGGGGATGCGCCTGGAGAGGAAGGGGTTAAAGGTGGGGCCAGCCCTAAAAACACGCGCACACACTCCCTACTTAGACCCGGTCATACGCCTTTCCCTGGCACTTAATGAGGCCTTGGGGCGGGAGGGTGTTGGGCCCCGGGCCTGAACCCTCTCCACTCCAGGCTCCTGCCGCCGGGCTTTGGGAGGTCGCGGACCCCACTGTCTCAACTCACACCGCACGCCGAGCCCCCTCTTCTACGCGCACACGCGCTCCGGCGCGCGCGCACACACACACACCTCGGACATTCCCATAGTGCCTCACGTGACACACGGCCCCGAACGTGCCCACCCTTCACACACGCTCACGCACGCGTGCACACACGCGCACACACAAACACACACGGCCTCTGGGCCACTTCCCAACTCCATCCCTGACCCCCAGCCACAGCCCTGCAAAGGCACTCATTGACTGTGACACACCTACACTCATTCACAGACACACACACTTCCCCCCCAACACATGCCAACCACAGACACACATTCATAAACAGGGCCAGGAGAAGTACACACGCACCCCCCTCGCCTACTCTCTGGGAGCCCTGAGTCATTCCTGCCCCCTCCCAGGGCTCCCCATTTCCCTGTGTGCCTGCACATGGGCGGGCTAGGGAATTCTCTGGCCCTCCCTTCCCAGGGCCGCCCCTCCCGGCTGTGTGTTCCCTCTGACACTCTGGGAGGACTTCCTGTGGGTCCCAGGTCAGGGGCGAGGAGGTCCTGGAGGGTTGCCACAGCCCTGGTGTGAGTGGGGGAGGGACTTCCTTTTCCTGAACTCTGGGATCCTGCAGGAAGAAGCTGGGAAGTTGGGCGGGGGCCCCACAGAGGACGTCCTGACAGCGAGGGGCTGACTCTCCCAGCGCACTGGGCCTTAGGGAGGAGCTGGGGTGCCAGAGGCCTGGGATGAGCAGCTTGGCAGAGAGGTACTTGGGGAAGCGAGGCGGGGGGGTTGGAGAGGGGCTGAGGAGTGTCAAGGCAGGCCTGGCTGGGTCCTAACTTGGGAAGGCAGCCCTTTCCTGTCCACAGGTCTCCCTGGGTTCTGAAAGGAATTTTTCCCTGCTGCTGGCCTGACTTACTTGTCCCTACTTCTTCCCTGCCCCCCACCCAAGTCTTCAGCGGGTTCCAGCCCCTTCTGCCAAAGGCAGCAGAGAAGAGAAGACAGCCCTTGGGGGGAACCGGGGGGTGGGTACAGCTTCCAAGCTGCCTCTTGGCTGGCAACAGTGTTCCTCAGGCCAGGTCGAGGGGTATCAGAGACAGCCTCCAGGCTGCCCTCTCCACCGTTGCTCCTGCTCTCCCAGGAGGCCCAGTGGGGGCCGAGGCCCAGGCCCTTGCCATGGAGTCCATGTTTGAAGATGACATCAGCATCCTGACCCAGGAGGCACTGGGGCCCAGTGAGGTGTGGCTGGATGCCCCAGGAGACCCCTCGCTGGGTGGGGACATGTGCTCCGCCTCCCACTTTGCCCTCATCACAGCCTATGGGGACATCAAAGAGCGACTGGGAGGCCTGGAAAGGGAGAATGCCACCCTCCGCCGCCGTCTCAAAGTCTACGAGATCAAGGTCAGAACTTGGAAAAGATGGGGGTCTGGCTCTGTGTGTGTTGGGGTGGGGGTTGCTGAGGGGCAGGAACTGGGGGATCCCAGGAATCCCAAAGAAGGATCAAGATCCACACTCTTGGGAACTTGAGGGTCTCTTGTGAGGGATGTGGGTGCTCTGGATGGAAGGGTCAGGAAGGGATCCGGAGGGCCAAAGCGATGGGACCTTGGAACTAAACAAGATCTGGCTGGTGAGAGATGCCTCTGGGTGGTGTGGGTCGCAGTTGAGCAGGGGGAGGGAGGGACCAGGACTTTGAGGCATGTTGTGGGGTGGGGGGACTAAGAGAGGCTGAAGCCTGGGCAGGGAGTTGGGCACCAGCTCTCCTGAGCGCCTGCCTGCCCACAGTACCCGCTGATCAATGACTTTGGAGAGGAGCACGGCTTCTCTCTGTATGAAATCAAGGATGGGTCCCTGCTGGAGATGGAGAAGGTCAGCCTGCAGCAGCGGCTCAACCAGTTCCAGCATGAGGTGAGACCCTTCCTGGCCTCCCAGCCCAGGCTGGGCTCCCTGAGCTCCTTGCTCCAGCAGAATTCCAACACCTCCCGCCCCACCCCACCCCCGCCTCTGTCTCCGTGATCAGAGATGGCTGTGGTCTTCCCTAGAATGGGCTGCAGCCTTGTCCACCCCTCCACTGGGTGCTGGATGTGAGGGGGGGAGGCACGGGGAGCTGCTCGGCCCCGACATCAAGGGGGGGCCTGACCGTGGCGTGCCCTCACTCCCTCCGGGCTCCATCTAGTTGCAGAAGAATAAGGAGCAGGAAGAACAGCTTGGGGAGATGATCCAGGCTTATGAGAAACTTTGCGTGGAGAAGAGCGACCTGGAGACAGAGCTGGGGGAAATGGTGAGGCCCAGGGAGCGGGGGTCCTTGAGTGTGTGACCCTTGTGGCTTGATGGCGTGTGACCCCACGTGTGTGTGTCTGTAGTGTGGAACCCAGTGGGTTCCTGTGTGTCTTTGAGTGGCCGCCGCCCTTCAGAGTGTAGCTGAGTGTGTCGTACAGGTTGTGAGTGATTCCTGGCACACCCCTGGCTACGCAGTGTCCCCGCCAACGCTGTGTCTCCATGCGTGTGCTTGGGTCTCGGCTGGGTCGACTCTGTGCCTGTGGACCTGTGCCTGGAAGGTGGCGTGGGCAAGGGCAGAGGGGATCAGGTCCCTGTGGCTGCTGGGATGAGTCCGGCATGTGTGTGATTCTGAGCAGGGGCATGGCCATGCGTGAGTAGGGGTGCTGGCGTCAGAGTCAGGAGACGTGGTCTCTGCCAGCTCCTCCCTGGGTCACATCACTTAGCCTTGGCCTTCCTCTGGAAAGGGCTCACGAGAACCGCAGTGCTGCGTTGTTGTGGGGCATTTGTGTAAAAATGCTTTGCCTTCATCACTGTAAACACTTACACGGCCCTTATTGTATGCCAGGCACTGCTGTGATCTCTTTAGTTATATTTACTGATTTTAATCCTTTGAACAAGCGTACAAGGTAAGCGTGGCTGTCCCTGTGTTGGAGATGAGATGGGTGAAGCCCAGAGTGGTTGTCCTATAGGCAAAGAGAAGTCGTGATGCTTCTGAGAGGGTGGCTGTGTTTGGACCGATGGGATGGTGTGGTCTGTATAAGTGTCCCGTGTGTTTAGGGCAGGAAAGAGGCCTTAACCCTGACCTTGCACGGGGCAACAGCCAGAAACACCTGCATTGCAGTTACTGAGAGACGAGACCGCACACTCACAGCCACTGAGATTGCAGCTGGGATGTGGGACTTGGGGCCTCAGCTCATTGTGGGGAGGTGGCATCCCAGACATGTGGGAGTCCTGGTTCTGGGGAGCCCTCAAGGGTTCCCTGGTGCTGGGCAGACCCTACCCTTTGTGTCTCCCGGCAGCGGGCCCTGGTAGAGACCCACCTGCGGCAGATCTGCGGCCTGGAACAGCAGCTGCGGCAGCAGCAAGGCCTCCGGGACGCCGCCTTCTCCAGCCCCAGCCCCCCGCCCACCCCTGCCCCACCATGTGCCGCCGATCTGGACCTGCACTACTTGGCCCTGCGAGGGGGATCTGGTTTGAGTCACGGTGAGATCTCCGCGACCCCCGATGTCCCTACCCTGAAGTCCCCAAGCCTAACCCCAGTTTCAGCATCACCGGACACCTCTCCCTTCTGGGATTGGGGGTTAACATCCCATTATGATGTCTTAAATTTCTCCCATAGTTACCCTATCCCTCTTTACCACCTGTTCCCTTACCCAGTTTCTCCCACGACACTCCCCCCTTACTGCCTGCTTGCCCCAGGCGGCCGGTGCATGCAGTTCCCATATGTGTCAGCAGAGGGCACCTCCACTCAGATTCCCCCTCCCCAGGCCTGTCCCAGGTGGTGAGGAGCAGAGGCCAAAGGACTCTTGGAGATTTGAATGTGGCCAGGGAAGTTCTTCATGAGGCCATCTTACTTTGTCCCTGGCTTCCAAGAAGATTAGAAGCAGCAGCTCAGACCATCCTTCCTCACAGCCCTCAGTAGCGGCTTCTCGGGACACTTGGCCTGTGGCCAGCCCTTTCGGATCTCTCATGCTGCGGGGCTCACCTGTTTCAGTCTCTGCCGGTCTGGGAGTCAGTCAGTGGAGGGTGTCTGGCAGCCGGACCCAGCCTGACGTTATCCTCTGACCTGCCAGCAGGCTGGCCAGGCCCCACAGCCAGTGTGAGTGAGCTGGAGCGGCGGCGGTTGGAAGAGGCTCTGGAGGCTGCCCAGGGCGAGGCCCGGGGGGCTCAGCTTCGGGAGGAGCAGCTCCAGGCTGAGTGCGAGCGGCTGCAGGGGGAGCTGAAGCAGCTACAGGAGAGCCGGGCCCAGGTAAGGGGCAGGGGCTCTGGAGGCCAGAACCCTGCCCAGAGCTCCACGGAGGCCTGGGGGCTGCTGGAAGTAGCCTTTAGAGGCCCAGGACTTCCTTCCTAGGTATAGACTGGCCCTGGGAGTGTTAAGGGGTGTGTGTGGGGTTGGGGGTCTGGGCAAGGTGACCGTTGGCATCTGACCTCAGTCTTCCTCCCTAGGATCTCGCCTCCAACCAGTCAGAGAGGGACATGGCGTGGGTGAAAAGAGTCGGGGATGATCAGTAAGTCACATCCGAAATCCTCTCCTTCTTTGCCTCTGTGCCCTAGGGGTGGCATTTCCTGGGTCCCCCCCGCTTCGGTTCACTTCTTCTGCTCTGTGCTGCTCGGAGGACCTTTCTTCCAGCATCAGGGTTGTGGGGTTTGGTGTGCTCGAGTGGCTCCGCATGCTTCACAGGAAGGAGGTGGCCTTCTGGGATGTTCTTTTGCTTCTGGCACCCAAGCTCATGCCTCCTTGCGGTGTGGGGTTGAGACATCTCAGCAGCTTTGCTGCTCTGTTCTGCATCCCCTGGTGAGTTCCTGGGCCTCTCTGGGGCCTCATTTTCTGTCCCAGTAAGAGGGCCAGCTAGTTGGGTTAGCTGTCCCCTCCCTGGTGAGGAGAAAGGAGGTGGTCTCTTCCAGGATTTGTGGTGCCTTGTTTCCTGTCTCAGGAGAAAGCTGAGGCTGAGAAGAAGAGGGGCATCCTGGAGTTCTGGGGCAGCAGAGAGGGGAATAGAACCTGTTCTGCTGGGGTGTCCCTTGGGACTTGTGCTGGGAAGGAAGGGCCGCAGGAAGTAGGGAGGGAGCTCTGTCAGTGGGGAGTCTAATGGTGGGGGCCTCTGGGGCAGCGTCGGGCAGCAAGGGAGAGGGCGAGTGGCAGCCTGACAGCGGCGAGCCTGACACTTTTCACATCCGCACCTTGAACTCACCCTCTCCCGCTTTCTGAGAAACAGAGCGCAAACCTCCTTCCGCCTAAATCTTCTCCCCTGAAACCAGTCGTGTGGCACAGACTCCCTACTTTCATGGGAGGGAAGACCGAGGCCCGGAGAGGGGCAGAGACTCCCTCTCCATCACCCTGTCTTCCCAGCGACTGGACCCTAGGGGTCCTCCTTCCAGTGGGCTTCCTTCTCACCTTCCTCCTGGCTTCTGGCCAGTTGGGGATATCCCTCACCTCCCTCTACACCCTGGGGTGAGGGCCTGGGTGGAGCTGTGATAGCTGGGGGGTGAGAACCCAGTTTGTGGGACTGGTGGGTGGGATCCCTCAGCTTGGCTGCTGGTGGGGGGGTGTTGGGTGCGCCCTAGCTTGTGGGTCTGGGCACATGCGAACCCATGCATCCCATCCAGAACACACACACACACACACTTTCTAGAAGCCTAGCTTGCCTCAGACATTATAGCGTAGGGGCCTCTATGGCTCACTGAGTCCCAGCCTCTCTTAGCAGCCCAGAAGTGACGGCTCCCTCCAACTGGGTGCATCCAGGGAGAGGACTTTTTGGCAGGGCCAGAATCGGAACAGCCAGGCTGTCAATCCTTCCAGGGATGCCGAGTGCTTTGCTTTACTGGCTTCAGCTCTGCAGCCCCAGGTTTCCGTCTTGGGCTCAGAGGTCAGTCCTTACTGAGAGGTGTGGGAGGAAGGTGATAAGGGTGGGAGGCCGGAGAAGGATTGGCAGATCGCAAGGGGCCAAGGCTGTGAGTGAGTGAGGAAAGCAGAACTCCCAGAAGGGACTTGTGGAGGGCGAGGGTCCATGCTGCCCCGGTGGGCAGGACAGCCCCTTCCCTTCCCTTCCCACCCAGGGCACCTGCCACCCTAGTCCCTTTGGCCAAAGGAAGCTGCGCTTCACCCAGAGGCTGGCCGGGCCACTCTTACCAGGGGTGACCTCCGGTTCCTCCCCTCTGTCCTAGAAGGTTGGGACTCGGCTTCGGTGCCTCCTGGATCTCTCATCCCGGAGCCAGCCGGGCTCTGTCTGGCCCAGCCTCACGCTTCTTTTCAAATGGAGCATCTCTGGACAGCCCCAGCTTGGCAAGAGTTAATTCTCAGAGGAAGTCCTCACTCCCCCGGCAGTTTTATTTTCTTATAAACTCAGCTCCTTTTGGTAATTGCTTCCCAAGGGCTCCCTCCCCTGTCCTCCCACCTGAGGCCTCAGTCACCTGCTCTCAGCTCGCTTTCCCCCCTCACCGGCCCCTCCTCTTCCTTCCACTTTGTCCAGACCCTCCAGGCTAGTGGGAATTTTGCCTGTGGGGTCTCCCAGGAGAGGAATGCAGGGCTGATTTACCCCCATGGGGGTCTCGTGTGTTCCTGAAAGGCGCTTACCTATCTCACCTCCAGGCCAGCCATTTTTATTGTGGGAGTCCTGACTGTTAAAATAGACCCCCCCATAACTGCCTCTGCTAACCCTACGTGGCCCCCCCACTCCTGCCAGTGGGTCTACCCATGCTGAGGAGACAGGCCTTCGAGGCAGCCCTGGCCCCAAGTATTCCCAGTCCTTCTCATCCCAGCCCCCAGCCCACCAGCTGTGCTCAGTGGCAGTGTTCCTCTGAAAGCCACCTTCCAGACTGGGCCTCTCTGCCACCCTCCAGGTCTGACCTCTGGGCAAGGTTGCCCTGCTGTTTGGTCAGCCCAACACTTGGTGGCTCTGCCCAGGGGACAGGGACAGGTTGTCCCAGAGGAAGAGCTGTTGGAGGTCAGTCAGGGGCCAGAGGCAATGATGAGGGAGGATGGGAGTGGAGACCCACCTGCTCCTTAGGAAGCACAGGGAGGTAAGGACCCCAGAGTGTCTCAGCTGAGGGCTGGGGGGGGTGTGTGTAACCCATAGACCCCTCCCCTCGCAGCCCAGCTCAGAGTCGCAGCTCCCAAGTGTGGCCTTTCTGAGGGTGTGGCTAGTGCTGAGGGTGAAGGGGAAATTGTGGAGTGGGGGTTCCTTGAGGGGGTTGAGGGCTTGGGTGGGCAAGGCTCAGTGAAGGGAGTGAGGGTGCAGTGAGAGAGGGGAGCCCCCCTGTGAGAAAATGGGGGCTCAGTATGAGTGATGAGGAAGAGAACCATAGGGCTTGCTTTTTTCCCAACGTGGGGGGCTCAGTGTTGCAGCCCTGGCCCTTTTCCGCCCCCCTCCCCACACCCCTCTCTCCGCCCACAAGCCTCTGCGTGGGCTGCGGTTAGTGGTGGGGGAGAAGTGTGAACTCGGAGAGAGAGGATGGAAACTCTGCACAGAGGTCAAGGGCAGTGTGGGGTGGGTCAGGACGGAAGTCGGAGACCCCCGTGTACCCTGAACTGAGCCTCATGCCCCAGAACCAGCAGGCCCAGGGCCTCCCCCTTCACGCTTCTCACCCTCCCTACTTCCTTTCTTTCAAATCTCCAGCCAGGGCAGGGGCGCTCACAGGAATTAACCCTGAGCACTTGCAGCCTTGGGACTCCCCGAGTCGGGGGAGCAGCCTGAAGTCGGTGCCCAGCACTCCCACCTCATTGTGGCCTAAGGGACCGGCGGGGGAGTGGGGGGGTTGAATCTGTCTCTGACTCTTTCCTTGCCAGGAAGGCAGAGAGCAGCTCTGTCTCCGTAGATGGGAAATTGCACATCCTCCCATCATTCCTAAACCAAGGTCAGTGAGCTGGTTGGTGTCTCCAAGAGGATCAGCATGAAGTTCTTTCTTTCTTTCTCCACCCGTCTCCTGGGCACTCCCAGGCCTTCATCCAGGCCACACACTGTGTGAGGCCGTTTACCTGCAGACTCTTGTTCTCACCAAAAATACGGCGAAGGTCTTGTCCCCTTTCTACTGCTGAGCAAAGAAGTTTAGTGACTGGAGAAGTTAAGTGACAAGTTAAGTGTGAATACCCAGCGGTATATCCAGTGGGGCGATGGTCTCTCTGGTGGTTGTCTGGTTTGGGTTCTTCCTCAGGTGGGCGGCTCTGCTGTGAGGGACGATCGGGTAATTTGTTGAGGTAACCAGGTCAGGGTTGCAAGTGAAAATCTCAATATTTGAACACTTCAGAAACCCCCACGATTCTGCTGGGGCCACTCGGGGGAACCAGGACAGCCCTGGGCACACTGGGATGCGTGGCTCCCCACCCACACAGGCGTACTGGTTCCCAGCCCCGGCATCAGCTTCTCAATGTGGCTGTCTCCAGGGAGGCCTTCCAGACGCAGCCAACGTCTAGCTGTGCTGGGAGCCCGGCAGGGCTGCCATGAGGAGCCAGGCTCTGTGGACCGCAAGTCATAGCTGGTCGAGGAGAGTGAAGGGGCTCAAGGCGCCTGAAAGGAAGTGGTAGAGCACTGGGTTGTTGCAAAGTGACTTCCCCCCCCCCCCCCCCCCCCCCCCGGCCCTCAGCCTCAAGTCCGCTCCACGGCCCGGTGCCTGTGGTTCCCTCCCCGAGGGCCGGGCGGGAAGACTGATGCTGGGTGTGCCCGTGGGTGGTGGAAAGTTTGGTCCCTCAATTCCCCCACAAGGGTGAGGGGGCTAAGGGCAGCTGGGGGCAGCTCTGGGCAGAGATGGAAGGGCGGGGAATGCTGGCTTTTGGTTTTTCCTCCTGATTCTGAGGCAGCTGGTGATTTGACCAGCTGTCTGATCCTGACCCCAATCCTACCCTAATACCGATCGCGTCCCCGGTTTTAACCCTACCCCTCCTCCTGACCCCAACTGTGTCCACAATCCTGATGGAGAATGAGCTGTCAACCCCAGCCCTAATGTGACCCTGACCCCAGCCTTAATCCCGACCTCAAGTCCATCCCTAGTTCCAGTGCCATAGCCCAGCGCTGGCCGTCCCTGTGACCCATCCCTGTGACCCGGCCCGGCGTGGGCCCCCAGTGAGCTTCCCCGGGGAAGGCTCGGCAGAGTCCATGTACCTCCCAGCTGGTTTGGGGTAGAAAGAGCCCCTGACCTTCCTCCTCTCAGTTGCTTTATCAGTTGCAGTGAAGATTATTGCTTCCAGATGGAATTTTGAGATCTCGGACTTATTCGTGGAAAGAATGAATGGGAGGATAAGTCAATGAAGGGTGGAAAGATTTGCAGCAGAGGGAGTCCTCCTTCCTGCCAGCTCTGCCGTTTGCACTCTGGCTTCCCCGAAGGTGCCAGCTCAGCGGGCTGAGGAGCCAAGAGCAGGTTTGAGTCCCTGCTCTGTGCCACCGCTGCTCTGTGACCTTGAGCCAACTTCTTAACAGCTCTCATCTTCCACGTATGTCTAGCACCTTCCTCTCCCCTCCCAGGACAGGGTCGGTGATGCTCCAGCTACTGCGGAGCTCCCCAACCTCCTCCTGCTCCTCTTTCCCTTCTGCCCCCCCAGCCCCCCGGCTCCCCGCTTTCCTGATCCTCTTGGAAGGCAGTATATAGCTTAGTGGTCAGCAGCCTGGACCTTAGAGTCCGGGGAACCAGAGCTCCATTTCAGCACCTGCCCTGCTCCTCGGCTTGAGGGCTCTGTAAGCCTCGGTTGTGTCATCTATAGCACGGAGAGAGGAGTGGCCATGTGATGGGGTTGCTCTGAGGATTCAGGAACGCTCTTTAACATCATGCCCGGCCCCATGGTAACCCCTCCTCCATTCTTTTCAACCTGGGTCCCTCACAGGTTCTGAGAGATGCAGACAGAACTTTCCCCCATAATATATTTTTTAAAGATTTTATTTACTTATTGGACATAGAGAGACACACACAGAGAGGGAACACAGCAGAGGGAGCCGGAGAGGGAGAAGCAGGCTCCCCGTAGAGCAGGGAACCCGGTGCGGGGCTTGATCCCAGGACCCTGGGATCACAACCTGAGCCAAAGGCAGACGCTTAACGACTGAGCCCCCCAGGTGCCCCTTTCTCCCATAATTTAAGCCATAAAGAAGTTGCCCAGAGCAGCCATCTGCTGCCTGACCCGTGCTTCCCAGACAGTTGTGTGGTGGGAACTACCATTCAGGTGTGGGACGGGAAGCCAGGAAACGGAACGTGTGTTCAGGTGCACGTGTGCAAGCCTTGGTTGTGTTGTGAAGTTGAGTTTTTTTTCCACTGAATTGGCAGTGTGTTCTAATGTGAGTCATTCAGTTGTCAGCATCTTTGGCTGCCTGGGGCCTGTGCATCTTGAGGTGGGAAGAGAGGCTTGATGTAAGGGGTGGCCCGAGAGGGCCGTGGGACATCAGGAGATCAGGCCCCAGCACCTCGCCCGGGGTCTCAGAGGTCTTTGTGAGGCCGCCTGGGGCTGCAGGACAGTCATACTCATGGGCGTCCCCAAGTCCCCCCCTCCCTGCACCTGGTCAGAGCTGGGGTGTTCTGGGCTAGGGGCTTCTTCCGTTTCCTGCTGGCCCATCTGTTTTTCCCTGAGGAGGGTGCCAGGAGCTGGGCGGTGGAAACGGGTAGCTCCTGACAAGGAGTTGAAGGCAAGTAGGGAAGAGATAGGGGCCTGGAAACTGAGCGTGGCAGGTGAGATCTCCAAGCTGGGGTGTAAAGGCGACGACCTGTATCTGTCACCTGAGATACGGCAGTGAAGGCGGATGGGGAGCGAGACTAGCAGCTGCTCCCTGATCCGTCAGAGGGGGACGCTCCATCCCTGCCCTGTTCAGAGCCCCCTCCTGCTCCTGCCACTGAGCGGTCAGCGTGAGCCTCCAAAACCCCCAGTCTGATGAGGGAGACATCGCTCCTGCATTCAGAGGGAAGAGGGGAGCTGTCACTGGGGAGTTCTCAATTAAATATGGAACACCCAGGCTGGACCTTCTGGTCTGTTGGGAGAGATGCCATTTCTTCCCACAGACCCCTGAGATGAAGGTCGGGGAACACAGGACACGTCACATAAGGGCTGAGATGGAGAGGAATTGAGGTTCCAGCACCTCAGCCAGGGCTCCCCAAAGGACTCCTTCCTCTCTGCTCCCCTCTATCCCTGTGCACCCTCAAATGGGTAGTGGGCACTCTCTCTCCCTAGGAAGTGGGCTTGTCCCCCAGAATCCAGCCTCTTGGCAATAATTTGGCTTTGGCCCAGATGGGTTAAAAATAATTTCATCATGGGAGGGGCATTTGGCTCCCCCATCACCCAGCTAGCCCCAGGATTAGCAAGAGAGAACCAGCCGGTGAGCAGTGAGCGTGGAGTGAAGCTCAGTCATTATCTGCCCTCTTTGCACCTCGGCTTTTCCTGCCCTCTGAAGCCCTAACCTCAAGACTTCCCCTTCTCTCCTCTAGGGTCAGTCACACACACATATGTGCGCACACACACACACACACACACTCACTCTCACACCGTTCCTCACAGTCAAGTGGCCTCACTCCTGACTTTACTCCCTCCCCTCCACATGGATCCTCTCTCCCATGACCATGACCTTGGGATGGGCACAGGGCCTCAGGGCCTGAAGACACCCCTCCCCAATCTTATTCATGCCCAGCACCCTACAGATCCTAGAGCAAGAGGGCTTCCCCTGGGAGCAGATCGACCTGAAGTGGCTGAGCCGCTCTCTGTCACCTCCCTTCAGCTCCAACTTCCCCGAAGCTCCCGGAGTCCCTTCTGGACTTGGGAAGGGGGTGGGGAGATCTGAGGAAACCAAACCCCCGCCTCCCAGGCTCCTGCCTCCCAGGCTGTGTCCAAGCCCGGAACAGAGATGAAAGCAGTGACCCAAGGCAACCGCAGAGCCGCCTGTGAGGTCAGGAAGGGCTCCCTGGGGGGGTGCAGCCCAGGCTGGGAGAGGGGAGGGGCAGTGTGAGAGAGAGAACCTTCCGTGGGGCTGGGTCAAAGTGACCCAAAGAGAAAGGAAGAGAAAAGGAAGTGGGTGAAGTCTTTGCTAAGTTCAGAGCCCTTCCAGCTCCATGCAGGTGGGTGCCCAGGAGGAAGTGGGAGGAAGAAAGGGAAGAAGAAAGGCAAATGGATGGGGAGGCTCAATTCATTCTTCACTTCCGGAACATCTCCTGGGGGCCAGGCCTGGACAGGGTGCTGGGAATAGAAATACAGCAACACGATGCTCCCTTTTGAAGAACTCCCCGTGCAGTTCCAGAGCAAGGCAACTTCTGCTGAGTGCATCTCGTGGGTGGCGCCCTCTGGGGGTGTGTGGTGCATGACAGCTGTTTCCAGAACTCCCCCTGTAAAGGGCTCCCTGGAGATCCCAGGAGGTGCGGGACTGGAAGCTCAGGGGCAGCGCTGAGGTGGAAGGAGGGCAGTGGACTTGGCACTTGGCTGACCTGGGTTCCAGTTTATCAGTTGTCTCCTCTGGCAAGCCAGGAGGCCACGTCCTCACCTACGGAACTGTACAGCACTGGTCCCCAGTCCTACAAAGGGGGAGGCCTCCCCGTGGACCCCTGCCCCCAACACACAGGTTGTACTTATGCTTTTATTAATCACTCTTAGAGAAAACTCATAGTAACCAGAGCTACTTTCAACTCAGGGCCGTTTTTTTTATGAATCTCTTTTATTTGTCACCGCAGCTTCTGCTCAGCTTAGAAAAACATTCGCACACACCTGTATCAGATGTGCTCAGGCCGTAGACAGTGCTTGGTGAACACATGGATTTAGGGACCCCTTGGCGTCACTGAGCTCCCCAGCCCAAGTCCCTAGTCGGGAAGCCACTGCCCTAGCCCCAGGTAAGGCTCACTGGAAAGAGAGGGAGGCTCCCTGGAAGAGATGGTGTTTGAGGTAGACCTTAAAGCCCAAGAGCATTTATGCAGTTGGGGTACGAGGGCCCTGGACGGAAGGGAGAGCCAGCAGCTGGGCACTGGCGGTTATCCGTCCACAGCTGTGACAGTAAACCCGTTAACCTCCTCCTCACTCCCTGCCCTCTGACCTCAGAGTCGGGGGCAGGCTGGAGTCAAGCCTTGTCTTGGGGCGGGGGGGTGGCTGGGCTGTCCTTTAGGGTGAACTTGGCTTTGGCTTACACGGAGCTGACAGAGGAGCTGGGCCGGCTCCGGGAGTTGAGTGCCCTGCAGGGGAGGATCCTGAGGACGCTGCTGCAGGAGCAGGCCCGGAGCGGCGGTGAGATGGGTCCTGGAAGGGAAGGCTGGGAACTGGGTCCGCAGGGAGGCAAGAGGGCAGCTGTGGCTCCCGTCCCGCATCCTGGGGCCATGGTTGCTTTTCTTTTCCCCGCTGGGTCTTGCCTCCCCGCGTTCCGAGGAGAGCTGGGGGGCCGCCGTGGCTCCCCACGGTTCTGACGCCTTCTCTCACCCACCCCTGTCCTTCCTTGCACTCGTCCTGCTTCTCTTCCAGGGCAAAGACACTCGCCGCTGTCGCAGCGCCACTCCCCGGCCCCCCAGTGCCCCTCACCGTCCCCGCCCGCCCGGGCGGCGCCCCCTGGACCCCCGTGCCAGTCCCCCGCCCCCCAGCGCCGCTCTCCCGGGCCCCCGTGCCCCTCGCCCCAGCAGCGCCGCTCGCCGGCCTCGCCCTCCTGCCCGTCGCCCGTCCCGCAGCGCCGCTCGCCGGTGCCGCCGCCGCCGCCGTGCCAGTCCCCCAGCCCGCAGCGCCGCTCCCCCGGGCCCCCCGCCTGCCCAGCCCCGCAGCCCCGGCCCCCGCCGCCCCCGCCGCCCGGCGAGAGGACGCCGGCCGAGCGCGCCTACGCCAAGCCGCCCAGCCACCACGTGAAGGCCGGCTTTCAGGGCCGCCGCAGCTACTCCGAGATGGCCGAGGGCGCGGGCTACGCGGGCGCCTCCCCGCCCTGGCTGCAGGCCGAGGCGGCCACGCTGCCCAAGCCGCGGGCCTACGGCGGCGAGCTCTACGGGCCCGGCCGGCCGCTCAGCCCGCGGCGCGCCTTCGACGGCCTCCGGCTGCGCTTCGAGAAGCAACCGTCGGAGGAGGAGGAGTGGGCCGTGCCCACCAGCCCGCCCAGCCCCGAGGCGGGCGCCATCCGCTGCGCCTCGTTCTGCGCGGGCTTCCCCATCCCGGAGTCGCCCGCCGCCTATGCCCACGCGGAGCACGCACAGTCCTGGCCGTCCATCAACGTGAGTGGGGCGCCCGCGGGCTGCGGGGGTGGTGGTAGGCTCCCACCCTGGGCACCGGCCCCGCCTCCCCGGGCTGCCCCCGCCCTTGGCTTCTCTCTCCCTGCCTTTGGCTTGAAAGGACCCTGCCGGCCCCTGATGACTGGCTGGGGCGCGTCCATTGCCGAGGTTAAGGGCCTGGCTTGAGAGTGACAGCCTGGGATTGATTCCAGACCTCAGCGCTTAGCAGCGGGGAGACCTCGGACAAGCTACTTATATTCTCTGATCCTCAGTTTTCTTATCTAATTCCGTTAGAGGGTTCCCAAGAGGGAGACAGGGAGCCTAAAGCCCTCTGTTGCGACACTAGTGATGGGTGTCTTGTGAACGCCACAGGTCTCCGGCCCACACGAGGGTCGGGCCTGCGCATCCAGTACCCTCCCTCTGGCCTCAGAGCCCCTGCTCTTTACCGGCTGTCCCAGAAGGCAGCCTGTCTTGGGGCTCTAGCGTTTCACTGAAATAATGAGTTTCCTGAATGTCAGAGCCAACCCTTGCCACCTGGAAGGACCAAAATATATTCCAAAGCCAGATAGAAAATTATTTTTGGGTTGTACATTGTTTGGGATTATCCATTGCTTTGAGTTATGTGGGAACCGTGTCTTAGTCACTCTGGGGGCATGTCTGGGTCTCGGCTTCTGCATTATGCCTCATTACTGCATATACCCTGACAGGCTGAGCATACAGGCCTCCTGGGGTCCTATGCCCTGGGTTGGGGCAGTGGATGCTAAACTGGTGGAAGGTGGGCAGGGAGGGCGGGGGAGGAGGGATGGTGCTTACAAGGGGTAACCAGGCCTTCTCTGCATGTTACAGTCCTCTCTGCCCTGGGTCTCAGGAAAGGGCAGGCTGGGCTGTGGGGACCATGAGGGAGGGTTGGGGACCTTACCTGACTCCCCTCTCTCTCCACAGCTTCTCATGGAGACAGTGGGCTCTGATATCCGCAGCTGCCCCCTCTGCCAGCTAGGTTTCCCTGTTGGGTACCCAGATGATGCCCTCATCAAACACATTGACTCCCACCTGGAGAACAGCAAGATCTAGGGTGCCTCCCCCACCCACTGGCTGTTTCTCCATCTTCTCTCATCACCCCCAAACACTCACTCACTTTGAATGCTGCATGAATCTCGTGGGGGGCCCCTGCCCCTTGCGACCCCCAGATACCTCCACTAGCTACCGAGTCAACGTGTGTGCCGTCTTCCCTGGTCTAGGCACCACTCAGCCCTGGCTCTTTCCAGAAGGCCAGCCAAGGCTCTCCCCAGCTCCCTGGTTTCTGCCAGGGGGGATGGGGGTGAGGATCTGGGCTGGGATGGGGAGGGGCATCCCCCGCCCAGCCTCTCCCTCTGCCTTTCTGTTCTCAAGACAGGGTTGGATCCAAGAAAGTGTCTAGTGCTTGGGCCTGGGGGAGGGGGAAGGTATCAGAGGACTCTGGGAGCTCCCCTAGCTTCTCCCCAGATGTCCATCTTTCTCAGGCTGTGCTCTGTCCAGGGAGCACCTCTCGGTGGGGTCCCAGAGCCTGCCTTGCACAATGATACTGGTTCCTCCATCCCACGGCCAGTTCTGGGCTCTTGGCATGGTCCGCCCTCCTTAGGGGAAGGAGGCATCTCATTTCTTGCCATTCCCTGCAGCCAGTCTTGTTCTCCTCTGCCCCCCTGGGGGCGAGAGTGGAGAGGGAGGACCCTGCAGGACTGGGAGGATTCAGCCTAAAGAAGCTGCCCTGAGGGCGGGGGGATGGTGAGGGGGACACCCTGCACCATGACCCCCAGGCCAGGGGAGTGTCTGTGCTAGCCTCCCAGGCCCCTGCAACCCCCCAGAGCCCCTCGCACCAAGACACAGATGGTTAAGACAGATGCTCGCCTCCACCCTTACACGACTCGAGTCCCTGACCACACAGGTGCCCTGGAACCTGTGTGTAACTCGGCCTCTGTTAGCTGGGTGGGTGTCGTCAGCCCTGCCTCCCAGGCCAGAACCTGCGGCTGGGCCCAGGGTGCTGTTGGAGATCAACTTCAAAAGAGCTAACCCCCTTCCCATACCCCAGCGACCCACATTCCCTCTGTGAAATCTACCTCAGAGTTGTACCCTCAGAAGGATGGGTAAGCAGGAGGCCAGGGGGTCCCTAGGGCTGAGGTGGGGAGCTTCCTAAGGCAAGAGCCTGCTGCCCCACGATGAATCCAACTCCCCCCCCCACTCCCTGCTGCGAGCCTCTCCCAGGTCTTAGCCCAGGGCTGGTGGCAGTGGGCGCTACCCGTCAGTGCATGTCCCATTTTGATCCAACACTTCCAGCCCCCCCCACCTCCTCACACCCCTCTCCTCCCCCTCAGTGCAGGGGAGTGAAGAGGTGTGTCAGGCAGGAAGGGACCAAGGACTCCAGAGACACATGGCACTGTACCTTGAGGGTTCCCCTGGGGAGGGGAAATGGAGAAGGGGGCCTGAAGAGGGAGGTGGGGGCCCCTGAGCTCTCTGAACAAGTTGAAAGTCCAAATAAAACTTACCTGTTCCATCTGCTCTTGGTCTGTGCTGTCCCTGGCTGGGGCGGGGAGAAAACCCTGGGTAGTGGGAGGTTTTGCAGACCCTCTTGAGGAACCACAACCATGCAGGGTTGCACTGGACAACGGGATGCGTGGGGCATCAGTGTTTTAGGGTGATTCTGGAGACGTGGGTATGGAGGTGGGCACAGATAACTTGTAACATGGAATTTATTTAAACTGCATCTTTCTAAAAGATTTTATTTATTTGTTTCAGACAGAGAGAGAGCACAAGCAGGGGGAGGAGCAGAGGGAGAGGGAGAACCAGGCTCCTGGCTGAGCAGGGAGCTGGAGGGAGGGCTGGATCCCAGGACTTTGGGATCATGACCTGAGCCAAAGGCGGACGCTACATCCCCTGAGCCACCCAGGCACCCCAGTAGAGGATGTCTTTGTGACAAAGCAGCCAGCCCAGCCCTGAGCAGGTGTCGGGAACTCTTGAATTTTCCCTCCCAGCAGGTAGAGGTTCCAAAGCCTTGGGGGTTCAGGACCAGCTACGTCTTCACCTAGTGATTTCTGCATCCCAGGAACCAGGCTTGGCCTCAAAAAGGAAGAACCCGTGTTCCATATCCTTATGGTTCTGAGAGTGGGGGAGGGGCTGGGCTCCAGCCTCAGCAGCTGCCTTGAAAGCCCCACAACCGGGGCTGTCAAAGCCAGGTCATAAACCTGTGACTTTGGCCCCAGTCAGAGCTGTGCCCTCTGTCTGCAGGAAAGGCCTGAGCTCTATTCACCAGCTCTTGGTGCCTTTCATTTCCTCATGACCCCTGCAGGCCAAGAATTCACTTAAAAGGCTGGGGCAATTGCTCATAGAAGGCTGAGGTTCAGCTCCAGATCCAGGGCAAACATTCCTCCACACACAGTGCCAAGGTTCAAACCCCAGTGGGGAGATGTCCCAGCTTTCTCTGCTCCTCTGTTGCAGTTAACAACTACAGCTGGCTTCTAAAAGTTCTTCCAACCTTGACTCCATCTGCAGCCAAATCCTGAGTGCAAAGAAAGGTGAGAATAGCCATTCCTATGGGACATGGCTTCATAAACCGTGGGAAAGAAGGTTCTGGAAACTTCTGGAACATTGGCACTCTGTACCCTGCTCTTCTTCCACCTCAGACAACTCCCATGGAAGAAGGCAGCACCCGGGTTTCTGGGTCGTCCTTCTTGCATCTCTGGAAACATTTGCTAGCATTTGAGTGAATTAGGGGTGGTACAAGGACATGAGGCAAAGAAAAATCCCAGTCGTTGAGAGAAAAAAGGCAAAGGATGACCTGGGAATGAACTATAGGCTGGGACCTGACCTGGGGAACCACTTCTGGTCCTTGGCATGTCTGAAGGTAAGAGGGAACCGAGGTATCCCATAGCCTGGACATCTTTGTAGTCACCGGTGTGAGGAGGACATGGGGACATAGGGTGCATATTCTTTTTTTTTTTTTTTTTTTTTAGGATTTTATTTATTTATCCGACAGATGGAGATCACAAGTAGGCAGAGAAGCAGGCAGAGAGAGGAGGAAGCAGGCTCCATGCTGAGCGGAGAGCCCGATGTGAGGCTCGATCCCAGGACCCTGGGATCATGACCTGAGCTAAAGGCAGAGACTTTAACCTACTGAGCCACCCAGGCGCCCCTAGGGTGCATATTCTGTCAGTTTGTCTCTGATTTCTAGGGATCTGGGGAGGGGCTCAGGTGCAAGGCAGAAAGTTGCTGAGGCCTGGGAGGAAAGGGAGAAAGAGGGGAAAGCCAGTGTGTCCCCAGCCCATGTCCTCCAGAACTGCAGGCTTTCATTTAATGCCCCCCAAAAGGAGAGGACATGAGAGGTGGGGGACCTGGGAGAGGGCTGGGGAGCCTGCCAACACTCCTCCTTCTCTTCTCAAGTAGAATGGTGATCAGACAGGGCCTTGGCTACTCTGGTTCCTGTTAGTCTGTGGGAGTAACGTAGGGGGCTCTCTAGGGCCTGAGAGAGTGTGGGGACAAAAGGATCTGGATCATGAGGCTTCTGGAAGGATGAGAAGGCTGCAACAACTTTTCCAGGGGCAGAATGGAGAGGAGACCGCTGTTGAGGCTGGAGAAGACACCCAAGGGATCCACTGGCTCCTGCCAGCGCAGACCCAAAGCCAGATGTAATAGGGATCGGGGAGATGCACAAGGACCAAAGTCGGCACAGGTTTATCTCCAAGGGCTCCGTGAAGGGCCGGCGCCCAGTAACGTTCTCTCCGGCTGTGGCCCCTCTGCCTTCGGTCTCTCCTTTACTACGAGCTGCCTCATCTCTGGGGACCCTACACCGCCGCTCTTCTCTGGGAGACCCCTGCCCCTCTTCTGGGTCCCTGTGCAAGCTGTCAGCTCCTTCTAGAAGTTGGCATGTGCGTGTGCTCACGTGCGTGAGCACACACGCGCTCTGTGTGTGTGTGTGTGTGTGTGTCAGGGGAGAAGCTGATCGCTAACAAAGAGGAGGGGTGTGTGGGTGAGTCAGCCGTGTTAATGAGAAACAACTCACCCTGCTGATTAGGACTAATGAACAAGAACAGAGTGGGTGACATCTTTATATAGGGTGGGGGGAGCAGGGCCGCTCCCCCGGTCCCACTTCTCCCTCAGCAAGAACAAGAACAGAGCCACTTTGGCTTCCCCAGGAAGAATTGAGGTCAGACGCACAGATGAACCATCAAGGACAAGGTGGATTCTAACTGGGAAGGAGGGGGACAAGGTGTCTGGGGCAGAGGCCAGCTCCTGGGGAAGAGTGTGAGAGATCCTCCCAGTGCCCTGCTCTCTTTCTGCCCTTCCTCCAGTCTCTCTGTATTGATTCCAGAGAAACTAGGGGTTCTCAGGGCTATGCCCCGGGGTTGCCCAAGTGCCTTTGAGGTCTAACCAAAACTGCAAGGCCAGGGAGCGCTGGGGACGGTGCTCCAGTCTCTGCTGCTCCCATGGCCCTCTGGAGAGAAGGCTTTGGTCTAGGCATTGGCTGTCTCTGCTGATGGTAATGACCCAGGGAGGCCTGGCCAGGTCAAGGGCTGGAGGGGGTCAAGGTGGGGGGAGGACCTGGGCATCAGATGGCTGCCCTGTCCTTGGGGCAGGGGCTGGTGCCCCAGAGAACCCACCGCTTCACTCACCCTCCATACCAACTGAGCCAAGGTCAAGGGCACCAGGCATGCCTCACAGATGTTCCAGTTGGCTGTGTGAGCGTGGGCATGGGGGGAGGGAGGGAGAGGCTGGGAGTGGGGACAGGATGGGTGTTGGCTAACACCTCCTAATTTGCATTACCACTGACACCCTTCTTGACCAAGAAAATGGAGCCAGAAATAACAAGGGGGGTGAGGTAGTTCCCTGGGGGGCTCTTGGAGGTTCTCTTTCCTTGCCTCTAACCCCCCCCCCCCCCGCAAACAGGGCAGGGAGGGAGGCAGGAGGTCAGGCCTTTTCCAGACCCACAGCTGGCCCCAGGCTCCTCCTTCCTCAGACTGGGCGGACACCCCATCCCGACCTCCCACTTCCTTTGGCCCAGACACCCCAGAAGCCCAGCCCTGCCTCAGTCCTTCTCCGGAGCAGCGTCCCCTCAGCCTTCCCTCCCCTGGAAACTCTCTCCCTGGGGACCCTCTCGCGGCTCTCATGCCCCAGCTCTGCCTACCTTGTTCTCTTTAGTCTGGGTCCTGCTGCTCTGTCAGATTGGGCATTTCCCAGGGCAGGGCCCACCTGGGAGCTGCGCAAGGGAACATTCGGCATGAGAAATAGTCCAGAAGCTAGTAGGGGAGCTTGTGAGGAGATTCTGGAAGTGGTGTGAGGTGTACCAGGATCCAGTGTGGGACCCTGGCCTGAGGGCTATGGGGTGAGCGGGAGGAGGGCCTCCCAGCTCTGGGAGAGGCCTATGGCCCACCTTTACTTGGAAGCGGCTCCCGTGCCAGACCTCTCCTTTGTGAGTTCCTTGGAGAACAGAACCAGGACTGTGCCCTATTTCCTCCCTGCCCCCGTGACGACCACACAGACCCCCCACAAATGCATTTGGTGCCCATTTATGTGCACTGAATTCACTTCTGTCTCAAAGAGCAGAGGGGATGCTGTGGCAGGCACAGCTTGCAGGACGGAGACGGGCCGAGCTAGGAGAAGGAGCGCCCTCTCGGCCAGAGGGGTCTGGGACCTGGAAGAGCCAAGTGGTGAGGGCGGAGGCACAGCAGAAGGGCCTGGCAGGGAAACCAGGTCGCGAGAGACAGCCCAGAGAGCTGTGAACACAATGTGGGAAGGAGTGAACAGTGAGCTGAGAACCCCCTCTTCCCCCCTCCAGAGATGCTATTTTGGAGGGAGAGAATATATGCAGTGCAGGGGGCAAGGGTGTGGGGGGATATGCCAGCTCCCCTGTGGGGTCAGCTGGATGGCCCGCTGCCTCCACTCCTCCTGCCAGCCATCCCTACTGGCCCTGGAGCCTCTCCTCACCTCCAAGCGCTCCCCTCCCTGCTGGAAGATAATCTTCTTGCTCTCTTGAGCACAAAGGGAAAAAGAATGAGCTAGGAGATTTGCAGCTGGCCTCTTGGTACCCCATTTGAGAGCCCCCTGAGGCCTCAGACCTAGGGAGAAGCTTCTATTTCCATTGCTTCCCTGGACAGAAGATGTGGAGTGTACTGTGGGACACAACGTGAGGCAGGCGCGCAGTACAGCTCAGCAGGCCTGAGCGCTTCTCGCCCCCAAGCCAGGACTTAGGGTCCCCCCTACTTAACGTTGAACTTAGGGGGTGAGTTAGGTGTTATCAGAGGTCAGGGAGGAAGGCATCTCCAGGGGACAACTGGGTTTGCCCACAGGAGCTCTGGCCCCTCTGAGCAGGGAAGCCAATCTTGGCTCCAAGGGCCAAGAAGGCTGGACAGAGGTTGGTGTCAAGTAAAGCCCTTGCTTGACATGAAGGGAAATTCCTGTACCCTGGTTCAACCCCCTCTGAGGGACCTTGACTCATTTTGGGATGAAGGCTCCAGTGCCCTGTGGGTTTCTGTGGTGGCCGGGGGTGGACACGGTGCACAGAGAAGGTGAGCGCTGGGAATGAGCAGAGACTTTTGTTTTCGTTTTTGGAACTGGGCTCTTGCTCTGCCTGATAGTCCCGCTTCGGCAGAAGGAGCAGGGCTGGCTGAACTGGGAAGAAAGCCCGGCTTGGAGCCAGCTGGTGCAGGGCACGTAGAGGGAATGTTAGGGTCGACTTTAGGAAGAATTTCTGGTGAAGACACTCGGGCGCGTTGCCCAGATGAACGGACGGCTCTGGTTCCTTGGCTGTTTTCCACAGTAGACAGCTCTCCCCCTCTAAGGCCAGGAGTCTGGGCTGCCAGGGGCCGGTGCAGGCCAGAGGCAGGAGCTGAGCCGTCACCCACTTCAGGTGATGGGGGTCTGAAGGCTCCAGGGAGGAGGGGGAGGGAGGATGGTGAGGCAGAAGACCTATGGCCCCAAGCCGGACTGTGGTGTGGGATTTGGGTCAGTAAGCCACAAGTGGGAACACTGTCTCTCCTCTCAGTCCTCTTCCCACTGTCCTGTCTTGCTTTTCTTCCAAACTCAGACCAGGGAGGGACAGCGGCAGGGGGAGCGGCTGTGGTGAAGGAGCCTGGCCCCCTCCCCCGGTGCCTGAGCCCAAGGCTGGCAGGACCCCTTGTGGGGGTTCTCAGGTAGTGGACTCAAATTCCCTGAGGCGGAGGGACTGGGTGGAGGTGCTCAGCAAAGGGACGACGCAGGGAGCCCGCATTATTCCATCCAGGACCCCCTGCTCTGGAGGGACATCCGCCCCAGTTTTCCAGTGCAAAGGGAGGTAAGTGGGCGGGGCTGATTGCGTGCCCATCATGTCCCTCCTTGGCCTTGTGGGTGCTGAAGGCCCCTGAGCTGTCCTGCTCCCCGGACAAAAGCCAAGTGTGGATGGGAGGTGACAGGGAAGATCTGGAGATGGTGTGAAGGGGATGGTTCACCCCAAAACGTGGGTGAGGGGCACGGAAGAGGACTGTTTCCCCCTGGGATCAGAGGGATCCTTGCCTAGAGTCAGGGAGATCCTGCCTTGGCATCCGACTCCCTCCAGGAGCGACAGAGACAGAGGCCCGAGTGGGACTTCACAGATGGGCCCTCAGCCACCACCCACTCTGAGTCCTCAGAACTCTGGGATTTATGGGTCTCTGGTCCCGGGCACTGTCCTAATCCCCGACAGCGGGCACATGCGGGTCTCTTCCCCACTGTCCAGCAGACTCACCCTGTCACACTTAGCCCCAGATCCACAAGGCACATGACAGTCCCAGTTACACATACACACACACACACCATACCCTTCCTCACATTCCAGGCTCTCAGGGATGCCGCACTCCTCCCACACGCACGGCACACACACACACGGAGTCTCACACCACTGGGAACACAGTGCCACACGGATCTAGCCCAGGTGTCACAGCGCACTGTCTCGCACTCATATAGGACCCCATGGGGACCCTGGGAATGGTGCATGATGGCCAACACGCACACCGACACACGGGCTCCTGGCTTGGAAGTCGCCCCCATTACCCAGAGCTGGGCTGGTCAGTGTCTAACAACGGGCTTTCCAGTTTCAGCTGCCGTGATGATGGCACGGAGCCCTGGGAAGAGGGGGACATAATCTGCTTTTTCAAGCTGGTGGGAGCCAGCTCCAGCCCACCACTCTTAGAAATCACATGATAAAGCTTAACCAAAAATGGGCACCCCCAGGAGAGCTGCACCTGACCAGCCGTGACTCATTTGGGCCGCTTCTCTCCCCTGGGGATGCCGCCTCCTTTCCCTACCTTCTCTCCCCACGGCGCCTCCTGTCCAGATCCCACTTCTGGCCTTTCTCACTTCTCCTCCTTCCCTGTCCCTCGGGGCTTTGAGCTGGGTTTGGCACTCAGGCCCATCTCTCTCAGCCTTGTTCCCTCCTTCTCTCCCTCCATGTGTGGAGGGTGACAGGTCCATAGCTAATCCAGGCAGACTTCCTGGAGGAAGAGGACAAGGAGAGGGATGCTGTGTGTTTCTGGAAAAAACATAAGCCTCTCTGCCTCCTTGTGCCTGGCCTGTTCCCTGGTTGGCTTATGTTTCTCCCTGGTCATCAGGACAAAGGGTCCGCTCAATGCTGCTCCCTGAAGGCGAGAAACCCCGCAGTTTGCCGTCCAGTGAAGGGAGGCGGTTAGAGTACGTTCTGAGAGTGAGGACCTCTGGTCCTAACCATGCTCTGGGAACATTGCATCACTTCTCAGAGCTTCCGCTTCTCAATTTGAGGAAAAAAAAAAAAAAAAAAGAAGGTTCTGGACCAGGTGGTTTTAATTTCTTTCTTGGCTCTGACATTTTGGCATTCTATATTTCCGAAAGTCTTCTAAAATCTGTTGTGTGGTGAGTATCCCTTGTTGCTAATCCTGATCTTTTCCCAGCCTGTGAGGGAGGTGAACAGATGTGCTCTGTGACTGGGGGCAGTGGGTACCACAGCTGAAGGAGCTGGAGACTGGGCCTGGGTATCTGTAGGTTTGGTTTTGGGGCCTGGCAGGCCATGTACATTTGGGGGCCTTCCAGCAGCTTCTGCTGTCTTCACTACGGGTCCTAAATTATTTCTGCCACACACATGTAAGAGGAAAGAGGGTAGGAAAGGGGGCAGAGAGGGAAGAAGGAAGGAAGGGAGGGGAGGAGGGAAGAAAGGAAAAGGAAAGGAAATGAAAGCAAAGGGGGAAAACCATGGATGAAATGAAATGAAAAGAAGAGAAGAAAAATGTGTGTCGTGGATGTAGGAAGAAGCCCCCCTAACCAGTCATGATGCCAGGCGGACATGGAGGCAAGAGGGGAGAGCGAGGGTTTCCTGGTGGTTTCAGAGCCTTCTCTGTGCATCTGGGAGGTGGGGTTGGGGCCCTGGGCAAGGGCAAGGGCAAGGGCAAAGGCAGGGGTCCAGGAGGCACCTCCCCTGCCCTGGGCCTTCTGCTGGTGCATTGCTGCTCCCCTGAAAACAACTCAAACCACAGAATTGGCTTGTGGTTAGGTGACTATCAGTCACCACTATTCAGCTCGGCTTCTTAGGATGACTAAAGGGGTTGGAAGCCCCCCTTAATAGCCCCCCAAATTTTTGGAGGAGGCAGAGGCAGAGATGGAAAAGTGGTTTGCTTTGGATGGGATCTGAGCTCCCACATGGTGGGCGGCAGGCACTGTGTCTTTGGGCTCCCGGGGGCTTGGCGGGGAGGTCACCAAGGTGGAGGGTAACATCATTCCTGGACTGCCCTTATCCAACAGTTTGGAACAGGGAGGGGCCGAGGATGAGGACACTCAGGTCCCCCAGAGGGTCTCCTCTCAATCTGCCTTTTCCAGCTCCCAGTCTCCAGTGAGCCAGGAGCTAAGCTGCCTGCTGCTGAGGGCGGGACTGGGCACGGAGGTCCCCTGGGCAGGCCTGGGTATCAGCTTGGCAGCCCAGCTGGTGCCTGGGCCTGGGACCAGAGTGCTTGCTGGGAGTTCCCCTCCTCTCCCCCACACCTGGTGGCCATGTGACCTGGAGACAGGTCCCCTCTGCCATCCGGGCCAAGTTCTGCTGGTGGTCTTTCAGGTGGGGGGGGCGGGCGGGGGATGGGAGAAGCCAGGCTGTGAATGGGAATGCCCAGCCCCAGGCCTGCAGTCCGTGTGATTTAGACAGATAGTTCTAGAGCTGACAGGGTCTACCTCTCCATCCTTACCTGAGTCAGGAAGAGAGAACCCAGGTGATCCTGAGTTCCGGGTAGAGGTGGGCCGCGTAAGAGAGGGACTGGTTTTTTTTTTTTGTTTTTTTTTTTTTTCTTTTGGATAAAACACTCTGGGCCCCTTTTCCTCCCTCCTCCTTCCTGGGCATCCGCAAGGGAGGAGGTCGCCTCCCTTCATCTCAATGTTATGTAAAGTGGGGTTAAAGCATCCTTTAGAAAGTTTAGCTATTATTGATCTGTAATGTCTCAAAGGAAGAAGTGTACTTGGCAAGCAAGTACGTGTCAAGACAAGTCTCCAGTTCTCCCCCAACCCCCACCCCCAGCATCACCTATCCAGAAGGTTGAGACCGAACATTCCCCCTGCCTAGTCCTCCCGATTCCATTTGGGGCAGGAGGGTGGGTCCTACCCCTGCCCGGTTTTCCCTTTTGGTGACTTTATCATTAAGCCTCATTTCCCCTTCTTGAAATGAAAGACTTGGGTTCTTGGATTCTTCCAGTGCTGACCTTTGGTGGCTCAGCGCTGCTAGCGAAGAAAGAGAAGGGCAAAGGGACCCTTGACCCTCCTGCCGGCTCCCTCATCACTTGTGTTCTCGCAGCCCCCAGTGCCCAGCCTCGACCCCGTCCCCGTTAGACCCCTCACTCTCTTTCTGACTGGCCATTGTCTCGGTTTCTCTCTCTCCTGTTCTCATTCTGTCTCCCCATCTTTCTTTCTGTTTCGGTGCCCGCATTACCCCTGCCTGCCCCAGGCTGGGGGTGGGCACACGTGAGTTCTAGATTGCTGACTCAGGCCATCTAACCACACTCTCCCCAGGATTCGCTTTCCCCAAACTCCCCTCACCTGGGGTCTGGGAACCACAAGGACGGGATTCTTGTCCCTTTGAGCCTTTGTGCAGGTGGGAAGTTGGAGGGTCTGCACACGGACCCCATCTCTGTGAACAGCCCCCAGCAGCTGAGGGCTGGGGGTCCCCTGGTTGGTAGGCAGAGGAAGAGTCTGTTTTCTGAGAAGGGAAATGCCTACCTCCTCTTTGATCCTCGAGTCCCCCAACCTTTGGGGCGGCCCAAGCCAGGGGGCTTCTTTTCGTTTAAGGAGGGGGAGGGAATCCTTTTACTGACCCAGGCTGTAAGGTAGGGAGGTGGGTACTGACCAGACTTATGATTCTGGGAGGGAAGCAGACCACGTGTGGACACCGAACATATAAAGAACATGCATTTAGGAAAAATAGTACCATTCACAGGCATACCAGAAGCATGACACGTCCCATCCTCCTCCCCCTCCTCACTGTTGGGGACTTGGGGGGGCCGACCCCCAATACCAACCATATATGTGTGTTAAGTGTGTGAACACACACACACCAAGCTCTGCGCTCTGGTGCACACATCCTGAGCTAGAAGAGCTGGACTGGGGAGCTGGGCACAGTGGGGGAGGGGGAGGACAGGGAAGGCAGCATAGCCACACCCCTGCCCCATGCCCACCATCCGCCTCCCCCATCTCCCCATCTCCGCATAGCTGGCAAGTCCTCTGCCCCCTTAACTTTTCCCAGCTTCGAGGAAATACCTCCCTTTAGGGGAAAGCGAGATTCGTGAGGGGAAGCAGGGGAAGCACTGACTCGGGCAGAGGCATGAGCCTGATTTTCCAGTCTGGGGTGGGGCGGAGAGAGATGGCACTGGGGACGCCCAGGCGAGGGGGCCTGACTCAGAGCCAGAACCACAGAGCTCCTCCGCTATATTGTCGTCGGGGAACAAGAAGCCACCAGGTTTATAAGAAACTGCGATTCATCTCTGCCCCCTTCCACCCCTCTGCAAGGGACCAAGGTTAGACTCGAAGAAGAACTTACAGCCCAGGCAAGGAAGGGACTCTGCTTCAGATTATCTTTTTGGAAATCTTCCCTGGGTTTGTGAAAGAAGGATGGCAGCTTCAGGTGGTTTTAGATCCTGAGATGATCTGGGGCCAAAGGATGGGACCCTCGAGTTCCCCGCATAAGTAGTCAAAGAAAGCCCCCTCCTCGCTTTCAGCCTAGATCAGTTCTTGCGTCCTGCTTGCTGTCTTCAGAGCCACCGCGGAGGCTGAGCCTGGGGCAGGCAGGGCTCCCTAGGATCATAGACAGTCGGGTTGGCAGGGGAGAGGTGGGGGCAGCTGGCATCTCCAGCTGGCTCTGCTGCCCCCCTCTTGGCCACTGGCTCACAGGTCCCAAGGTGAGAGCGGGAGGGAGAGTGAGTGCGGGAGGGAGAGTGAGTGCGGGTTCTGTTAGCAGAAGGGCAGAGCTGAAGGTGTGATGAAACTCGGAGTGGACAGAGAGCAGGAACGACAGGCAGCATGACCAGTGGCGTCCTCTTCCCATTTCTAAGAGCTGCCCAGATCCCCTCCCGACACAGACAGAAGCACCTAACAGCTTGGATGTCTGGAAGGGAGCCCAGTCTCAAGGGGTAGGGAGTTCAGAGAAGTGAGGAATGCCCCTGCCCCCCCACCCCTGCACTTGGATACCAGGACTCCCGATTCTTCCCGGATTCTTCAGATTCTTCTTTCCTCCACTGCTGCCATGCCCTATCCAATCGTGGCCCTGCATCTGAGCCTCTCCCTGTCCCTTCCAGTTCCTAAGTCCTACATCCCACCCCCCCCCCACTCTAAATGGGATGGGATTTGCTGCATAATGGAGTTCAGTTCTGCAGGCTCATCAGATGGAAAAGGACATAAGGAAAGACTTCCCAAAGTACAGGGGGGTGCTCACTAGGGTGACTGGGGAGACCTTAGGGTCTCGCCCTTCTCCAGAGGAAGGGGAAGGACTCTGAGCCAGAATTGGGTTGGGCAGGATACCTTGGGAGGAGAGAAGGAGAGGGGATCAAAACAACAGAGAGCCTGGGGAAATTTAAGCATCAGATTCCTCATCTGTAAAATGGGAAGAACAATAATTTCTTCTTTGCAGGTGCTATCATGGGAAAGTGCAGGCGCAGGGCTTGGCATTGGGTCTCTAACTCTGTGACCTTAACCAGGTACTTAACTTCTACCTCAGTTTCCCTGTCTGCGGAAGGAGGACTATGACTCCTGCCGAGCTGACCTCACAGCCCTGGGATGTCTAGTGAAGTCAAGGGTATGAGTGGCTTGGGGTGGTCTCTTGTCTCTTCCTCCCCACCCCAAGCAGCAGTGAGGGGAATGGGGTAATCAGAGAGGATTTGGGTTTTTCCAATTTCCAAACTCACTGGCAGTCCAGGGATGAGACAAAATACAAGTTAGACTCAGCAGCCGTGTGTCTGGGGTAGTGGGAGCTGGGGAACCCTGGTGCACAGCCCATTCCTGGGGCCCTGAGCTTTGGTGGTAGCCTCAGGTCAGGGTGCTTGGGAGAGGGGTGGAGAGGTGTGAAGACTATGGGCTCAGTACCTCAATTTTGCAGCCACTCATCCCAAGGCAAAGGACTTGCCTGACCACAGCCATCCCTCCCTAACCCACCGGACTCGTCAGGTTCTGGTCCAGCGATTGGAAAGAAATGGAAGCAGGCAATGGGAGGGGGGCAGTGTTGGGTGGCCACACCAGCTTCATGCCCCCTGTGGCTGGAGCTGTGGGTCCAGGGCTTATCTCAGGACCCTGCGGGGAGTGCTGCCTGCCTGTGGCCCTGGTGGAAGGAGGTGGGCAGGACTCCTTGTGGCACTTTGTGGGTGACTGAGTGGGGTGGGCAGCCAAAGACAAGCTCCCGGGGAAATCTTAGACTTGCGTGTCAGAGTGGATCTATGTCTGGGTTGGTAAGTGGGGTTAAACTCAAGGTCAGACCCAGCCAAATCCATTTTCATGCCTACATGGCCTTGGGTGTCCTCCATTGCTGTGAGAGGGACCCTGGTGCCCCCTCGCTGAAGATGAAGTGGCTCATGCCTGGTTTGTCCCGCTGCTCAGACGCTGTTGCCTGCCCGCCTTGTGTGTGCACCTGGGATCGATGAGGAACAGGTCACCGGCTGTCGAGCTGCCATTCCCCGAGCACTGAGCAGGTGCTTCCGTCTGCATAGGCTCTGGGGATCATAGCTGCAGCATGAGGGGCTGTGGGAAGACAATGGAAAGAACTTCCCAACCTTAGGTAGATGAAGTGGGAGGTGGCTCTATGCTGCTTCAAGGGACAGGACACTCCCAGGTGTCTCCGAGGTCTATACAACCCAGTCACTTCTATCTATGAAGTGCATGGAGATCAGCGGCCTGGGCCAGATTCGTGGGCCCCCACCCTTGCTCCTTGCCTTTTCTTTGTCGTATGCCTTTCCCAGGTCCCTGTTCTGTTTTATGGCAAGAGTTGAGAAGGAGAAGTAGGAGGGAAAGAGGGAAATGGAAGCTCTGAGAAAAAGCTGGAGGGCCAAGCGGACCCCAAGCAGGACGTAGAGTCATCAAGGTGATGAAGAGGGTGTGGTGGCAGGTGAATTTTTTAGCTGGTCGAGAAATGCTGGGGAAGTCAAAGGGCTGCCTTTGCAGCAGGAGGTCTGGGGTGAGAAGGTAAGAAGGTCTTGCAGAGGGAGGGTAACAGATTCTGGCAGGGTAGGGCTGGACAGAGGAAGAGCTGCACCTTCCTGCCTTTGAGAAGGAAGCGGGTACCCCAGGAAGGCCAGAAAGTGGATTGCAGATAGGATTTCAAAGTGTCCCCATGAGACAGGGCTGAGGGAGACAGAGGGCCAGCTGCTGGGCCCCGAAGCCTTCCTGTCCTCACTGCTAGCTCCCCGGCCCCTGCCAATGCTCCCCAGCTTCCCCGCCCCATTTTGGCCTGAAGCCCCCAGGGAAGCTACATGGCGTTCTCACCACGGACCCAGTGCCGGCTGCGCTTCTTCCCTCTGACCTATTTTTTAATCATCTGATGGGATTTCACCCCCCCCAAACCAAAGCCCCGGCCCCCTGGGCCCGTCAGCTCCACGGCGTGTCAAAACTGCCCCTGTCACTTTGCGTTGGTTTCTCAGTCCAGCGGGCCCCTCCCCCAGGGCCTGAGAGCGAGGGCTAATTACCCAGCTGCTGAGCCCCACCCCCAGCCCCAATGGAGGGACCCAGGACCGCTGGAGGGGCGGGAGAAGCTGGGCCTCCTCACCCTCCTGCTGCGTGGCAGGAAGTCCTTCCTGCTATCTAACCTCCATTCTTCTCTCTGACCTGCCCCCTGGCCCAATCATAGACACAGAGGACGTTGGGACTGGATGGGACTTTGGGATACCCCTTGAGAGACAGAAGGGGCCAAGCAGTCTCCTGTGCTGTTTTTGGGGAAGGCTTCTGCCCCCTCCCCCGCACTCCCCGCACAGAGAGGGTTATCAGGGACCCCTGGTGGACTCAGGATCAGAACCCAGAGCTCCCCGCCTGTCTTTCTATTTGCTTCCCGGTCCTCCCCATTGATGTCTGTTTCAATTTCTGTGCAGTTCCACTCCCGGCCCCAGCCAGGGGTACTCCCTGTCAGTCCCTCTCTCCCTTGTGCACTCCCTTGGCCCGTGGAGCTTCATCTGGCGCTCCTCTCACGGCTTGCTTTAGGCCAGTTAGGAATGAGATTTGCCCCTCCATCTGCCCCCTCCCATCCCACTCTACCGCCTCCCCCCACCCCCTTACCGCCCTTGTCCCCCTTTTACCTCCCTCCTTCAGCCATCCCTGGTCTAGCCCATAAGCCCGTCCCATCTCATCTCCACCCCACAACATTAACCAGAGAGCCAAGCCAAAGGGCCTCAGGCCAGAGACAACAGGCCCAGTACAGACTCACCGAAGGAGGCCCCATCCCAGACAGACAGCCAGACAGCCAGACAGCAGCCACACCGAGATGGAGATAGATCTCAAGAGATTGATAAAGAGAGATGTAGAGACAAGCAGACACCGAGGCCCAGAGGGAGGAGATGCGGTCGGTACGGAGCCTGCCCTCAGGCCCAGCACACAGATCCCAGAGACAGCTGGATGTAAAGAAGACACAGGACCAGGCTGGCAGAGACACAGGGACCTGAGAGGCCCAGCAGCAGACAAACACAGCAGAGCACCAGAGACTCGGAAGCTTTAGAGGCTAATAGAGGCACCAGACAAGCAGGGGTGCCTCCGGGCTCCCGGGAAGCCAGAAGCTGGCCTTGGAGAGATGGCAGCTGAGCAGGGAGTCTGCTGTCCTGTGGCCAGAGGCCCAGAGAGGGCCCCCCACTCCACCCCCAGCTGGCCAAGCCTCACTGTGACCAGGAGTCACACTGTCTCCAAGAGCACAGGAGCCTGGCTGTGAAGGGGTTAACTTGATTAGACCCCACTCTCCCTTCTTTTCTTCCCTCATCTCCCCTCAATGCACCCGCCCCCAGAAGCTCCCTTTACCCAAAGCCCAGGGTATTCCCCTCACCTCCTGGTAACCGGACCCTGCTTCCTGCCTGAGATTAAGGGCCTGTCTGCTGAGATTCCCCAGGAAGGGGGGCGGGGCACACACAGCCTCTCTTCCCTGAAGCTCAGGCTTGCCCATCCACAACCTGGCATGCCCCCAGGATCACAGACCGGCCCCAACATCTTAGGGTCCCTTTAGGAGGGCACGGGCGCCCTGGCCTGGGGGCTCAGTGGGGGCGGGGTGCTGTGTGGTTGCATGTGGGGTGTGTGGGGTGTGGGTCTTGTGTGAAGAGCTGGGGCGGGGGTGAGAAGAGTTAGCGACCAAGAGAAGAGATGGTCCCTGATAGGTGCCCACAGAGAGTGAAGGACCGAAATGCAGGCAGACCCAGGCATGGCCTGGAGCCAAAGGGTAAGGGCTGTCCAACCTTGAGGGGTGTGGAGTGGGGAACACGGAGCCAGCCAAGGGGTGAGAACCCAGAGCCTTTGACCTTGAGATGAGCCCATACTGACCACCGGTCTGCTGGGGACATGGAACTCCTGCAGCTGTCATGGGGGGAAGGGATCCTACAGGTGCTTGTCATTCCCCTCCTTCCCTCCCTGGCTGTTAATCCCGAGGTTCCGGCCCTGCTCTTCTGAAGGCCTGGCAATCTGGGCCCCAGGGGGTAGGGCATTGAGGGCGGGGGGGGGGGGGGGGGGGGTGAGCTGAGGCAGATGCCCCAGGAGCCCCGGGGAGGCTGAGGCTGGATGTAGGATGAGAGAAGGGGTCTGGCCGTGGGGACAGCTCGCAGGTTTGTCCAGTGGAGGTCTGTGGGTTGTATGTGCACAGACGTGGGTCACGGACACTCGCAGGCTGGTGGGTTTCCGGGGACAAGGGCGCAGAGGGACTCAAGAGCTCTGGCCCTGGCCTCAGGCTGCTAGGAGCTGTTTGGGGGCAGGAGCTGGGACTGAGATTGATCTCTGTGACCCCAGAGTCCCAGGGGTGGGGGCGGCTGGCCCATCTCAGAGACAAGATCCTCTAGGGAATGGTGGGTGGGCATCTCAGAAGGGGAAGCCTGTCCTTTCTGAGGTGAAGTCTTACAGAGAAGCTCTCATTAGGCCCAGGGCCGTTAGTGAAAGGCTGGGGGCTGGCCTCAAGGACCTTGAGTGAGGGACCTACAGACACTGGAGGGAGGAGAGTAGGATGTGGACGGCTCAGAAGAGAGGGAAGAAGAGGCACTTTAGCCCAGCCTGTGCCTCTGATCCGTGCCTGTCTTAGGGCCAAACCCCCTCCCCTTTACAGGACCTCACAGCTCTCTTGGGATCCAGTTCACCCAGTTTGTCGTTGTAGAAGGTCTACCGGCTCTTTTTGCTGACTAGGAAACCAGAGAGGTTAAGCTACTGGAATGGGTCACACAGCCAGCGAGGGTTGGAATTGGGGTTTCAAGCCTACCCATCTCCCTCTGCCCTATCCCCAGCTCTCAAGGCTGCTCTGCCTCTGTAGATCTCCCTCACCCTCTCCCTATTCTGTCTCCCTCTCTTCTGTCTTGTACCCCCTCGTTTTTTAAAAAGATTTTATTTATTTATTGGACAGACACAGAGAGGGAACACAAGCAGGGGGAGCAGCAGTAGGAGAGAGAGAAGCAGGCTCCCCACTGAGCAAGAAGCCCGATCATGTGGGGCTCCATCCCAGGACCCTGCAACTGACTGAGACACCCAGGCACCCCCCGTACTCCCTGTTACCCAACCTGAGACTTCCTCACTGAGGCCCCTGCCCCTCTCCATCTCTCAATGCTTTTTGCAGAATGGCCCAAGTCTCACAGTGGCTCTCCTCCCTTTCCTGCCTCATCCCCAACATGCTGATCCCTTCTCTTTCACCCAGATACCCTCTCAGGTTGGGTCCAGCAGGGTGGAGGGGAGTCATCCTGGGTCCTGGTACCTCTGAGTCTCCACAGCTCCCCCCGCAACCCGGCTCCCATTCCCCCCTACCCCCACCCGCCCCCGGGCCCCAGCTGGCTGCCCCACCCTCCCTGCACCTGCAGTGTGAGCCCATTCAGGAGCCTTCTGGGTCCTGGGGGAGCTCAACAGTCCACAAATTTTTTAAAAATTTATTTAGAGAAAGAAAGAGTGAGAGAGAACATGGGGACGGTCCAGGGGCAGAGAGAGGGGGAGAAGCAGAGAAGCAGCTTCTCACTGAGCGGGGAGCCCAAGGCGGGGCTTGATCCCAGGATCTTGAGATCACAACCTGAGCTGAAGGCAGATGCTTGACTGACTGAGCCACCAAGGTGCCCTGACACTCCACACATTTTAAGGAGAGGGTCCGGGGTGGCTTTTGGATTCTTTGGTGAGGAAGGAATTATGTGGTCCTGAAGCTGATAAGGAAGCCTTTATGCTGGGGGCAGCCGTCCTCTGTCCTCTGGCATCGAAGCCCTTCCATCCACCACAGGGAGGCACACGCAAGCTGGAGCAGGCACACGGAATGTCCTTCTATGGTGCTGGGCTTGGGGCTGGAAGAGTGGAGAGGGAGGGCAGCCGGGAGGGGGCTGTGCGGACTCCCCGGAGCCCAGTATCACCTGGCATCCTCCTGGAACACACAGATTCTGGGAACCTGCCACAGGCCTGGGAATCAGAATCTCTGGAAGCAGGTCCCAGGAATGCACACTGTCAGAACCTTCTGGCACAGTATGTGACCCCCAGGTGTGGCAGGTGCTGAGTGCCATCAAGGAGGCCTCCCTCATTTTGAGTCTTGGAACAGCTTGAAAAAGGAGCATTGAAAACATGCGTGGGACCCCAGGGTGAGGAAAACAAGGGTCCAAGCCGGTGAGTTAGGGGCAATTTTCTCTCCTGTTTTCCAAACCTCTTCCAAGGGGATTACATGACTTTTCATTTATTATTATTGTTCTGACTTGAAATGGGAAGGCAGACAGTCTCGAGAACACTGGATCAGGAGTCCGGAGACCAGGGTTCCAGCCCTGGCTTGGCCACGAGTGGGGTTGTGAGTTTGGCAGGTCACTGGATTTCCCAGAGTCACCATCCAGCTTGTGTCATCACATGTGATATGTGTAGGAGACAGTGCCTCTCAAATCCCAGACTCACACCCTGTGTAGCTTCTCCTGGTGGAACAGCCTTCTGGACGCTCAGCAGGCCAATGGGATGGGAGAGGGGCTGGGAGGGGCAGTGATGGAGAAGTGAGGAGATCCCAGGGGGCCTGGTCTCCTGCTCCTCCTTTCCCACCCCTCCAGCCCTGGGGCCTGGGAAGAGGGTGATGCAGCAACAGAAGGAGGAGGTGTCACTGCCAGGGTTCTTCTTCTCACCCGAGCTGGTGGAGGGGCGGGACTGGCAGTGGTGACACTAGGGCCACTCAGCCCCCGCTTTTCACAAGCACTTTCTTTTTTGGGTGGAAGAAATTGGAGTGAGGGGGTGAGGAATCTGGAGTTGATGGCCCCCTGACAGGCCATCAGGTTAGAGAGGGACTGCCCCCAGGCACCCTGTTCCTCCGGGGACATGTCCCCGGGTCCTCCTGAGTCTGGGATTCATAATCCCTCCTCCCGTGGAAACCTGGGTGGGAGCTCCGGTCATCCTGTTCAAAGGCAGGGGGATGATGTCTCCATCTCTAGACCTGAGGATTAATGTGGAAAAGAGGAGGGTGAGAGAGGGAGGAACAAGACTCCACTTGGCCTTCCACAGCCAAATACTTAGCAAAAATGTCCCCCAGAGGAGATGTCAGCACTCAAGTCTCTTGGGGAAATTAGTCATTCAGGGGAGTCATACTGAAATATCTCGTGTTTCTCAAAAAGTAGCCAAGGATCCCAAGGTCCCATCTCTTTCAGGCAAGGCTGCCTCACTTGGAACAGCAGGCAGAAACTTCCCACCTCCCTAAGGCATGGTGGGGGGTGGATGGTGGGGGGGTGGGGGGATGGCGGGGAGGAATGGTGGGTAAAGGGGTGGGAGGGGTCCTTCGTTCCGTTCCCAATTCTGGTGTTGTCCCCCATCTGGTCTCCACTGGGGGATGTACTGATTCTCTCTTCCCCTACCCTCCCTGGGTCATGCCCGCCTCCTGGGGTCCCCAGCTTTGCCTTCTCCTGCCAACCTGCCTCTTGGTTCAGCTCTAGTTGGGAACAGAGAGTCCCCACGGACCCCTAAGGGTGAAGCCCTGTTGCGCTGGGACAGAGATGGGAGATGGGGCCAGCCCCCAGGGGAGAAGTGAGGAGGTCTGGGAGGGTGCGATGAGAGGAGAGGTTAACCTTTATCAGGATGAAAATTGAAAGTATTTTTCAAAACACTCTTAAAAATGTAAATCTTTATCTGTGTATTGACATGTAAAAAATTCCATGACACCTTGTTGAGTGAAAAAAAAATACATATTACAAAGCAGCACATGTGGTGTTTATATAAAATTGTGGGGGGGGGGCACGCACACAAAAGACAGAAAGGCTGTGTGCAAGGAGTGATGTCTGGAGGGGTAATGTCTGGAGGGGTATTTGCCAAAATGTCAATCCAGTTTGCCTCTGGTGGGGGTGGAATTTGGGGTGGTTTATATAGTCCCATTTTTACTTTTACTGCTTAAATTTTTTTCTGAGTGTATTTTACCTTTGTATGCAGGAAAACTTCCGAAGGCGCTATTTCAACTGGGGGAGGAGGGATTGTTTTCATCATAAGAAGACTGTGTTAGTCAACAGAAAAGGAAAATAGAGAAAGAAAAGCTCTGGTGTGGTCATCCCCTCGTGCAGGCAGTCCCCCAGAACAGGTGGGTGTCCTTCCTGTCAGCCAGCTCTGAATCCGTTCTGGGCAGCAGGGGTAAAGGGGTAAAGCCCTGCACACTTCCACCCCCCCAGGTGAGACGCACAGCCCCTCGGAAAAGTGGATCAGTGACACTGACACCCATTCTAACGAGGAGGCACGTGAGGCTGACTTTCAGGCAAGGGAAGCATCTTGTCCAGGTCACACGTACCTGAGCGACAGGCAGAGTCAGTGCCAAGACCCAGAGGAGAGACATGTCAGTGCTGCTTCCAGAGCCTTCGCTAACCCCCAGGACGTCCAGGGCCCTGCAAATCTGAGGCTGGAGCGATGCAGTCCCCTTCGGGGATCTCTGCCCGCTGCCCACCTGCTGCCAGGTCTGCCTTGGGGCTGGAGGAACAAGATGCAGAGGACACAGCCCACCTGGGTCTCTGGCCTGGAGGAAGAACACAGACACTTCAGGCAAAGCCACTTAGCACAGAGCCTCTGCGCACAGTGGGCACCAGTGGATCTGTTGAATGTTTCCCATCTAAGCAGCTCGGACTGAGTGCAGACCCTGCTAGTTGCTCCTAGAGTGCTGCCAGAAAGCTCTGTGAGTCCCATCCGGGCCAACGCCATCACCGACGGCTTCCTGTAGGAGGGGACCTTAGAGCTGAGCCTTGAAGGATGGGTGGAATTTCCACGAGGGTCCAGAGGAGAGAAACAGGCTGGCGTTTTCAGGTGGACGGGTGGACGCTTCCAGAAGGTAGTCTTGAAGCGCGAATTTCTTGGCGCCTGGGGACTCGCCACACCATGGGGGCCTCCAGTCCTCGGCGACTGCATAGAATTTGCAGAGTATTAGCCACGAGGGGGCGGGGTGAGGCGGGGCGGCGCCGAGGTGGTGGGGTGGGGGGAGCCCGGAGAGCTTCATAAAGCCACAGCAAAGGCGCCGCGGCGCTAGTGACAGCGGCCCGCTGGAGAGGGAGCCCGGGAGCTGCCGCGCGCCCGCCGAACGCGGGCGCAGGACCCAGGCGTCCGAGGCCGGGCTCGGGTGGGCCCCCCCACCCGCGTTCCCGCCCCCGGGGCCCCGCCCCTCGCGACCCCCCGCGCCTGCCCCCCGCGCGGAGAGGGGCCGGTCCCCGACGGCAGCGGGCAGGTGCCAGCCCGCCCCGGATGGGCTTCGTGGCGCGGGGCTGCGGAGACATGCTGACGGGTACCGAGCCGATGCCGGCGAGCGACGAGGGCCGGGCGCCTGGCGCCGACCCGCAGAACCGCTACTTCTACCCGGATCCCGGCGCCCAGGACGCGGCCGACCGTCGCGGGGGCGCCACCCTGGGGGCGCCCTACGCAGGGGGCGCCCTGGTGCCCGCTCCGCCAGGCCGCTTCCTCGGAGCCTACGCCTACCCGCCCCGGCCCCAGGCCACCGGCTTCCCCGGGGTGGGCGAGCCCTTCCCGCCGACGGCGAGCGCCGAGGGCTACCAGCCTGGGGACGGCTACGCGGCCCCGGACCCGCGCTCGGGACTCTACCCGGGGCCGCGCGAGGACTACGCGCTGCCCGCGGGACTGGAAGTGTCCGGGAAGCTGAGAGTCGCGCTCAACAACCACCTGTTGTGGTCCAAGTTTAATCAGCACCAGACGGAGATGATCATCACCAAGCAGGGACGGTGAGTGAGACGCGCGCCCCGCGAGGCGAGCGGGCCCGGAACAAGGACGTTGTTTTTTTTTTTTTTTTTTTTTTTTTTTCTCCTGTCTAGACGGCGCCCCTCACCATTTGGCTTAGGCTTTGGGGGAAGCGGGGAGGGAGTTGTAGCGAGGACAGAAAAGTTCTGGGGGTTGTTTTCTCCCAGGACATTACACCAACAGGCAGAACTCAGAAGGGAGATGGAGGAGAGTGGGTGCGATGAGAAGCTATCATGGTTTAGGGGTGTGCCCTTATCTCCCTGTCTGCCTCCATGGGGATCTCCGGGCAGAGAGGGACTGTGTTTTGGATTTAACAGGGCAGGACCCCTCTTAGCCCCTATGTGGAGAAATGGAGGAGAAGGCAGGGTCTTGGTACTCCAGACAATAACCCAGCACAACCAACCCCACCCCCCAACTTCTCCTACCTTTACCCTCCCACCGCCCACCTCTCCAAGCCTTTTTGCTGCTGTTGTGCACAGGTCAGTTTTGGGAGGTGGGTAAGCCTGGGATTTGGTGACATGGAGAAGCTGTCGCCAAGTTTCCTTTCCGGTAGTACTTTGAGATCGTATGTCTCCTGTGAGTGTGTTTTAGGGGGGAGTGGTAAAGTGTGTGGGGGGCTCAGATCCCTTCCAGGCATAGGCCCCGCTGGAGAGCCCACATGCCCATGGGCCTGAGCAGGTGAAGCTAACTTATGGGTCCCAGCGGGCAGCCAGTCCCACTCTGCTCCTTCCCGCCTCTGTCCCCTGAAAGTCTGCCTCACCCTTGGCCAGATACTTTCCAGTGTAAGATCCAACCTGGGGAACCCATGGCTTCTATGCTTCTGGGGACCCTGAAGCCCAGTGCATGTGGGGTAGGCTTTGGGGCCAAGGGTGCTGCTTCCGGGGAGAGCCTCCTGCGTGGGGAAAGGAAGAGAAACTTGCCACTGGTATTTGTTTAGTAAGCAATGCTGAGTGGGCCCTGCCTGGGTCTGGCCTGGGAGTGTGCACCCACCGTTCCCTGTGGGGGCCTGCTCAGACTGGGGACCAGGGAGGACCTCTGTGAGCTCTGTCATCAGCACATCCAGGAGGTGTCAAAGGGCAGACGCCCAGGGTGCGGCTTGGGGAGGGAGCAGGGGCGGTGTGGGGAGGCCGTGCTGGCCCCAGGGGTGTTGTCATTCAATCTAGGGATAGCTAGGACATTCTTCCTTTCCAGGGATTTCTGTGGGGTAGCATGGGATTGAGGGACGTGTCCACCAACGATGGATAGCTTCAAGTTGCTGAGTTGTACCTCTTTCTCTGGGATGAACAGAGGAAAGTTGGCCTTTTTTTTTGTAAGGTGTGGCCTTTATCCCTTAAGCCTTCTGAGAATTCCTCTCTATGTCCCCCCAAACCAGTCCCCTCTGAGTGCTGCCAGACACAGCCCAGGCCTCCAGCCCTATCACGTCTGAATTGGAGGGGACCCAGAAGATCCTATCCAGGCCCCTTCCTGCACAGACAGGGAAATGGGCTCAGTGACAGAGGAGACTCTCTGAGGTTTCACAGCCCACCTGTTGCAGGCAGAACGGGCACCTGAACCCAGATGGTATCTGCCTGGGCTTCTTTCTCCAGCCCGTCATGGCCGGGAGTGAAAAGAGCCACCTACACTGTCCAAAGGCCTTGATGCGTTCAGAGTGCTTTCACTTCCATTCTTCCACTGTGTGCTACTACGTAGGCCAAGAGATCTCCCCATTCACAGCTAGTGGCACCGAAGCACAGGGACGGCTGGTGGCTTGTCCTTGGTCGCACAACTGACTTGAACTCAGGCCTCTGCTCTCAGGTGCTCAGGAAGCTCTCCCACCCGGGGGCCTGGCCCGGGTCTCCCTGCCACCTGCTGCCAGGCTCCTGCCCTTCCAGTCTCGAGGGGCGGCCTGCCCAGAGCCTTGGCCAGCACTTCGGAGATCCGGTGGTGGGTGCGGGGCTGGCTGTGGGCCGCCTGCAACCTGGTTGGGTGGGTGTCTCATGGGGATGCAGGCATGCATCTCAGTGAGGTTGCCGTCACTACCCCTGTGGCTTCCTTCTTCCTTTAGATTCTTGCTGAATAATTCTCTCTTGACAAGTCTTGTTGTCTCCCTTTCAGATCCATAAAACTACTTTCCTTTTTTTTTTTTTAAAGATTTCATTTATTTATTTGACAGAGAGAGAGATCACAAGCAGGCAGAGAGGCAGGCAGAGAGAGAGAGGGAAGCAGGCTCCCTGCTGAGCAGAGAGCCTGATGTGGGGCTCGATCCCAGGACCCTGAGATCATGACCTGAGCCGAAGGCAGAGGCTTAACCCACTGAGCCACCCAGGCACCCCAAACTACTTTCTTTTAATATGAAAAATTCCAATATATACAAAACTACAGGAAAAATCTCCATCTACCCATCACCCAGTTTCAACAGTTGTTACTGCTTGGTCCAATCTCGTTTCTTCTTATCCACTCTCCTCGATTCTGCCTCCCACCCCCTAGTCTGCAGTTATATTAGTGATGGTGGCAAGTATGTAGTAAGTAGATCCTAGGTACTGTATTCTTGCATCCTGAAAATTTCTCTGTGCACGTCTAAAAGTGGTTTTTGAAAAAAAATTATTTATTTATTTATTTATTTATTTGACAGAGAGAGAGAGAGAGAGAGAGATCACAAGTAGGCAGAGAGGCAGACAGAAGGAGAAAGGGAAGCAGGCCCCCTGCTGAGCAGAGAGCCCCATGCGGGGCTTTATCCCAGGATCCTGAGATCATGATCTGAGCCAAAGGCAGAGGCTTAACCCACTGAGCCGCCCAGGTGCCCCTAAAAATGGTTTTCAAAATTATTCATTTATTTGTTTATGTATTTATTTACTGGGGGCTGGGGGAAGAGAGAATGCTAAGCAGGCTCCATGCCCAGCACAGAGTTTGACACGGGACTCAATCTTACGACTCTAAGATCATAATCTGAGCCAAAATCAAGAGTTGGACGCTCAACTGACTGAGCCACCAGGTGTCCCTAAAAATGGCTTTTGATAGGTAAACAATATCATTAACAAACCTGAGAAAAAATTCATAAATATCATCAAAATTTCCTTGACCACTTTGTAATTGCATGTGCACGCACGTGTGTGTGCGTGTGTGTGTGATAATCCTCAGGCTTTCCATCCATCCTGAGGAACTGCTTCAGACACCATGGGGTCCGTGTTGGAAGGGGGCAGTAGTCTCTCACCATTTTCTTTTATGCCTTCCCTTGAATCAGACCCCAGGGTCCCCATGGTGGGGTAGAGGGGACAGAAAACACACTGTCCCCCATTCAGTCTTACCAGCCCTCATCACTGGGCACAGAGCTTGGGCTCCAGTGATCTTGGAACTTGGCGGCCATTTCCTTATGCTACTGGCTTCTGAAGAGCACGGTACCCTTTCTCTCCTGTGTGGAGGGCTGGCCCATCCCTCCGTGGGTTCCAGTGACCTGCCTGTCACTACCACATCACCCACGGCCTTCTTCCTTTTTGAAAAATCCTCCCAGGCCAGGCCCACCCACAGCCCCACGGCCTTTTGCCTTGGGATGACTCACTCTCTCCCAGATCCTTCCTCTCCCACCCACCCTAGACCCATCCCTCAGTATGGACAAGTCACACAGTCTCTCTCTCCTCCATGGGCAGCAACAGGGTGGGGCACAGTGGGGGGTGGCAATTCCCAGCGCCAGCAACTGACCCCGGCAGGCAACTCGGGTGGGGCAGGGAGGGGAAAGTGAGGTAAAATGTTGGACTGGCCAACTGGAGAGGTTGGAGTTCAAAGTTGGCGCGTTTGTGGAAATTCGGGGTGCCCACCACGGACTTGTGCTGTATTCTGGGTGGCACTGTGTGTGTACTGTGAATGTGTTGGTGGGCATTGACTAGCTGATGGTAGACATTCTCAGCAGAGGAAGGGAGAGGCGGGTGTCTGCGTGTGTGGGTGTGTGGGAGTGCATTCATGGCTGGCAATCCCCACTTTTCTGGGTGTGATTAGTTGATTATTATAATTAAGATAACTTTGGGTAGTTCTGTTGTTAAGTAGCTCAATTTGTGTGCGTGTGTGTGTGTGTCTGTGTGAATTTAGTGTTGGAGGAAACAATTTCAGTGCTGCTGGATCCTGGATCACTGGCCTCACAACCATTGTGGCCTTCCCTACAATCCCGACTCCTAGAACTTTGTAGATCTTTAAAACAATTTTCTTTTATATTTTTCTTTTGTTGCGGGGCAAGGGGGCACTTGAATTTGGACTCACTGGCTTCATTTCTCTCAGGGCAGGTGAAAACAGCTTTACTTTTTGTTGGCCCGTTTGCTAGTGGCTGTCCGATTTCCACGAAGCTGGGTCTGAGGTTGGTGGGTGGAGGAGATCTTTGATGCCTGAGCACTGTTTGCGTTTCCATGGGTCCAAGGCACTGCTGGAATGTTCTAAAAGGTGCTGCTAATTAATACCCCCACAAATAATGAATAAAATGTAAGAGGACCCATTTCCCCACAGACTCGTCAGCATTAGAGATTAATTTTATTTATTTATTTATTTATTTATTTATTTATTTATTTATTTTTAAGATTTTTAAAATTTATTTGACAGACAGAGATCACAAGTAGGCAGAGAGTCAGGCAGAGAGAGAGAGAGAGGGAGGAGGAAGCAGGATCCCCGCAGAGCAGAGAGCCTGATGCGGGGCTCGATTCCAGGACCCTGAGATCATGACCTGAGCTGAAGGCAGAGGCCTCAACCCATTGAGCCACCCAGGCACCCCTAGAGATTAATTTTAAAACATCCTGCCAACACGACAGACCCAAAACTACCTCCTTGTAATTTGTTTGTCACGATGGTGAGTTGGAGCCTATCAGAAGTGTTCAGGGACACCTGGGTGGCTCAGTTTTTAAGTGTCTGCCTTCAGCTCAGGTCATGATCCTGGGGTCCTGGGATAGAGACTTGCATTGGGCTCCCTGCTCAGCGGGAAGCCTGCTTCTCTCTCACCCACTCCCCCTGTTTGTGTTCCGTCTCTTGCTGTGTCTCTCTCTCTGTCAAATAAATAAATAAATAAATAAAATCTTTAAAAAAAAAAAAAAGTGTTCGGGATCGGACGGGTATGATGACCCTGCAGATCATTTCGAGATGGGCTAGTCCTATGTGGCAGCGGAGGAATTTAGGGTCTTGGGCCCTGTCCTCTGAGGGCAGGATGGTCTTTTTGGAAAGAGCTGAGGTTGGCACCAGACCCTGTTGCTTCCCAGCAAAGTGTCATGTAAATCAGGGGCTATTTTGGGATTCCCAGCTGGTGGTGATTCTAGACTTTTAGGGTGAAATGAGACCTCCTTTCTCCTCTCCCGTTCCCCCATCCTCTTCCGGCATCTCCTTCATGTCCCTCCAGCAGAGATAAGCGGGGCGGAGAGATGGACGCACAGCCCGGGAGACCCCGACTCTGCCCTCTCACCAGGGAGCTGTCAGCTCTGCTCTCTGCTCCTTGGTTCCTTCAAGTATAAAATTGGAAATACCGTGTTACATTTCGGGCGAACTGGATGCTTCTAAGTAGAGACACAATGAATATAGTCCTTCCCTTCCTTTAAACCTGCAGGTTTAGGCAACAGCTGGTTATAATACAGAAAATGTGGATAGCCTGACCGTTGTCATCGATGAGATGTTGGTAGAGACGTGTTGAAAATATTGTTTCAGCCTTAATTATTTAAGGTCTCCTCCCTAACCTTTGATTTCTCAAGTCAGCTGCCCTCTGAGCCCCTGGGACCTGGAGCCTGAGGCTAGAGCTCAGGACCCTGGCCCGGAGTCCTTCCGCAGACCCAGCGGGCTTTGATCACTCTGGGCCAGCAAGAGGGTGTAGTGGGGGAGGGACCGGATGAGCTGAGTTTCACATCTTTCAAACTTTTTCACAGCTCTTAGAGGAAAAATGGTTAGGAGTTATTGTCCCCATTTATGGGTGAAGAAACTGAGGTTTGGTTTGGGATTTAACTTACTCCAGGGGATGGGGCCAGTAAGTCTCTCATTTTTTTTCTCAGCATGGGAGAGTCTGGAGAAGACAGGCAGGTGGGGACACCTTCCCAAGGTTATCAAGGGTGTTGCTCTGGGATCTTCTGGGGCCTAGGGTGCACCTAAAAGTGTTCCCAGGTCTCTGGAACTCTCCCTTCTCCGGGTTTCCTGACACATGGGCTGGTGTCTTTCTTCCCATCTGGTATGACTTCTTGTAGGAAGGGAGAGGTGTGTGGGAATGCGAAGTCATTCTGATGAGAGTTTGATTCTGCCAACCTGCAAATTCTACTCTTCCTGTTTGGGTTAAGAAAGAAAAGCTAGGCCATTAGCCTGGTGCTGGTAGAGGTGGTGGTTGTAGTAGGGGCAGTAATGGTGGAGGGGACCATTGTAGTGATGGTGATAATGGAGGTGATGGTTTGGTGATGGGGGCAGTGATGGTGGAGGTGTGGTTGTAGTGATGGTGGTGATGGGGGTGGAGGTGGAGGTTGTAGTGATGGTGGTGATGGGGGTGTTGGTGTGGGTAGTGGTTGTTGTGATGGTGGTCATGGGGGTATTCGTGCAGGTGGTGGTCATAGTGATGGTGGTGATGGGGTGTTGGTGGAGGTAGTGGTTGTAGTGATGGTGATGGGGGTGGAGGTGGTAGTGATGGTGGTGATGGGGTGTTGGTGGAGGTAGTAGTTGTAGTGATGGTGGTGATGGGGGTGTTGGTGCACTGGTGGTTGTAGTGATGGTATAGGTGGGAGTGGTGATGGTGGAAGTGGCAGAGATGGTTGGGTATGGAAGTGCTTCTTTCTCTTGATCTATTACTCTGGCACAAGGGAAGATAATGCAGCATCCCAACCTTGACTTCCTCCGCTTTCCCCTGGAAGCAAGACTTTGAGCGTGAGAATTGTACTTAATAGAGTTCTTTTTCGGGTGGATGGAAAGTTTCAGCTGGGAATTTAGGTACTTCTCTGAGGCTCAGGCCTGGGACAGGCCGTACTATAGACATCAGGTCCAGGAGGATGGGGCAGGGAAAGCCTGGGCACTGCGGGGCCGGGAATGCGTGAGCACAGTGAGGGCTGCTGTGGAGAGGATGGGTCAAGTCCTGAGACCACCCCAGGGCTTGGGGGGCTGAGGCATGAGGGCCTACTGGGAAGTGTCTGTGCGGGGCTGGCTTGTGGCTTTGCTCCCCACTAGGAAGCAAACGAAGAGTAGAGACAGTGCCTTGTAGCTAATGTCTAGAAACCGATCCTCAGGACAAAAAACACTGAAAAGCCCTGATTCATAGTGTTTGCTGATTTCCATGGTGTGAAGACTCCTGTGGTGCCTGATTTCGAGCTGTGCACACGGAGTCACTGAATGCAAAGTCAGGAAGAGCTGGGCATTCGTGCGGTGTCTAGTATTTCCATCTTGCAGGAACAAGAGATATAAGTCGCTTCAAAAGCAGAGATAATAGTGAAATATAGTAAACGAACTGAGAAGTGATGATTTTTGAGTAGTTATTACCTTGGCTTATAAGGCAGTATACTTAATTGTAAGTTTACATAATTTAATTTTAAAATATTGCCGGTACATAACAATTGCCTGGCACACGTCCTGGTCATTTCCAGTCGGCTCTCTCGCGGGATGCCAGCTGATGCCAGCACACCACCGAAATGAAAGCCTCTGCATGGGGGTGGCCTTCTGCGAGGTTGGGGGGCTGACGGATGTCGGCGGGTTTCTCTGTTCTCCCCAGGCGGATGTTCCCATTCTTGTCATTTACTGTGGCGGGACTGGAGCCCACTAGCCATTACCGGATGTTCGTGGACGTGGTCTTGGTGGACCAGCACCACTGGCGGTATCAGAGCGGCAAGTGGGTGCAGTGTGGAAAGGCTGAGGGCAGCATGCCAGGTAGGAGCGCCCTGCGGAGCGGTGGGCACGCTTTTCCTCTGAGGCTGGGCGCCCCCTGGTGGATCCAAGAGGAACCCCCAAGCCCTTGCCCCCTACACCTGAGTTCCCCATCCCACCCTTATCCCCTCCCACTTCTCAATCCGGTTGGGTTTGTCTTCCCTTCTCTACTCTGCTTTAGCCTGTCTTCTGCTCAGTCCTCTGCCCCCACCTCCCCTTGCCCTGCCCCATTTGGCCTTCCCCCTCCAGCCTTTCTGACATCCCCCTCAGAACAGGCAAAGGAGCCCTACATCACTACGGGATCTGGTCCCTAGGGGGCTGCGTCCCAACGAGGTTCACTGTCCACAGGAAACCGCCTCTACGTCCACCCAGACTCCCCCAATACCGGGGCCCACTGGATGCGCCAGGAAGTTTCATTCGGGAAACTAAAGCTCACGAACAACAAAGGGGCCTCTAACAATGTGACCCAGGTAGGACTCCTTGCCAACCCCCTCCCCTCCTGGCTGATTCGGTTCTGTTAAAGTCATCTTCCTTCCTCTCTGACTCGTTCTTTTCCACATTCCTGGGCAGGGGGGAAGATGAGGTGGGGGGCGGCTGACTCTCACGGGCAGATGTGGGCTCGCATCTGGGATGACATGTGCCAAACCAGCCCTGGGGGTTTCTTCACCGAACCCCAAGCTGCCATCACCCGTGCGCCATGCTGGGCATAGATTTGGTGCCAGTGGCCCCGGGCAATGGATGCAGAGTCTCTCTGAGTTGAGCAATACTGTTAACAGAGCCCCATCCCTGAAAAACCCTGCTTGTACTAATACCTCAGTCGCAATGCACATCTGGGGGGTAGGAGATGGGGCAAGGGGGCAGAGCTGATGCCCTAGAAAGTCTGTGGACTGGAGCTAGAGCGCCTGGAGGAAGTCACATGGTAGCAGGGTGGGGCAATGGACATGATGGCCTCAGGGTCCCTTCTAGCCTGGCCATCGGCCAGCCAGGGTGGGGGTAGAGGACCCGTCGACACCCACAAGCATCCGGTTCTCTCTTAGATGATCGTGCTCCAGTCCCTCCATAAGTACCAGCCTCGGCTGCACATCGTCGAGGTGAACGACGGGGAGCCGGAGGCAGCCTGCAGCGCTTCCAACACGCACGTCTTCACCTTCCAAGAGACCCAGTTCATCGCCGTGACCGCCTACCAGAACGCAGAGGTGAGGGCCTTCGGCCTGCCCGAGCTGTGAGGGGCAGGATGGGGAGAGTGGGGCTCACCGTCTTCCTCGGCGGGAAATTCAGGAGTTCCCTAGCCCCAGACTGGGGACTCAGGTGCCTCCATTTTCCCTCTCTCTAGATTACTCAGCTGAAAATTGATAACAACCCTTTTGCCAAAGGATTCCGGGAGAACTTTGAGTCGTAAGTGCTGCTGGGTTCAGTTCACCAAGGGCCTCCTCTTGGTCCCTCCTGAGGCCTGACTCCAGACATGCGCAGAGCCTGTCTCCTCTCTACCCCTGGGGGTGGGAGCCGGTGGGAAGAGATGGGACGGATGCTTGGAGGGCAGTGAGGCCAGGAAAAGAAGGTCCAGGGAGGGGCAGGCAGCAGGCAGGCTCACAGGCGATGGGTTCTGTTCGTGACCCCTGTTTTCTTGCCTATTTTTTTTTTTTTTTTTTTTTTTAGCATGTATGCATCTGTTGACACGAGCGTGCCCTCCCCGCCCGGACCCAACTGTCAATTGCTCGGGGGAGACCACTACTCTCCTCTCCTACCGAACCAGTATCCCGTTCCCAGCCGCTTCTACCCCGACCTTCCTGGGCAGGCCAAGGATGTGGCTTCCCAGCCTTACTGGTTGGGGGCCCCCCGGGACCACAGCTATGAGGCTGAGTTTCGAGCAGTCAGCATGAAGCCTGCCTTCCTGCCCTCCGCCCCTGGACCCACCATGTCCTACTACCGAGGCCAGGACGTCCTGGCGCCTGGAGCTGGCTGGCCGATGGCCCCCCAGTACCCTCCCAAGATGGGCCCAGGCAGCTGGTTCCGCCCCATGCGGACTCTGCCCATGGAACCTGGTCCTGGAGCTTCTGAGGGACGGGGGCCAGAGGACCAGGGCTCCCCTTCAGTGTGGACTGAGATCACCCCCATCCGGCCAGAGTCCAGTGACTCAGGACTGGGTGAAGGAGACTCTAAGAGGAGGCGTGTGTCCCCCTATCCTTCCAGTGGCGACAGCTCCTCCCCTGCTGGGGCCCCTTCTCCTTTTGATAAGGAAACCGAAGGTCAGTTTTATAGCTACTTTCCCAATTGAACAGATGACATGACAGGAACAATGTCATCAGGTTGGAGGACATCAAGTACCGCAGACAGGAGACTCAGGACTGGGAGGCCCCCAGCTCCCTCTGTCCCTTCTCCTTTCGTAGTTGGTTGAGGAAGAGGGGCGCCAAGAAGGCTTCTGGGGTTCACTTGCTGCTTCAGGCCCAAAGCGAAACCTGAGAGGCGTGTTCCCTGCCCCCTCCTTTGCCCTAACTACGGTCATTTACCTGGTGCTGCTTCTGGCTGTGGGTTCCCAGCTGGAGAACAGAAAACAGAACAAGAAAGTCTTGGACACAAAGGAGCTTCCTCTCTTCTGTGGGGTGGGTTAGGGGTCAGGTGTGTGCAAATAGAGACACTGAGGATTTGATGACAGCCAGCCAGCCAGGGTCGGCGAGGGGACTCAGATGACCTTGGGGCAGCTGGCCTGGGCCCCCCCGGCTCGGAGACAGTGGGGTCCGGAGGAAGAGGCTGGAGAGGGGGGCGGGGTTGGTGCATACCTCAAGGAGCAACGTCTTGGGGTGGGGGTTGGTTGTGTGCGCGCGCTCTTTCTTTCTTTCTTTCTTTCTTTCTTTCTTTCTTTCTTTCTTTCTTTCTCTTTTTGAACGGGAAGGCTATTTATTGTACAGAGAGTGGTGTCTGGATCTATTTCTTTTGTCTTCATCACTTTCTGAAAATAAACGTGAAACTATAGAATGTGTCCTGCTTCAGTGCCCTGAAGGGGGACATGGATGGGGGCTCCATTGGGAATTGCAAGGACACCATCCGTCCCCGGCTGCAGCAGAAGTTTCCAAGAACGGGAGCTGCCTAGAAATCCTGAGTGGCTTCATTCCGGGGACAGACAGAGTCAAAGCAAGGCCATACGTGCTACCTTTGGCACTCAGGCTGATGGCTGATTCCACCTCGTAAGGCATCTTGGGGCAGAGAGCGGTCCCTCTGTCTGGGTAGCACCTGACCTGTGGAGGAGGCGACGGAGAGCAAGACCAGAAGACGGGGCCCTGGGGGTGAGGGGACTGGGGGTTCTGCGAAGAAGAAGAGCCTTGATTTCTCTCTACATGTCTAGCAGCTCTGGTTTTCCATCTTCATCTTAGGGGTGTTCAAAAGTTAGAGGAGTAAATGTAAGTTGAACCCCATGAAATTGCTGTTTCCGTCGGTCAAGAACAGCCAAATATTGAGAATTTCGTGATTCAAACTAACATCTATAAAGGGTTTAGAACAACGCCTGGTAAACAGTAAGCCCTCAGCTTGTACATGATTGTTGCTGTAATTCTCTAACTCTGTTTTTCTCTCTTTTTACATGGCTGCTAAATTATGTTTGTAAAATGACACCTGCTTCTCTTAACGTAAGCCAGGCAGGAAAGTAAAAAGACAGCAATAAATTTTCCCAAATCTTACCACCCATCCAAAATTATCACTAAATGTTAAATGGGTTAAATAGATAGACAGAAATATGTTTTTATAACATTGGAATCATATGGTCATATGGAAAATGCTTTTTTTTTTTAAGATTTTATTTTTAAGTAATCTCTACACCCAATGTGGGGCTGGAACTCACAACCCCAGAATCAAGAGTTGCATGCTCCACTGACTGGGCCAGCTGGGTGCCCCTGAAAATGCTTTTTCTTCAGGAAAACTATTGAATTTTCGTTTACAGGATTGAATAATACAAAAATAAAAACCTCAACAAGCAAACCGTCAAATAATGAAAAACTCTCAGGTGAACAAAGGGATCACAGAACTCAGAGATAAGTTGGGGTTTTTTGTTGGTTTGTCCCTCCCTCCCCCCTTGAGAGGTTGGAATTACTCCCTTTGCCTCTGACCAGTTCAGGGCACACCCCATTCAAGGGGGGCTTGTCCTCATGGGCCCTGGGGTATTTTCTCACTTCTGCTGGAGCTTGGAAAACTTCATTTCTATCACAGTTCACATCCCCTCCTTTCTTGGTCTCTCTCCAGAGGCCATTTTCATCACTTTCAAGTCAGAAGAAGGAAAAGATAGGAAGACATATTTGGTTCCACCCTCTCTGGATTTGGAAGCTCATAATGTTATAAACATTAGGAGTTCTGTTAGGCTCCGCTCTGTGAATGCAGTAATTCCTCCCAGCCCCATGCTCTGGCCTTTGGTGGTCACTCTCTAGGGTTATAAGTATTGGTTTTAAATTAGACCTTGGGAACTGTTGTCTGTAATCACAGCACTCCTCTCTCCCTCTGTTTATTTTTGATTTTTTAACTTTATTTATTTACTTATCTTTAGTCATCTCTACACCCAACACCCAAGTGGGGCTCAAATGAGTTCGAGTCTGACCCTGAGATCAATAATTCCATGCTTGGGGTGCCTGGGTGGCTCAGTGGGTAAAGCCACTGCCTTCGGCTGAGGTCATGATCCTGGGGTCCTGGAATCGAGCCCCTAATTGGGCTCTCTGCTCAGCAGGGAGCCTGCTTCCCCTCCCTCTCTCTCTGCCTACTTGTGATATCTCTCTCTCTGCCAAATAAATAAAATCTTAGATTTAAAAACAAAAAAAGAGTTCCGTGCTCTTCCGACTGGGCCAGCCCACCTGGCATCCCATTCCCCACTGTCTTTAAATGGTTTTGGTTCCCTTCATTAGCTATAAGTGAAGGGAGTTGTCCTTACACACTTCACTTTTTCCAGAAGTGTGGGGGCATATGTTTTGATGCTTTGTTATTTGACTCATAAAGGTTCATTACTATTACTTGTCCAATATTCAATGTACCGTTTACTGAAAAGGTAAAATACAAAATACTAAAAAAAAAAAATATATATATATATATATATTTTAAAAGATTTTATTTATTTAATTGACAGAGATCACAAGTAGGCATAGGTAGGCAGAGAGAGAAGGGGAAGTAGGCTCCCCACTGAGCAGAGAGCCCGATGCAGGGCTCCATCCCAGGACCCTGAGATCATGACCTGAACCGAAGGCAGAGGCTCAACCCACTGAGCCACCCAGGTGCCCCACTCTCTATATTTTTAAAGTAAACTCTATGCCCATCACGGGACTCAAACTCACGACCCTGAGATCAATAGCTGTACGCTCTACTGACTGAGCCAGGCCGGCACCCCTTCAGTTCTTCTTTAATCCCCACAGGTTATACTCCTGTATTACTTTGTTTAGTTACTAGTTGCTTGGGATTAACTTTATATCATCATTCTCTTTGTTCACTATTCCTTTTTGCATTTCTACCTCTGTTTTTTTCTGGGATCACTTTTCTACATCTTAAATGAAATACTTTGTAACTTTTTATGAGATGGTCTCTTTGTAAATTCCTTGTAAGCTTGTTTCCTACAAAAATTATTATTTTTCCCCTTGTTATTGGATAGTATTTTGCTGAGTAAACAATTTTAAGTGGATAGTAATTTTTTCTTATTTTATAGAAGCTATTTCACCATTTTCTGGCTTCTGTTGTTGTGAAATCATCTGCTACTCTAATTATCATTCTTTTGTAGGTCATCTGTATTTTTATTTCTGCTTTCCAGATCTTCTAGATATATTTGATGTGCAACAGATTTGTTATGATGTGACAAGGTATGAATCTATTTGTTCTTGATCATATTTGGGATATGTTTTGCTTTCTGAATCTGTGTATTCATGATTTTCATGTATTCAGAATTTCATTAATTCTGAAATTTCCCAATCATTATTTCTTTATTTTCTTTATTTTTTTTAAAAGATTTTATTTATTTGACACAGAGAGAGAGATCACGAGTAGGCAGAAAGATAGGCAGAGAGGGGGGGGAAGCAGGCTCCCCACTGAACAGAGAGCCTAATGCAGGGCTTGATCCCAGGACTCTGAGACCATGACCTGACCCAAAGGCAGACTCTTAACCCACTAAGCCACCTAGGCACCCCATCTTTAAACATTACTTCTTTCCATTCTCTCCAATTTCACCTTTTGGGACTCCAATCAGATGGATGTCAGACATTCTCATTCTATTATTATTCCTGTCTCACAACTCTTTTGGGTTTTTTCTTCTTGCCTCTCCACTGCATTCTGAATAAATTCTTTTTTTTAAGATTTTATTTATTCATTTAACAGACAGAGATCACAAGTAGGCAGAGAGGCAGGCAGAGAGAGAGAGGGGGAAGCAGGCTCCCCACTGAGCAGAGAGTCCGATGTGGGGCTCCATCCCAGAATTCTGGGGTCATGACCTGAGCCAAAGACAGAGGTTTTAACCCGCTGAGACACCCAGGCACCCCCTGAATAAATTCTTGAGATATATCTCTTAGTTTAATTCTACTTTCAATGGTATCTAATATGCTGATTAGCCCATTCATTGAAATTTCTTTTCATAGTTTACAAGGTATTTCTCATCGTTATTTTGTACATCTCCATTAAGTTTCTTTAATGTTATGCTTCACACTTATTTTTTAGTTTTTTAAATTTTTATTATTTTTAAGTAATCTCTACATCCAATGTGGGGCTCAAACTCACAACCCTGAGATCAAGAGTTGTATGCTCTTCTGACTGAGTCAGCCAGGTGCCCCATGCTTTACATTTCTATGAGTTCTATTTTTTTTTTAAGATTTTATTTATTTATTTGACAGACAGAGATCACAAGCAGGCAGAGAGGCAGTCAGAGAGAGGAGGAAGCAGGTTCTGCTGAGCAGAGAGCCCGATGTGGGGCTCGATCCCAGGACTCTGAGATCATGACCTGAGCCGAAGGCAGAGGCTTTAACCCACTGAGCCACCCAGGCGCCCCTATGAGTTCTATTTTTGCAAATTGTATGATCCTGATGATTTCCTGTTGCATGTTTTCCCTTATAAGTGCATTCTTTTTTTTTTTAAGATTTTATTTATTTATTTGACAGACAGAGATCACAAGTAGGCAGAGAAGCAGGCAGAGAGAGAGGGGAAAGCAGGCTCCCTGCTGAGCAGAGAGCCCGATGTGGGGCTCGATCCCAGGACCCTGGGATCATGACCCGAGCCGAAGGCAGAGGCTTAACCCACTGAGCCACCCAGGCGCCCCTATAAGTGCATTCTTTATTTCTGGAAAAATTCTTTACACAATGATTTTGTATTTGTATTTGACAATTCCAGATAATAATGAAGGGTATTTGTGGAGGGTGTGGTAGGAGTGTTCTCTAATATGTTGATTTTTCTGACTATCACTCATAGTGGATTTGTCTTCTTGCATACTTGGTGGTCTTTCTAGGGTCACGTTTGAGTTTGAAGTTAGTTTTAAGTTAGCAAGTTGTTAGTTTTAAGTTAGTAAGGATAGCTTGAGGAAATTTTCTTCCACTTTCTCTTTCTGTCTAATTCAACAGATGGAGAACACCAAATTATGACTGGACTTAACCCTCTAGCACTATAGTCAAACTTCTTGGCTCAGGGCTCCAAAAGAGTGAGAGAGAAGCTTCCAGGCCTCCAAGTTCTAGGTCTGGAACTGAAACTGCATCACTCTCACTACATTCTATTGGTCAAAGCCAGCGCATATACAAGAAGAGGGGAAATATTTTTTTGCTAGATGATAGCCATGGGATGTATTGCCTAGCCATTATCCTAGGATTTTTTCCTTCACCATCAATCTGGGGATTCCCTTCATGTCTCTCTTGTGTTGTATCTCCTGTATCCTGGAATACATATCTTTTTATTTGTTTGTTCTTTTATTTTTCTTTATTTTTTTAAAGATTTTTTTATTTCTTTATCTGAGAGAGAGAGAGAATGAGAGAGAGAGAGCATGAGAAGGGAAGGTCAGAGGGAGAAGCCGATTCCATGCTGACCAGGGAGCCTGATGCAGGACTCCATCCTGGGACTCCAGGACCATGACCTGAGCAGAAGGTAGTCGCTTAACCAACTGAGCCACCCAGATGCCCCTGTTCTTTTATTTTTCTGAAGGAGCTTTCTGGTACACAGGAGGTAAAATTTCTGAGTTTTTAACGTGTCCGAAAATGTCTATATTTCACTTGTACATTTGATTCATAGCTTGACTGGGTATAAAACTTTGGTTGGAAATCATTTTTTTGTGGGTGGAATTTTCAAGGCGTTTCTCCTTTGTCCATTTCCCTATTTTAGTTTTTAGTATTGCACTTAAAAAGTCTGATATCATGGTGATTAATGATTCTTTGTGTTATACTTTTGGATCTTCTCCTTAACTCTAGTATTTTGAACATTTTTGATTATATGACTTGGTCTGAAATACTTTTCCCCCATCTATTATTCTGGGGCACTGAATGAGATCTGTCTATCAATTCAGAGACTCTGTTCTTCATTCATAGAAAGTTTCCCTTTCATTCATTCATTCTTTTTTCCCTCAAGTCTTTTTTTTTTTTTTTAATAGACTCCATGCCCAACACGGGGCTTGAACTCAAGCCCCTGAGATCAAGAATCACATGTTTTATCAACTGAACTAGGCAACTCTTTTTAATCACATGGTAGATACCTTTTGCTGATTCTCTTGGTTCTGTTATTGACTTTTAAATTTCTCTTATCTTGCTTTCAATTCCAAGAATTCTTTCTTGTTCTCCAAATGTTCTTATACTTGTTCATGGATGAAAGATCTTTTCATATCTCAAAGTATATTCATTGGAAGAGGGAGTTTTTCTTTTGCTTCTTTCAGTATCTCTGTTTTCCAAATTATTTTTCTGCTTATTTAGATTCTTTTGTATTGGAGGTTTTGGTCAAATATTTGGTGATCCTTGACTGTTCATGTTTCAGAGCAAAAACACAATAATAATAATAATAATAATAATAATATATAATTAATTAAATATATAATAAAATATAATAAATCAAATAAATTATAAATTTATAAATATAATAAATTAAATAATATAATAATATAATTATCATATATTATTATTAAAACGAACAAGGCACTAGAGGCTACACGAAAACTCTTGTATGTGTCTGGGGGAAGGGATTAATCAACAGTGAGCTTCACTTCAGATAACATGAAAGGATGATAAGATGGGGGAACTGTCAATGGTGGGCTGGAGCTGGCTAACATCAGCTTGCAAAAGCTAACTGTGCACCTGTCTCCCAGTTCTGCATTCAGTGACATCCTGTTGGTAGATTGACATTGTCCATGGACGTTTTGATGCACATTAGCAAATGCTACAAGTGAGGGCACACTTCCTCCCAGATTGCTGGTTGTTAAACATTTATTGCCACAACACTGGGAGCTGGTTTATTAGGTTGAGGCCCTCGCTATGAAGCCTAAGAGGGCTGTACAGAAGTCTTTTCTCCTAAGATATTATTCACATCTCCTAAATTCTCTTTCAACTTTTCCCTGGCTGATAGCATTCTTTTTTTTATATATATTTTATTTATTTATTTGACAGAGAGAGAGAGATCACAAGTAGGCAGAGAGGCAGGCAGAGAGAGAGGAGGGAAGCAGGCTCCCCGCCAAGCAGAAAGCCTGATGCAGGGCTCAATCCCAGGACCCTGCGATCATGACCTGAGCCGAAGGCAAAGGCTTAACCCACTGAACCACCCAGGAACCCCAGCTGATAGCATTCTAAGGATGAGATGTGAAAAGAGAAATTGGGGGTCCAATTTTTTCTTTTACACACTTTCTGTGTTCAGCTTTGACTCACTTTCTCAGCCACTGTCTTTGGCATACACAAGTCCCGTGTCTGTTCTCATTTTCTTCAGAGAATAATACTGTTCTTTTAGGACATATGTGCTTCTTCAGGGTAGGAAGTGGTCATGGGCACCATAATTTCAGACATTTAGCCAACCCATGAATTTTCAGCACCATGCCTTGACTCCACCTGCTACTGTGCCTGACACTCCCAAGTCCTGAGTTTCTTATGAGTTAATTAGTGGTAAATCACCTATTGCTAGTCCTGATTGTAGGCATTTCTGGGTGTAGCTACATTTTAAGTTTTTGTTCCATCTTTCTTAATCAGATACTACTCCTCTATCTGCTTCCTATAGTCCAAAAATTTGTTGAAATTTGTTGTCTGCTTCTTTTTTCCTCTCTTTGTTTCTGTGGTTCCACATATTAAGAAAATCGCTATATTATTATGTTTGCAACCAATATACAAAATTTATTTATTTTTTTAAAAGATTTTATTAATTTATTTGACAGACAGAGATCACAAGTAGGCAGAGAGGCAGGCAGAGAGAGAGAGAGGAGGAAGCAGGCTCCCTGCGGAGCAGAGAGCCGGATGTGGGACTCTATCCCAGGACCCTGAGATCATGACCTGAGCCAAAGGCAGAGGCTTAACCCACTGAGCCACCCAGGCGCCCCCAATATACAAAATTTAAATGAAATACTCTTCATTGATTTTGAATGAAAGCTTGTAAATTTTTCAGCCTTCAGAAGTTGGCCTTCCTCCCTCCCCATTTTAGGAAAACTTTGTTTAATTTTGCCTCTGATTACCTCTTATCCAGTTAGTATTTATTTTTCAGGGACATATGTAATTCTTTGGCTTGATCTCTACCCTTTGTTCTCTTTCTATTTCTTTCCTTTCATCTTTTAAAAATATATAAAAAATATATTTTGTGCTTTAGGAAAGAATTCCAAATTTATCTTAGTAATGGAATATTAACTTGGGGATGACTGAAGACTAATTTCTAAGGAGACAGTGATCCAGAAGTTTAAATGCCTGTACTTATGATTTACATGAATGCCTTGTGAGTGTCAATGGTTATAACTATGTCTTAAATGTTGTTTTATAAGAACTAATAATAACAGGAGTTATAAATAGCTGGGTTTAAAAGTAACTACTAGGGTTAAGATTTAAAACTAGATTAAGCACTAGTTTAATCTTTTCTCAGACTCAGCCAAACCCAGCTTGTATGAGTTACTTTACTTAAATTACCAATGGTTTTTCCAAGTAGGAAAGTGGGACACAAAAATTATTTTAGGAAATATCTAAGAAAACACAGCTGCCTATGCTCATATCCTTATATGACAAGTATCCTTTTTTTTTTAAAGATTTTATTTATTTATTTATTTGACAGAGAGAGAGATCACAAGTAGGCAGAGAGGGAGAGAGGAAAGCAGGCTCCCCGCTGAGCAGAGAGCCCGATGCTGGGCTCAATCCCAGGACCCCAGGACCATGACCCGAGCCGAAGGTAGAGGTTTTAAACCACTGAGCCACCCAGGCACCCCTATCCTTTTTTTTTTAAGTTTTGTTTATTTAAGTAATCTCTACACCCAATGTGAGGCTTGAACTCATTATGCTGAGATTAAGAGTCACATGCTTTTCTTTTCTTTTTTTTTTTTTTTTAAGATTTTTATTTATTTACTTGACAGACAGAGATCACAAGTAGGCAGAGAGGCAGGCAGAGAGAGAGGAAGGGAAGCAGGCTCCCCGCTGATCAGAGAGCCCGATGTGGGGCTCGATCCCAGGACCCTGAGATCATGACCTGAGCCGAAGGCAGAGGCTTTAACCCACTGAGCCACCCAGGCGCCCCAAGAGTCACATACTTTTCCAACTGAGCCAGCCTTGTGCCCCCTATGGCAAGTATCCTTCTGTGATGAAAGAGGAATTGTGGCATAGATATGTAGCAGAATCATATCTAAACACACCAGATCAGAATGGTCTTTCACTACACTGACTTGGTTTTCTTTAGAGCCTTCATTGAGAGTTTAAATTCTTTGACTGAATTTCAGTTCTCTTTTCAACCCCACATTGTCTCATCTATCTCCCCTTCATCCTGGCCTATATTTTTGTATCTCTCCTAAGGATTTCTTTTATTTTTTTTAATCTCTTTGATGATGATAATTCCCTGGAATTTTCTTTTGGATCTTGTAGTGCCACTCCCCCTGATTGTACTCTCTCTCTCTCTCTCTCTCTAATAAATAAATAAAAATTTTAAAAAAAGAAGCTTTAAAAAAAGAGTCATTAGTTTGGGATATCACTTGAGTTTGGGTTGTATAAACTGTGGTGCAACCGGGCAGCCAAATATATGAAGATGCAGAGAATGAGTGTGTGGGGACAGGAGCAAAAGATGTGCGAAGAGAAAAAGTAATAAAATACAAGAGAGGGAGGGAGCGAGAGTGAGAGCGAGAGCAAGAGCGAGAGTGAGTAAGAACTTCCTGGTTCCAGTTCCTCTTAAGTTCCTACTAAACTTCCTCTCTTTGTAGCTGAGCCACAACCACGTGTTAACAGTTTTCCTTTAGTTTGGAGTGGGAGTCTGGGACTACTAAGGAAACTTTGATTAAGACATCCAATCCCAGTCGTAATAAGTGAATCACATCATTGTGATTAAGAGAATGAAGAAAATGCTGCCCATTCAGTTCCTATAGTGAGAGGATGTACATCCAGCTCATCCCAAAGTAATATCAGATGATTAGGAAACAAGGTGAAAGGATGTGGAAGTGGGTTAGGGTGGGGAGACAGAGACCACATCCTCCTTTTGCCCCTGTGGAAATTATTTTCTGATCTGTGAGAAGGTTGATCCTGTCATTCCTAGGTCTTAGTGAAGTATTAAAGTGCAGGCTCCTTATGAGTAGCAAAAGCTTGTAAAGCTTCGCTTATGGCCAATTCCTGATCAGAGAGCTAAAGAGGAGAGAAAGTGAAGCTTCTAGCTTGGTGGTGAGGACCACCACCAGTTGTATTGTAAAGTTAATTATGAACTTCATGATATTTCACCTCCAAAAATTGTGGCCTACATCGCTTACAAATAAGAAAATTTTGGGGGGAACCTGTCTGCCTCAGTTGGTAGAACATGCAACTCTTGGTCTCAGGGTTGTAAGTTTGAGCCCCACATTCAGTTAGAGATTATTTAAAAATAAAATCTTTAAAAAGAATGACATTTCCTTACACAGCCACAGTGTCATTATCAAACCTAACAAAATCAACAGTAATTCCTGATATGTTCCCATATTAAGTCCCTATTCACATTTACCTAACTAGTCCACTAGTTCCCCACTTGAATGTCATCATTATCATATGTTAAATTCCAAGGCATACATACGTATCTTTCTAGATATTTTCTCCCTTTTGTTCATCTATTTGCCTATTACTATGCCAATAATACACTTTTAAAAGGAAATACTTTACTTTGAAATAATTATAGATTCATATGCCATTGTAAGAAATCATACAGAGATTTCATATACTCTTCTCCCAGTTCTTGTACTGGCACACTGGCAAAACTATAATACAATATTACAGCTTGAATATCAACATTAATGCAGTCAAATGACAGACCATTTCCGTGACCACAGGGATCCCTCATGATGCCCTTTATAGACCTACTCACTCCTTTCCAGATACCACTACCTCCTTAACCCCTGAGCATTACCCAGACAACTATTGCTGTCAATTTTCCTTCATATATTTGGAGAGCTCTGTTATTAGGTGTGCATATGTTTATTTATTTTTAAATATTTTACTTATTTGACAGAGAGAGAGACAGCGGGAGAGGGAACACAAGCAAGGGGAGTGGGAGAGGGAGAAGCAGGCTTCCGGCTGAGCAGGGAGCCTAAATCGGGGCTCCATCCCAGGACCCTGGGATCATGACCTGAGCCAAAGTCAGATGTTTAATGGCTGAGCCACCACCCAGGCACCTCTGTGTGTATATGTTTATTATCATTAATGAAACTTTTATCAGTATATAATGTTCTTTGTCTCTTATAAACTTATAAAACAGTTTAAAATCTACTTTGAGGGGTGCCTGGGTGGCTCAGTGGGTTAAAGCCTCTGCCTCTGCCTTTGGCTCAGGTCATGATCCCAGGATCCTGGGATCGAGCCCCGCATTGGGCTCTCTGCTCAGCAGGGAGCCTGCTTCCTCCTCTCTCTCTGTCTGCCTCTCCGCCTACTTGTGATCGCTCTGTCAAATAAATAAATAAATTCTTAAATAAAATAAAATAAAATCTACTTTGACAATAATATAGCCACATCAGCTCTCTTTTGCTTACTGTTTGCATGGAATGTTTTTTTTTCCATCCTTTCATGTCAACCTCTTTCTGTCCTTATATCTAACATGAATCTCTTGGAGACAGCATATAAATGGATCATATTTTTTCAGTCTCTTTTGTAATCTCTGTCTTTTAATTGATGTATGTAGGCCATTTAAATTTAGTGTAATTACTGATATAGTTGCTTAAAATGAATTGAAAAGTGTTTCCTCCTATGTTCTGGAAGAGATTGTATGAAATTTATATTATTCTTTGAATTTTTGATAGAATTCTCCAGTGAAATGATCTGGCTTGGAGATTTCATTTTTGGAAGTTTTAATCTTATAAATTTAACTTAATTGTTGTAGGTCAATTTAAATTTCCTATTTTATATGGGGCTAGTTGTAGGTTTTTTGTTTTTTTTTTTTTTTTTTTTTTTTTTAGGAATCGGTCCAGTTTACCTATGTTATCAAATTTATATGTGTAGAGTTATTCACAGTTTTCTGTATTATACTTTTAATGTCTTCATTGTCTATAGTGATATCCTCTGTTTTGTTCCTAATATTGATAATTTGAGGGTTTTTTTTTTTTCCTCTTGCTAGAGTTTTGTTAATTTTATTTATCTTTTCAAAGAACCAGTTCTGGGGTACCTGGGTGACTCAGTTGGTTGAGCACCTGCCTTCATCTCAGGTCATGATCCCAGGATCCTAGGATCAAGCCCCCAATCGGGATCCCCACTCAGCAAGGGGCCTGCTTTTCCCTCTCCCTCTGCCACTACCCCTGCCTGTGCTCTCCTGCTCTCTTTGTCAAATAAATAAATAAAATCTTTTTTTTTAGTTTATTTATTTATTTATTTGACAGACAGATCACAAGTAGGCAGAGAGGCAGTCAGAGAGAGAGGGGGAGGCAGACTCCCTGCCGAGCAGATAGCCTGATGCGGGGCTCAATCCCAGGACCCTGAGATCATGACCTGAGCACCCACTGAGCCACCCAGGCTCCCCAATAAATAAAATCTTTTTAAAAAATGAAGTCTACTTTAAGATTTTAAAATAGCTACTTCTGATTTCTTTTCATGTTCGCGTGACTTTTGAAAGAGATTTTATTTATTTATTTATTTATTTGAGAGAGAGAGTGAGTAAGAGAGAACATGAGAAGGGAGAAGGTCAGAGGGAGAAGCAGACTCCCCATGGAGCCAGGAGCCCAATGTGGGACTCAATCCTAGGACTCTGGGATCACAACCCGAGAGGAAGGCAGTCGCCCAACCAACCGAGCCACCCAGGTGCCCCTCATGTTCACATGATTTATATTTTTCCATCCTTTTATTTTCAACCTGCCAATAATAATATATTTTAAGTGACTTTCTTGTAGACAGTATATAGTTGGGTCATATTTTTTTCATCCACTCTGCCAATCTCTGTCTTTAAATTGGTGTATTTATGCCATTTATTTTTAATATAATTACTGCTATGTTGTGGATTAAATCTCCCATTTTATTTTTTGTTGGAGGATTGTTCTTTCCGTTTTTCATTTCTGTTTTCTTTTTTCTGCTTTCCTGGAGGTTACTTGAATATATTTTTAGAACTCCATTTTGAGGGGTGCCTAGGTGGCTCAGTGGGTTAAAGCCTCTGCCTTCAGCTCAGGTCACGATTCCAGGGTCCTGGGATTGAGCCCTGCATCAGGCTCTCTGCTCAGCAGGGAGCCTGCTTCTCACCCTCCCCTCTCTCTGCCTATTTGTGATCTATGTCTGTCAAATAAATAAACAAAATCTTTTTAAAATATTCCATTTTGATTTCTCTATAGTGGTTTTTTTTTTTGTTTTGTTTTGTTTTGTTTTGTTTTGTTTTTTTGTCAGAGAGAGTGAGCACAGGCAGACAGAGTGGCAGGCAGAGGCAGAGGGAGAAGCAGGCTTCCCGCTGAGCAAGGAGCCCGATGTGGGACTCGATCCCAGGATGCTGGGATCATGACCTGAGCCGAAGGCAGCCGCTTAACCAACTGAGCCACCCAGGCGTCCCTCTATAGTGGTTTTTTAATAAACTATTTTTTAAAAGATTTTATTTATTTATTTATTTATTTATTTATTTGTCAGAGAGAGAAAACAAGCGTAGAAGCAGGCAGATCAGCTGGCAGAGGTGGAGAGAGAAGCAGGCTCCCTGCGGCGCTTGGAGCCCGATGTGGGACTCTATCCCAGGATCCCAGGATCCCAGGATTGTGACCTGAGCTGAAGGCAGCAGCTTAACCAACTGAGCTACCCAGGCGTCCCATTAATAAGCTATTTTTTTAAGGATTTTACTTACTCATTTGAGAGAGAGAAAGAGAGAGAGAATGAGCAGGGAGAGGGGCTCAGGGTGAGGGAGAAGCAGACTCCCCACCGAGCAGGAAGCCTGATGTGGGGCTCATTCCCAGGACCCAGAGATCATGAGCCAAAGGCAGACACCTGACTGACTGAGCCACCTCATCTATTGTGTTTTTAAGCATATCAGTTTGTATAGTTTATTTTTGTAGTTGCTCTAATTATTACATTATACATTATGCATATCTTTTTTAATTTATTTTATTTTATTTTATTTTTTTTTAAAGATTTTATTTATTTATTTGACAGAGAGAGATCACAAGTAGACAGAGAGGCAGGCAGAGAGAGAGAGAGAGAGAGAGAGAGAGAAGCAGGCTCCCTGCCAAGCAGAGAGCCCAATACGGGACTCGATCCCAGGACCCTGAGATCATGACCTGAGCCGAAGGCAGCGGCTTAACCCACTGAGCCACCCAGGCGCCCCTGCATATCTTTTTTTAAAAGACTTTATTTATTTATCTGTCAGAGAGAGAGCCAGGCAGAGGGAGAAGCAGGCTCCCTATTGAGCAAGAAGACTGATGTGGTACTCAATCGCAGGACCCTGGGATCATGACCTGATCTGAAGGCAGATGCTTAACTGACTGAGGCACCCAGGTGTCCGCACATTATGTTTATCTTTTCATGGTCTTAAAGTCAGTGTTATTTTACCAGTTAGAATGAAATATAGAAACCTTATCTACCCTTATGTCCTTTTACTCTCCCCATTTTTAGTATAACAGTCTTAAACATTTCTTCTATGTTTGCCTGTTTGTTTATTTGTTTATTTGAAGTAGGCTCCACACCCAGCATGGAGCTCAACACAGGGCTTGAATTCACAACCCTCAAATGAAGAACTGAGCTGAGATCAAGAGTTGGGTGCTTAAGGGCACCTGGGTGGCTCAGTCAGTTGAGTGGCCAGCTCTTGTAATCTCAGGGTCCTGGGATTGAGCCCTGCATTGGCCTTCATGACCAGCAGGGAGTAAAAGAATTGAATGCTTAACCAAATGAGCCAACAGGTATCCCTCCTTTATGTGTGTTTAAAACCACATCAGATAGCGTTATAATTTTTGCTTCAAGAATCAAACATAATTTAGAAAACTCAAGCAGAGAAGAAAAGCTTATTGAATTTACTCATATTTTTCCTTATTATGTTCTTACTTCTTGATGTTCCAAAATTACTTCTTTTAGAGTTTTCTTTCTATTTAGAGAACTCTTAGTCTTTTTTTTTTTTTTTTAGGTAGGTCTGCTGGTAACAAATTCTAGCTTTTTAAATCTGAGAATGTTCTGAGTTCCTCCTTCTTCTTTCTTTTTTAGATTTATTGATTTATTTATTTGACAGACAGATACCACAAGTAGGCAGAGAGGCAGGCAGAAAAAGAGAGGAAGGGAAGCAGGCTCCCTGCTGAGCAGAGAGCCCGATGTAGGGCTTGATCCCAGGACCCCGAGATCATGACCTGAGCCAAAGGCAGATGCCTAACCCACTGAGCCACCCAGACACCCCGATTTCTTTTTCCATTCAGTTTGACAACTACCTCATTCTTGATAGAACAAATGACTTTCTACTGAAATTTCTACATTTGGGTATTATGTTCTGATATGCTGGATCTTATTTAATCTTTCTGTTTTATCTGGCTTCCTCTGACACTGCTCAGGCAAAGAAAGAGGTGGAATCCCTTCCTTACTTTCAGGTGGAGGTGATGTCCAGATTCTGTACATCATTCCTGCTGACACGGTGTATGTTGGGGGTGGGGATTGCCCTCAGTGGGGATGAAATTTCTGACTTTATATTTAGCCTTGCCTTGACACCAGTCCAGTGGGCTGAAGAACGGAAGAGTCAGTCACCTCTTTATAGCCTGGCAAGGTTGGGAGTCTAGACTCCCCACTCGGTCTTTGCTGACCTGTGTGGGATTTAGGCTACCGTTTTTACTGTACTGTTGGGCTCTCATAAAGTGGATACTTCCCAGTGGTATTGAAGTCACTGGGGATTTGATAGAAAAATAACAGATATTGAATGTGATACACAACTGGCAGTCTTCAGTATGGTGCTGCAAGGTGACAAAAACCTTTCTTTAAAATTTAAAAATTTTACCGAGGAGATTGGAAAATTAGCTTTGTTAAGAAAGATCATCTAGTCTCTTCGTGATCAGTGATCTAAGACCACCGAGAGATAATTCTGTACTACATGTAATTGCAAAAGTTGAATTTTATTTCTATGCTAAAGTTAGGAGGAAGCAGAGAAAACAATCCATTGTAATCATAATCTGTTTATCTTTTTTCCCCCTATCTTCCCCATCTTTGTCTTATCCTACCTCATACCTCTTATGCCACTTTGGGTAACTTAACTCATAGTCTCCACAGCCCTCTTGGCTGACAGCAGCTCCTGCAGCAGCTACAAGCTTCCTTATTCAATATCATGAAGGAAGAACAAGAAAAGTCCCAGCATTTTCAGCAAAAGTCAGTCCTGTGATTTATTCTGATTGGGGCTGCTGTAGATCATGTGTCCCTCCCTGAATGATCATTTCGGCTGGGTCGATGGGAACATACTGATTGACATACCTCTAGATGTGGGGGCAGAAAGCAATCCCAGATTAAATCTCTTGGAAAAGGATGGAAATGGGCAGAGATGGCTCCCAAAGGAAATTCAAGATTTCAGTCCAGAAGGGATGCTATAAACATCCTTGAATGCTATAAACCCCAGAAGTCCATACACCAAGGAAGAACCTTCACTTAAGGCCTAGATGGATCGTCAGACCCTGTTGCTAAGAGACGAACCACAAGAGACCAGCTCAGAATCAAGTTTCATGACTGGGCAAGATTTCTGGCATTGGTTACTTGCACATGGCATCCCTAGGAATTGAAATGGCAGACAGCCAACTAGGATTTAAGGGAGTTGTATCACCAGAGAAATCCCAAGCCTGGCAAATGGGGGCTCTGATTGCTCAGCCCTGAGATAATTCCAACTCTAACTATGCCAGCAGGAAATGGGGCACTTGAGCAGGACACCTCCCGAGAGGGGAATTCTCTTTAAACTGGCCATGGAGGACAACGGATGAGATAAATCCAGACAGCAGTCAAAATCAGGGGCAATCAGACTTGCTAAGAGACACCTGATTTCACTGCCAGGGAAGCGAGTCCTTGCCGGTCCTGTCCTTCTGCTTGTGGTATTTTCTAGACGGTAAACCTCTGTTATTTTCCCTTCCTCATTCTCTTTAAAAAATATATGTTTAGGGCGCCTGGGTGGCTCAGTTGTTAAGCATCTGCCTTCCTCGCAGGTCATGATCCCCAGGGTCCTGGAATCGAGCCCCGCATCGGGCTCCCCGTTCAGTTGGAAGCCTGCTTCTTCCTCTCCCACTCCCCTGCTTGTGTTCCCTCTCTCGCTGTCTCTCTCTCTGTCAAATAAATTTTTAAAAATGTAAAAAAAAAAATAATAAATGTTTAAATTTTTTTTACAAAAACAACAAGTGCTCCTTTTTGTAACACCAAATAAAAAAATAAAAGGTTATTAAGTGAGACCCTTGTCTGTATCCCAGACAATATACATTATAACATATATATTATAAATAATATATTTAAATGTTTATTTCCTAACTTCTCTTTGGATTATTACCTGTGTAAAAATGACTTTCTTTTATTCCCATACATGACTGACATTTTGGCTGGGTATAATTTCCCCCTAATATCAGTTAGGGTTATCTATAAATAAGAGACCCAAAATAGCGGTGGCTCCAACAAGCTGAAGTTTATTTTTTTCTCATGTAAAAGACTTCTGGGGGCTAGGCGTCTCCCAGTTTTCTACTCTGACTCATGCAAGATGTTGTCTTGTCCTCATGGTCCAAGACGATGGCCTCATATTAACTTTCCAGGTAGCAGGATGCATGGGAAAAGGTCCGAAGAAGGAAAGGGACAGCCAGAACTTAGTCACATGGACACACTTATCTTCGAGGGAGGTGGGAAATGTACCCTTGGTTCTGGAATGCGACGTGCCCAGCTAAAAACCCAAGGTTGTATTACTGAAGTAGAATTACACACTTGCTGTAGCATCTACCCGCCCTCCTGTTGGCCTGCCTCTGGGGGAACAGAGACTGGGGATAACTAGTAGTCTTGCTATTCCCTTTGCCGTCTGCCGGCTTTGTACCACTGTCTTCTTGCACTGAGGTTGCTGATAAGATGTCTGATGACAATCTGATTTTCGTTCCTTTGAAGGTAATCTGTAATCTGTGATCATCCCCTGGATGATTTCAAATGAGAGACAAGTGCATCTGCGGAGGACAGAGCATTTGCTCACAATGTGTTACTAACCTGCACTTGTTCCTTTCACAGACGTCTTCCTTCCTGTGTCCTCTGTGTTCACCCATTCAGCCCGTGTGGGTGTTCACCAGCTTTGCGTCTGCAGCTCTCCTCTCACTCTCGCTGGGTGACAGCCTCCTCCCATGGCTCCGGCTGCCATCCACTGGGATGAATCCGAATGATCTCCGCAGCTTCATCTTTTCCTTCAACCTCTGGATCCAAAGCATGCAGTCATCTACTGACCGGACTGACCCATGGCCGCCCCCCAGTCCCCACCAAACATGCCATCTGAATTTGCCACTTCCTCTCACTGCACAGAACATTCTTCTGCGTCCGTCTTTCGAGGAACCACGAAACATTTTGCCCTTTTGCCCATGACAGAAACCTGCCTTTTCTGTGTGGTCTATACCTCTATATAGTCCTCTTTTTTCTTTCTTTTTTTTTTTTTTTTAATTTCCTTCTTCCTTTCTTCCCTTGGCTAATTTTTTTTTTTTTTAATTTGAGAGAGAGGGGCGCCTGGGTGGCTCAGTGGGTTAAGCCTCTGCCTTTGGCTCGGGTCATGATCTCAAGGTCCCGGGATCGAGCCCCACATCAGGCTCTCTGCTTGGCGGGGAGCCTGCTTCCCTCTCTCTCTCTGCCTGCCTCTCTGCCTACTTGTGATCTTTCTCTCTCTGTCAAATAAATAAAAAATAAAAAATCTTAAAATAAATAAATAAATTTGAGAGAGAAAGGGTGGTGGGGGGGAGAGAGGAAGAGGGACAAGCAGACTCCCTGTTGAACCTGGAGCCCAACGAGGGGCTGCATCTCACGACCCTGAGATCACGACCTGAGCCAAAACCAGGAGTCGGATGCTTAGCCAACACTGCCTCCACATGAAAGGAGTCTCTGCAGAACACAGCCAGGCAGAGATGAGCGGAGAAAAGACATGGGCAGGGAAGGAGTTCTGATGGCCTTGACTCCTGAGTTCCAGCTCTGCTGGCTCCTGGGCTCCTTCCCTCACTCCTTCTCTCACAGGACCTCCCCCAGGTACTCGAACCAACAAATTCCCTTTTTGTTTAAATTGCTTTGAGTGGGTTTCTAACACTTGTAAGGGAAAGAGTTCTAATAGAGAACTCCATAACAGTTTAATGAAAACGTGACTGGATGAACCATCCCCAGTGCCTGTTTCCCTGACCCTCGCCCCCTCTGAGCATGGCGGGACACCCCCTCAGCCAGGCTCTTTGGAGAGGGCAATACCGGCCCTTGCCTACACTTACTGCATTGAGTCGGAACTTCTCAGCCTGACAGTTGAGACTTTTGCCAGCTGACCCCAACTGCCAGCCGATGTCCTGTCCTCTTCCTAGGCAGCCTCTGTGGGAGCCAGGTAAAGCTCACTACTGCGTGCACTTGCCTTGTTGTTCCAGAACGTTACATGTATGAAGGAGCCTCAACCAGGAGTATTCTCCCTTTCTTCCATGAAGCCCAATCTACCCTCTAAGACTAATCGCGAGGGGTACCTCCTTCATAGCCTCCCTGCCCCCGCCTAAACAGGGTCCAGTCTCATTTGCTGTAGCAGTCAGCTTCCTGTACACCAGCACACTGACTGCAATTATGGTTTCCTCATTTGTCTCTTGCTTGCTAGACAGAGTTCCTCAAAGGCAGAGAGCTGCTCTTCACCTCGTTCTGTGTCCCATCTCCCAATACCCACAGTGGGTTGTCAGCTAACATGTGGTGAGTGAGTGGAGGTCTTAGGAAGAGGCTTCATTTCCTTATCTGTACATGGTAGAAGTGGAGTTCTTCTGAGCCCACACACCCCCATGTTTCAGGTTTCAGAAGAGAGGCAAGTCCTATGATCATTCACCAGGACCCGCTTCATGCCAAGAGGGTCGAGAGTGGAAAGAGAGTGTGGATGCCTCCTGACTGGCATGTATCTACACTGGCTTCTGGCTCAGTTAGTGATGGCACCATATTGTCTTAGGGAACTCTGATGCTCCCTGAGATTTTGAATTTTGAGCAGCCCTGCTTCCTCCCTCACGTTCTACCCCCCAGCAGTGGTAGAAAGAACCAAAAAGGTCCAAAAAGAGGGGTTCTTGTAAATCTTCCAATCCTCCATTCACGTGGTGGGACAGACTCCTCCCCGGGGTGTGTGGGGTGAGCTCTGGGGGAGTCAGAGAAGAAGCCTGGGGAGCTGGGGAAATTCTTTCTGTTGTACACACAGCTGTCTTCTGAGTGTGACCCTGTGTTGCTCTGTGAGGCCTCCCACACCAGTGAGAGGCAGCATGGCGAGAGTCTAGAATCCAGAGTGGCTGTGTGACCTCAGGTAAGCCACTTAGCTTCTCTGGGCCACAATTTCCTCATCTGTAAAGTAAAGATGATAATAGTACTTACCTCACAGGCTAGCTGTAGGGAATAAAGGAGCTGTTATTTGTGAAGTCCGTAATAAGTACTATGCAAATGCTCGTTCAGACTGTATTGGGATTTCATGCATGGAAATCCAATGGGGGATCCTAGAAGACTTTTTGACTTTAATAAAGAGACCCCTGGATAGGCCTGTAGTGGAGGTGGTGGTGGTCTAAAGGGTCCTGGAACTACCTGGGGGGAGCGGAAAAGACAGTGAAATTTCTCAAGTATCCACAAGAGGGCACCCAATTGCGCAAAAGAGTCCACTTCATAATGGAGAGCCCATGGCCTTATGGCCTTCATTTACTTCTACTGGAGTATCTGTTCCAAAGCAGGTCAGTCAGACCCAGACCACAAGTGGGTGACAATGGGTGACTGTGCTACCCAGTCATGATAAATGACTCATATGGAAACCTCCAAATTCAGGCTGTGTGCACCCCAATACACTCACTACTCAGAGACCTAGATATCCCCAATCTTAGACACTGTCCCTGAACCTGCTATCCTGAGGACTGACTGGATATTTAGGAAAAAGAGCATCAGGTGTTTCCATGCCTTGATATGCTTGTCCCCTCACTCTGACGCCCCTCCCCGGGGGAGTCAGACCCACCCGCTAGCTCACCTATTGGGTCCTCAGATGGTCCTAACACACCATCACGGATTCTTCTCCTACCCCTCCCCTAGCTACCTGAGTCTGACCAGAGTCTGAGCTGGGCAAGCTGTATCCAGCTCTTGTCCTCAACTATGGCTTCTCAGAGAGAGCTATAAGGAGGGGCTGGGGAGGTGGTGGGATGGAGATTTCTGTCTGCCTGCTGAGAGGGTGATGGCTGAGGTGGGGAGAACAAGCCCAGGCCCTGATTCTGTACAGAACTCCTGACTGACTAGAGACATCACTGCCCCTGGGTCACAAAGGGTTGGGAAGGTGGAGGTTAAGGAAGGGAGGTCTAGCCCAAACTCTCTCTCCTCCTCTCCCTTCCTCCCCACAATCCAGTCCAAGGCCCCACCTTTCCAGCAGCCAGCAAGGCCAGGATGCAACCCTGCCGCCCAGAACAGAGGGAGTGGGAGGCAGAGGAAAAAACACCGGGCTCTAGAACAGACCCAGCTTCCACACGTGGCCACTGTCACCTCCCTGAGCCTGTCTCTTCCTCTGTAAGTCCGGGTGGGGGAGTGGGAACGGATAACAACGTCTCCCAGCTCAGGCAATGCAGTGGCAGTCTGGTTCCTGCAGGAGATGGAATCCCTCTCAGAAGGATGAGAGGAACAGGAATCCTGCCAACCAGAGGTGGAACTCAAGAAATAGTTCCTTAAAAAACAGTTTAGTTGGGGGCGGACCAGAGAAGACAGTGGAAACTTAAGTTCCCTCTCAAACGTTGTCGGGGTCCCCCATCTCTGTGGTGCCCTCACTGTCAGTCTCTGAGACAGAACCCAGCATCCTTCTGTCCCTGAGCTGACGGATCCCCTCCCCAGTTAGGGAGCCCCCGGGCCGTGGGAGCTGCTGTCCCCCCACCTCACACGCCCCGGGAAACCTGGCCCAAACCCTCCAGACAGTCCTCAAGGCCAGGAAGCCCGAGGAAGGTTGAGGGGGCAGGTGCTCCCGGGCATCCCCTTGAGCGCGCGCGCTGGCACGGACACCCGGTGGCCGGGGCGCGTGCGGGTCGCCGGCGTCGCCGGAGCCCTGGGGGACCAGAGCCGCGCCGCCCAGCCCGGCGATCGGCTGCAGCCGGCACGGTGGCCGCGGGGCGGAGCCCGAGGACCGGAGACGCCCGAGTGTGGGGCCTCTGCCGCGCGGAGGGAGCGGGCGCGCCGCGGCCTCGGTCGCCTCTGGCCGCGGCGGCGCGGGGGCCCCGATTGCCCTGGCGGTGGGCTGCGGGGCTGCGGGGCTGCGGCGCTCGGGCCGCGCGGGATGGTGGGGCGGCCGTCCTCGGACCCCGTGACCCGCGGCGGGGAAGCCCGGCTGCGACGAGAGACGGAGGGCGCCAGGAGCCCCAATTCCCGGGCGGGACCGAGGGGGCCGGAGGGGACGCGCCTTCCTGTGCGCGGAAGGCGCACACGAAGGCGCGTCCCCTCCCCGACACCCGCACACGGGGACCGCGCCCCCCAGACGGCACCCCCAGGGCAGAGAGAGCTGCCCACCGCACCCCGGCCACTGAGAGTTACTGACGGGACGGAAAAGGCACCTCGGGTCCCACGCATTAAAGGACTGAGGGTCGAGAGGTGGTTGGATTGGGGGCGGGGCCACTTTGGAAGAAAAAGTCTGTGTGCGCGCGCGGGGTAGGTGGGGGGCGGTGGGAGGTGTGGGAGGCACGAGCCACTGCCAACAGCATTTTATACCATTTATACAGGGTCTGTGGACCCTTTCCAGGCTGAAATGCTCTTCGCATGTATTTGATTAAGTCGCTGCTGGCTTCTTTCTTGCAGATAAAAGCGATGCAAATCGATTGCAGAAAATTTGTGACAAAATTCAGAAAATTATAAGCTGCTCCAAATCTTACCACCCAGAGACAGTCATTGGTAAGCAAACTGTATTTAAATCCCTTTCCTGCTCTCAAGATCACTTTCCCATATCATCAAATAATCGGTGAAGGCATGATTTTTTAAGTTGTTCCCTATTTAAGTGGAAGGCTACATGACCACTTGTTCAGCCGAGTCTCTATTTGCTGGCCGGTGAGGCTGTCAATCTCTAAATAGTGTCTGGGAGCCGCAGCCAACGTCCTCCCACGGGGATCCGAGCCCACGAGGGAGCTTAGTCTTTTAGCACGAGAACTAAGAGTAGGATCATTGAGTGAATATACAAATGCTCTTTCTCAAATTTATTTGAATTCTAAAAGAAGTACCAGCTCCTTGGGAAATATAAAAGCCATCCTAAGGGTCCAAAAGAGACCACCAAACTCCTACCCCTTCCCTCTTTGTCTAACTGCCCTGGGGTGCCACTCACTGTTGAAGCTTTTGTAGAGAAGGTTCAAGATTTTCCCATAGGCATTGAGAGAGAGACACGCCCTAAGCTGTATATGTGTGTATGATGGGGCAACAGCAGATCACACAACCAAAAGTCAGAGTTATTTGAAATTAAATTAATCATTGTAAGAAAAATATAAATTCCCTGTAGACAGCAACAACTCATCAAATAACATTAGGAAAGAAAGAACGTAATTGTTATCATAATGATGAACACCTGAGAACTTAATTAGGAACTAGCTGAGTTGAGACTTGTACTCTCTTCCCCTTTCACCTGCCTTGTTGGGGGGGGGTGACCCCACCCTAGGGGTTCCCTGGGGGATGTCAACTCTGCCTTCAGAGCTAAGGAGCAGGAGGGATCCTACTACATCAGACCCGCCACTGTCAACAGGCAGTGTGAAAAACTCAGATCTCTGCAAACACCGTCATAGGCGTCATCTCAAAGTCCCTTAAGTAGGAGGTGGAAAGACATTCCAGAAAGGGAAGGAACACAGTGGGGAGGAGCCAAAGTGCCTCATATGCCTTTTTGTTTCTAATCCTTGTACCAGTCTACTTGGTGAACACTATTGCCCCATTTTACACAGAAAAAGTACAAAATCAAGGCCAAATTCTCCCCACACCCCTCTACATCTTTCAGTATCATTATCTGCCTTGGCACCTCACCAGAACCTCACCTCACCTGAGTGGCAGGGCACAGCCAGGTCCAGACAGAGGCACCCAGAACATGGTGGATAAGGAGATACAATATAGGCTTCTAAGATGATTTCTGGCCAGAAGGACAGGTTAGTGTGTGCTCAGAGCCAGGTGAGAGCGCTTCATAGGACACTGGCTCAGTCCTGGCACCAGGAGTGAGGTCCCGGGAGCTCTCCTAGGCTCACCTCCAAACCGGTCCAGAGCCAGGCCCTGGGAAAGGGCTACGGGAGGCGCCTGTCCTATATGCCACAAGGGTTGGGAGAGGATGGGCATTTCTTGCACAGACACAGATGGACACCCCGGAGCACATGAGAAACCCAGACTTCCCTGTTGAAAGCCCACCACCACCACCACTGACACTCAAAGTACAGCGCCCTGTCCTCTAGAACCATGGGTCCTAATGGCACTGGCATCATAGCTTCCATCCAACCTGCACTAACCCACTCTGGGGTCTCCCCTCCAGGACCCGAGGTTCAAGGGTCTGAGGGCCTTTCCTCAGGACCCTCACAGAGAGTGGGCCTCGATTTACCACCATGACCATGAAAGCAGATATGGGGACAGTAGGAGTCAGGAAGATGCTCTCAGTTCTGACTCTGCTTTCTTTCCTAATGTTATTTGATGAGTTGTTGCTGTCTACAGGAATTTGTATTTTCTTTGGCTTTTATATTTCCCAAGGAGCTGGTACTTCTTTTAGAATTCAAATAAATTTGAGAAAGAGCATTTGTATATTCACTCAATGATCCTACTCTTAGTTCTCGTGCTAAAAGACTAAGCTCCCTCGTGGGCTCGGATCCCCGTGGGAGGACGTTGGCTGCGGCTCCCAGACACTATTTAGAGATTGACAGCCTCACCGGCCAGCAAATAGAGACTCGGCTGAACAAGTGGTCATGTAGCCTTCCACTTAAATAGGGAACAACTTAAAAAATCATGCCTTCACCGATTATTTGATGATATGGGAAAGTGATCTTGAGAGCAGGAAAGGGATTTAAATACAGTTTGCTTACCAATGACTGTCTCTGGGTGGTAAGATTTGGAGCAGCTTATAATTTTCTGAATTTTGTCACAAATTTTCTGCAATCGATTTGCATCGCTTTTATCTGCAAGAAAGAAGCCAGCAGCGACTTAATCAAATACATGCGAAGAGCATTTCAGCCTGGAAAGGGTCCACAGACCCTGTATAAATGGTATAAAATGCTGTTGGCAGTGGCTCGTGCCTCCCACACCTCCCACCGCCCCCCACCTACCCCGCGCGCGCACACAGACTTTTTCTTCCAAAGTGGCCCCGCCCCCAATCCAACCACCTCTCGACCCTCAGTCCTTTAATGCGTGGGACCCGAGGTGCCTTTTCCGTCCCGTCAGTAACTCTCAGTGGCCGGGGTGCGGTGGGCAGCTCTCTCTGCCCGGGGGGTGCCGTCTGGGGGGCGCGGTCCCCGTGTGCGGGTGTCGGGGAGGGGACGCGCCTTCGTGTGCGCCTTCCGCGCACAGGAAGGCGCGTCCCCTCCGGCCCCCTCGGTCCCGCCCGGGAATTGGGGCTCCTGGCGCCCTCCGTCTCTCGTCGCAGCCGGGCTTCCCCGCCGCGGGTCACGGGGTCCGAGGACGGCCGCCCCACCATCCCGCGCGGCCCGAGCGCCGCAGCCCCGCAGCCCCGCAGCCCACCGCCAGGACAATCGGGGCCCCCGCGCCGCCGCGGCCAGAGGCGACCGAGGCCGCGGCGCGCCCGCTCCCTCCGCGCGGCAGAGGCCCCACACTCGGGCGTCTCCGGTCCTCGGGCTCCGCCCCGCGGCCACCGTGCCGGCTGCAGCAGATCGCCGGGCTGGGCGGCGCGGCTCTGGTACCTTCGCCCCCACCCCGGGCTCTCGCGGCACAGGTGGCCGGCACGCGCCGGACCACCAGCCAGCCGCGGCCACCGGATGTCGGTGCCAGAGCACGCGCTCAAGGGGATGCCCGGGAGCACCTGCCGATTTCTGCCCCCTCGACCTTCCCCTTTTGTCCGCCGGGGCTTCCTGGCCTTGAGGACTGTCTGGAGGGTTTGGGCCAGGTTTCCCCGGGCGTGTGAGGTGGATGGGGCTCCCTAACTGGGGAGGGGATCCGACATAAGATACTAGACGTAAAGGACGTGTTTTCTCCGTGGAGTGCACTGTGTTGAAGCCGGGATCTGGTATTCCTGCCTGACCACCAGAGGGAATGGGCACTTGATCGGGACACGTAGTCAGGAGCCCAGAAGGGAGGACTGTCCAGGCTGATAACATTTCTAGTCTATTGCCTTCTGAAGTGCACTTGCTGCTTGCTTGCCCCCCCCCCACCATAGTTTATATTCTGCTCAGTATCACCACCCTCTTAGACGTGTCTGTCAGCTTTGCGGGTGGGGGGCGGGGGTGGAGGACATGGGAGGAGGGATCAGGATTCAAGGCTGAGCCAGGCAGGGCTGAGAAACTGACTGTCCTAGGAGTACCCAAGGCCAGGGCTTTGTGGAGGAAACTGATCGCATAGGTTATGGCAAATGTGCATTGGAGTTGCATTGGCACGGTAGACTAGGTACACCTCTGCACCTTTCACACCAAATCTCAGGGAAGGACGGGAGAGAGACAGGGGTGCAGGGATAGTGCCTGCAAACTGGAAATGCTGAAGAAGTTCTAAAATATGGAAATCAGCCTTCCTGAGGAAGTAGCTCACTACACACATTTTTGGAGAAGACCGCTCTGGGTGGAGTGTGAGTCAGGGTAGCTGGCAGTGCTGCCTCTGGAGCTGGGAGCAGCAGCGATGAGGGGGAAGGCAGCACCATCCCCCCCTCATCACTGCTGCTGAGCGGCACGAGTGAGTGACACCTGCAGAGCTGTGGAAACAGACTGTGAGCCCCACGATGGAAAAGGCAGGATCTAGATGTCCTCGTGTGCAGAAGACGAACTCCCAGCTCATCCCTCCTGGCAGCAATTTGCTGCCAATGGAAGGTCTAACATCCTGAGAGTTAAGTGAGCAAACAAGAGATGCGTCAAGAAGTACAGTTAGTACCTCCAGGAGGCTGACTGGCAGTGAGACACATGGGCAGTCCCCAGTGAACCAGAGCTCCTGATGTCCCCGTCCTTGGTAGTCCCCCTTTCGCGCTGGCCCTGGGCTAGCCTCTGACCTGCTTGAATCGGTGCGCTTTGGCAGAAGTGTGCCAGCTCCGGGTTTCAATCTTGTGTTCTGTGTTTGTGCTCTTGGCAGCCCTGAGTCACCATTTAAGAAGTCCAGATACCCCCCACTGGCGAGATGAAGTAGAGATGGAACAGAAAGTCCCCCAGGCTACATGGAGAGACAGAAGCCTGGCTGTCCTGGCTGATCACTAACCCCCCCACAACTGACCTGCCAGCTGAATACAGCTATATGGGCCACCGGCAAGACCCAGAGAGCTCCCCACCAAGCCTGCCAAGGGTACAGAATCACGAGCAAATAGTTGTTTGAAGCCATAGTTTGGGGCAGCTGGTTAAACAGCAGCAAATAACTGAAACAGAATGCAAGATAACATCACACACACACACACACACACACACACACACAAGTCCTGAAAATTAAGCACTTGATTGTTGGGGCCGGGGGAGACTGTGTTTCAATTTTTTTCTTAAGTAGTCTCCTATGTTTATTCTTCTAGAATACCAGTAACATTTAAAATCACATCATCAAGTTGTAAAGAGGATGCTATTAAACTTTTTTGTTACAGAAATAATATATGTATATATTCATAATAACAAGCCAAATAATGCAAAAGGCATAAAGATGATTATAATAATTTCTCTCGCTTCCCACCCTATTCCATCCCCTTGACAACCACTGTTTAGAGTTTAGTTTTATCCTTACATACCATTCTTTATGCTTCTAGAAACATGGAAACATATACATGGGGTCATGATTTTTTCTTTTCTCTTTAAAATAATGAATATGGGATCATATGGTTGACATTACTATGAAATTTGCTTTTCTTATTCCAGAGTCAATCATAAAAATGCTTCCTTCCTGGTCAATAAATATAAATCTTCTTCATCATTTAATTTTTAAAATTTATTTTTCCTTTCTAACTCTCATCATATGGTAGTTTAAAGAGCTCAATTATTCTGGAAGGCTTGTGAAAAGCTCTGTTGTTCTCGAGGCAACCTCCCTTGATACCTTTAGCTCAAAATAACATGTTTATATAGCTACTTATTCACATAAGTATGAACATTGGAGACAGTATCTATTTATTTTTTAAAGATTTTATTTACTCATTTGAAAGAGAGAGTGAGAAAGAATGACAGTGGGGAGGGGCAGAGGGAAAGGGGGAAGCCGTCTCCCTGCTGAGCAGGTAGCCGGATGCAGGACACTATCCCAGGACTCCAAGATCATGACCTGAGCAGAAGGCAAGATGCTTAACCAACTGAGCCACCCAGGTGCCTGGAGACAGGATCTATTTACTTCCCAGTATGGAAGATAAGGATTTACTGTCCTTATCTCCAATCTTTATCTCATGAACATGCTTGCTTCCCCATACAATCTCGATATAATTATATCCTAAACATGGCTGGAAATGTGATACACTAGATCAATATTCCATGTTTACATTATTGCAACCATGTAAAACCCTGTTAATAACTGAAACTCATAGAATTACTTTCCTGAACAAATTTTTACAAGTAATCTCTACACCCAATGTGAAGGTCAAACTCACAACCCGGAGATCAATAGTCACAAGTTCCACCAACTGAGCCAACCAGGTGCCCTGAAACAGCTTTTCTTTTTTTCCTTTGAAGTTAGTAATTGCTTTTGTTTTCTTGTTCTATGACTATATCACTACTCCGATCCCAAACACTTAGCCAATTATCTAAATCTCTTCTCAATACTCTTGGAGACATCGAGAATTTTCATCCATTTCATCTGATGGAAGTATCTTTCCCGAACCAAATCTTCGCTCCTCTTCTGATCTGGGCTGACTGCTGTCCACACTGCCGCCCATCTTCACCCTAGGGAGTCCTGTTGCTTTTCTCTTGAGCTGGAGTCCTGATTCCTCTGTCCGGTGTCTTTTCTTTCTTGTCTTTTGCCCTCGTTTTGGTAGAGTATATGCCCCAGCAGCTTCCTGAGAAGGCCTATGTGGCAGGTAAGTATTTTCAGAATTTGCGCACCCCAAAAGTTTTTCATTCAGTTCACACGAAATTACGAATTTTCCTGGGTACAAAATTCAAAGAAATAACTTTCCCTCAGAGAAGTTATGGTTCATTGCCTTCTAACATCCAGTGTTACTCTTGAGGGGTCCAAAGCCTTTCTGATTTTTGATCTTTCACCCGTGAACTCTCTTTTGCTCTCTCCCAGGAAGCTTGTAGGGTCTTCTCCAGATCACTAGCCTGTGTGTTTTGTGATGATGTGCTTTGATATGAATTTATTTTATCTTCGCTGAAGAAATCTCTTCTGAAAGCTTTCAGCTAGCTCCAACATAAGAGGGTCAAAAATCCACATTTGGGGATGGGCTAACGCTTGGAAAAGACTTGCCACCAGGTTTGCAGACTGAGTGACCCTTTTGTCTGCTTCTGTTTGAGAATGGGGCACTAAACACGTATTGGAAGAGCTGAGTTCATGAGTGGGTTTATCCACAGCAGACTCGTGTAGAGGTCAGGCTGGATCTTTTGTGGGGAACCCTTTTGGGTCTGTCCTCATGAGCTAGTCAGAGTCTCTAAAAAGGACCCTTTGACCCCACTAAGTGAAAGAAGAGGTTTGAGAAGAAGGTTTCAACATTTGACATGTAAACGTCACTTATCCTTCTGGTTCATTTTTTTAAAAATTATTATTTTATTTGTCGGAGAGAGTGAGCATAGGCAGACAGAATGGCAGGCAGAGGCAGAGGGAGAAGCAGTCTTCCTGCTGAGCAAAGAGCCGGATGCGGGACTCCATCCCAGGATGTTGGAATCATGACCTGAGCTGAGGCAGCCGCTCAACCAACTGAGCCACCCAGGCATCCTGATTATCCTTCTGGTTCTTGAAGGGAGGTCCTGCCCTCTGCTACATCTGGCCTCTAGCAGCTGGCTCAGAGACCATTTATTCTAATCTCTCCACACAGTAAGCCCCCAGTTTTCTTTAGGGAATTGGAAGGGAATGTTGTTAAGCTGTGTTGAGTATGAAGAGAATCTGAAGATATAGCTGTTTCTTTTTTTTTTTTTAAGATTTTATTTAGGGGTGCCTGGGTAGCTCAGTGGGTTGAGCCTCTGACTTCGGCTCAGGTTGTGGTCTTGGGGTCCTGGGGTCGAGCCCCACATCGGGCTCTTTGTTCGGCAGTGAGCCTGCTTCCACCCACTCTACTTGTGATCTCTGTCAAATAAATAAATAAAATCTTAAAAAAAAAACCCATGACTTTATTTATCTTTGCTAGAGAGAGAGAGCAAGCACACAAGCAGTAGGGAAGGGGCAGAGGGAGAAGCAGACTCCCTGCTGGGCGGGGAGCCTGATGCCAGGCTCCATCCCAGGACCCCAGAACTATGACCTGAGCTGAAGTCAGACGCTTAACTGACAGAGCCCTGCAGGTGCCCAGAGGATGTAACTGTTTCTTAAATATTCTCTTAAATAATCCTCTCTCCCCATTTTTTCCAATCTTCTCTTTCCCCCCATTTCCAGAAGTACCTGGCACCTTCCATGCCAGAGCCTTTGGGGAACCATGTAAAAATCAGGGTTACCCCAGGCTTTTCCCCCTGCCAGGTCCACAGGCAGCTTTCTTGGGTTGGCTATCACTCACTGTTGGTTTTCAGCTTCCAAAATGTCATGGATACTCTCTCCCATCTCAATCACTATGCTCGTCTTTAATGTCTGTAATGTTGTAAATGTCTTTTAAAAACAATGCTGTGGATGTGAAAAACAGACAGAAATTTGGTTCCACCTGAAAAAAATGAAGTGCAGTGGAAATCATAAAAATTCAAATGACAATAAGATTCATTTTTCCTTATTTTTAATTCTTCTAAATAGCCTTTACTATAAAGATTAGTCCAAAATGGATCACAGACCTAAGTGTTAAACTATAAAAATGTCTAGAAGAAAACAGGAGACAATATTTTTGATTTCAGGTTAGGCAGAAATCTATTAAACACCACACCAAAATCATGATCCATCAGAGAAAAAACTGGATTCCATCGAACTTAAAAACTTACACTGGGGGGTGCTTGGGTGACTCAGTTGGTTAAGCATCTGTCTTCTGCTCAGATCACTGTCCCCAGGTCCTGGGATCAAGCCCCACATCAGGCTCCCTGCTCAGTGGGGAGTCTGCTTCTCCCTCACCCTGGAGGGCTCCCCCTGCTTGTGCTCTCTCTCTCTCTCAAATGAATAAATAAAATCTTAAAAAAAAAACCTTACACTGTTCAGATAACACTCTCAAGAGAAGAAAAGGACAAGCCATAGTCTGGGAGGCAATATTTGCAAAACATATATCCAATAAAGGATTTGGACCTAGAATATATCAAGAAGTCTTAAAACCCAATAATAAGGAAAAAAAAAAAACAATAATAAGTGGGCAAAAGACTCCAATAGCTTCTTCCCCAAAGGAGATTTATTCATGGTAAACAAGCACATGAAAAAATCCTAAGATATTGCTCTTTAGTGAAATACAAATTAAAGCCACAATGAGATGCCACTAGGTCTATAAAAATAGCTAAAAACAGGACGCCTGCTTCTTCCTCTCCCTTTGCCCCTCCTTCCCGCTCTCTCATGCTTTCTCTGTCAAATAAATAAATGAAATCTTTGAAAAAATAAACAAAATATCGCCCTAAAAGTCAGCATTAGAACAGAAGTGCTTTAAGGGGAACTTTAAAGCGATAATCCAGGCAAGAATTGCCAAAAGCCCAGCCTGCATCTCCCTCTGCCCTTCCCCCCCAACCCCCTCTCATGCTCTCTCTCTCTCTCTCTCTGACAAATAAATAGAAATCTCAAAAAAAAAAAAAAAACTAAAAACATAAAAACCAAATTCTCGACTATGACCACGGTGGATGAGGATGTGGAGCAGTTACAGATCTCACCATGAGAGATGGGGCAGCCACTCTGGGAAACGGTTTGGCAGTTTCTAATAAAGTTAAACATACACTCAACAGTTTTTTCATAAAGTTAAGCATACACCTAGCATAAGGTTCATCAATTTCACTCCTCAATATATATATATGAATATATATACACACATACACATGTATACATACATATATATATTTATTTATTTAAAGATTTACTTATTTATTTATTTGACAGACAGAGATCACAAGTAGGCAGAGAGAGATGAGGAAGCAGGCTCCCCACCGAGCAGAGAGCCTGATGTGGGGCTCCATCCCAGGACCCCAGATCATGACCTGAGCCAAAGGCAGAGGCTTTAACCCACCGAGCCACCCCGGCACCCCTAATTTATTTTTTAAGAGGGAGGTGTGGGGAGCGGCAGAGGGAGAGGGAGAGAGGTGATCTCAAGCAGGCTCCATGCTCAGGGCAGAGCTGACGCAGGGCTCGATCTCATGACTCCAAGATGAAATCAAGGGTCAATGCTTCCACCAACAGAGCACCCAGGCGCCTCTCCACTCTTCGGTATTTATCCAAGTGAAGAGGAAACTCAAGTTCACACAAAAATCTGTACAAGGATGTCTGTTGTGGCTTCATTCATAATTGCCAAGAACTGGAAATAAGCCAAATGTCCTTCAGCTGGTGAACAGATAAATTATGGTACATCCTTACAAGGGGAAACTCCCCAGTGACACAAGGAAGTGAACTGTGGATACGTACAATTGCGAGAATCTCAAATACATTATGGTTAAGTGAAAGAAGCCAGACTAAAAAGCTATGTATTGTATCATCCCACGTGTAGGCCATTCGGGACTGGGGACTAGACAAACGTACCCGTGATTGTGAAGGGCTGGGGGTAAGGGGAAGAGTTGGCAACAGAAAACAAATTCTGGGAGGTGATTGTGGTGGTGGTCTCCCTATTGTATGTATTTGTCAAAAGTAATAGAACAGCACTCTATAAAGGGTAAACTTTACTGCATGATAATTATACTTCGACTAAATGTATTTCATTTCATTTACTGGTGTTTTGGCAGGGAGAAAAAGAATGTACCCGAGCTCATTCAGTAGTCTACCTGAAAACATTCCATATGCATTTTATTTATTTTTATTTTTTAGAAGATTTTATTTATTTATTTGACAGAGAGAGACTCAGCGAGAGAGGGAACACAAAAGCAGGGTGGGGAGTGGGAGAGGGAGAAGCAGGCTTCCCACTGAGCAGAGAGCCTGATGTGGGGCTCTATCCCAGGACCCCGGGATCATGACCTGAGCTGAAGGCAAGGCGTTTAACAACTGAGCCACCCAGGTGCCTCTCCTTATGCAATTTTGAAAGTTCTTTCATAACCTTTAGTTAGTTTTACTACACTTTTCTATTAAAAGACATTATATGGAATAATATGATGTATCATAGAATTTAGAAATACTGCTTTGTTGCTCTCTCATTTTATGAAACTATTTGATCCAAATTACTCCTTTGGTATCGTTATTCTTGTTCTTACTGCTGGGACCGTTGGAGGACTTTCATCAGAGCTACTTGAAAACAAGCCATTTGTTTGCATCATGCAAGATGCTCTCCCTGGAAATGTCACCCCCAGAAACCCACCAGCTATTTGTGACCTTCACCTGTTGTGTAAATTATTAATTTTTATTAGGAAAATATAAAATGGACAATGTAGAGAGGGAATACAAGGAAACTCCATATTCTCGTCCCTCAAAATTAGCAATTATCAAGCTTTTTGCACACTTGCCTATTCTATTCTTTCTGTTATTAAGTGTTTGAAACTCCAGAATTCACATTTCTTCAAGTCTACATTTCGAACATATGGATTTTTTTTTTTTTTTTTCAAAACCACACTGGGCGTGTGCATGGCTCTATGGGTTAGGGCCTCTGCCTTCAGCTCAGGTCATGATCCCAGAGTCCTGAGATTGAGCTCCGCATTGGGCTCTCTGCTCTGCAGGGAGCCTGCTTCCCTTCCTCTCTCTCTGCCTGCCTCTCTGCCTACTTGAGATCTCTGTCTGTCAAATAAATAAAAAACACTGACATTATGATGCCTAAAATAATAATAATAATAATAATTCTCTGGTGTTGTCTGACATCTAGTCCATTGCTTTCCAGATTTTCCAAGGGTCCCAAGAATGTCTTTTTATATAGTTCGCTCATTTGAATCTGGATCTGGTTAAGTCCACACACTTTTTTTTTCTTTGAGAGAGAGGGTGAGCGAAAGAGAGCATGGGGTGGGGGTGGGGGTACTGAGCGGGGCAGAGGGAGAGGGCGAAGCAGACTCCCCGCTGAGCAGGGAGCTTGACTCTGGGCTCAGTCCCAGTACCTGGGATCATGACCTGAGCCGAAGTCAGACACTTAATCAACTGAGCCACCCAGGCACCCCGAGTCCACAGGCTTTTATTTTTTTAAGAATTTATTTGGAGGGTGTCTGGGTGGCTCAGTGGGTTAAGCCTCTGCCTTCGGCACAGGTCATGATCTCAGGGTCCTGGGATTGAGTCCCGCATCGGGTTCTCTGCTCTGCAGGGAGCCTGCTTCCTCCTCTCTCTCTCTGCCTGCCTCTCTGCTTACTTGTGATCTCTGTCAAATAAATAAATAAAATATTTTTTAAAAAAAGAATTTATTTGGAGGTGATGGATATTCTCTTTTTTTTAAGATTTTATTTATTTATTTGACAGAGATCACAAGTAGGCAGAGAGGCAGGCAGAGAGAGAGGGGGGAAGCAGGCTCCCTGCGGAGCAGAGAGCCCGATGCGGGACTCGATTCCAGGACCCTGAGACATGACCTGAGCCGAAGGCAGAGGCTTAACCCACTGAGCCACCCAGGTGCCTTGGATACTCTTTTTTTAAGTTTATTTATTTATGTATTTGTTTACTTATTTAAGTAATCTCTACACCCAACATGGGGCTCAAACTCACAACCCTGAGATCAAGCGTCTCGTTTTCCTCTGGTGAGTCAGGCAGGCACCCCAAGTCCACACTCTCTTAATCTAGAGTATTCCTTGCTCTCACCCTTCTTCGTACTATTACCTTGTTGAAGAAACCAGCCGTTATCCCGTACAACGTCCCCTATTCCAGATTGGTCTGTTTTGTGCCTTTGCGATGGTACTGAACTTGTTCCTTTATCCTCAGTATTTCCTGTGAACACAAAGTTAGGTCTAAAGTCTTGATTAGATTCAGGTTTAAGTTTCCTATTGGACCTTTCAGGGGTGCTCAGTGGCGGTGCTAAGTACTTCACCTCTTGTGTCCTTGGAAGGCACATAACTGTTAGGTTGTTCCATTCTTAGTGATGCCAATACTGATCTGTGGTTCCGGTTGGTAATCACCTGAAGCCTCTGTTATAAAGACGCCCACCAACTTTTCATTTATACCATGATTTTAAAAATAACCCGATCCTCTTCATGCACAGAAAAATGTGGAAATGCAAGGAGGAGAAAATAATCCTTCATGTTTCCGCCACTGAAAACCATGACGGATGCTGCCTTCTAAGATAATTTCTTTCTATTTAGTGCATTCCTTTTTCCTTGCTGTGGTCATACTGATGTAAAATTTTATATTCCACAGGAACAGTTTCAGGCATTACTAAAGCTTTATGAATTGTTACTTTAATTGCTGTGGTGTACTAACTGTCAGCGTTGTTAAAACCTCTGAGCCTGAGTAGGGTAAGGCTGGCAGGCAATAGGGAAGCAGCTTGATTTCTACAAGGCTGGGGGTTGGAGGGGTGTGGGGTGAGGGGTGACAACGGAGAGTTTTGCTGTCGTCTTGAGTAGCGCTCACTCCTGCCCAGGCCCTCAGGCTTTGGAGCTTCACTCCCTGGACTCACTCACTCTTGGAGAGAAGTGCCCTTTGACTCTGACACCTGGGTCTTGAAACCATCCCATATAAAAGCACAAACCAGGGCACGTGGGTGGCTCAGTCAGTTAAGCAGCCACCTTTGGCTTGGGTCATGATCCCAGGGTCCTGGGATCGAGTCCTGCATCAGGCTCCTGCTCAGTGGAAACCCTGCTTCTCTCTCTCCCTCTGCCTGCTGCTCTGCCTACTTGAGCTCTCTCTTTCTCTGTCAAATAAGTAAATAAAACTTAAAAAAAACACAAACAAGGAATATTTATTGCGGTATTGGGTTTTTTTTTTAAGATCTTATTTGTTTATTTGACAGACAGAGATCACAAGTAGGCAGAGAGGCAGGCAGAGAGACAGAGGGGGAAGCAGGCTTCCTGCTGAGCAGAGAGACCGATGCGGGGCTCGATCCCAGGACGCTGGGATCATTACCTGAGCTGAAGGCAGAGGCTTTAACCCACTGAGCCACCCAGGTACCCCTGCAGTATTGGTTTTAATAGCAACAACTTAGTGTCCAACCATGGAACAAATGAAAAAATAAATAACAATAGAAATTATAAAGTTATTTTTAAAATGTGTATGGAGTGGTTTTCAGATAATGACCACAGATGGAATATACGCCCAGACTTTTTCTTTGTCAAATGAATTTATTTCAACAATATTAGTTGAAATATAATTATCATATACTCATGCTCCACGTGCAGGAGCAGACTGTGGGAAGATCCAAGGTTGGAGGGCAGCAGGAAAGAGAGGGACTAGCAAGCAGAGGGTTTTAGAGGGAGGCTTGGTTGGATCAGTGAATGTGGAGTCTAGGAACTGAGAGGGAACCAGGTGTGGATGGGCTTGGTGAATAAGGATGACAGTGCCACTACCTCGGATCAGTCCTTCAGGTGCCATAACAGAGTACCATAGACTGGGTGTATTATCAACCACAGAAGTTTAATTCTCACTAGTTCTGGATGCTCGGAAGTCCAGGATCAAGGCAGCAGCAGACTTGCTGTCTGGTGAGAGCCCACTTCCTGGTTCACAGACTGCCATCTTGCTGGGTGCTCCCACTGGGGGAAGGGGAAGCCAACTCTTTGGGGTTTCTTTTATAAGGACACTAATCCCATTTATGAGGACTCTACCCTCATGACCTAATTACCTCTCAAAGGCCACACTTGCTTTTTTTTTTTTTTTTTAAGTAATCTCTACACCCAATGTGGGGCTTGAACTCAAGAGTTGCATTCTCCACCAACTGAACCAGCCTGGCGTCCCCCCACTTCCTAATCCCATCTCACTGGGGATTGGGTTTCAACATATGAATTTTGGTGAGAGGGGCACAAACATTCAGTTTATTTTATTTTATAAAAATATTTAATTTATTTATTTAACAGAGAGAGAGAGAGAGATCACAAGTAGGCAGAGAGGCAGGCAGAGAGAGAGGGGGAAGCAGGCTCCCCGCTGAGCAGAGAGCCCGATGGAGGGCTCAATCCCAGGACCCTGGGATCATGACCTGAGCTAAAGGCAGAGGCCTAACCCACTGAGCCACCCAGGTGCCCCAAACATTCGGTTTATAGCACTAGCTAAGTGAGTGCTAGCTTATGCAGGAAGCAGAACAGTTTGCTCTTTGCCACTCTCCCCAAAACATTTGTGGGTCTCCTTCATTCCATCTTTTTACAAAACCCAGTATTCGAAATGCAATGCTGATAATGATGGGAACTGTGGTTTAGTTTCAGTGGTACTGGACTCAGGTTGCCAGCTGTCTGAACCTATTTTTTTTTTTTTTGAGAACACTATTATATTATACTACTATATTGTTTGATTTGCTTTTATAATGAGTAGATGTTATTTTATTTATTTGTATAAAGGGGGTGCTGTTGTTTGCCTGATCTGCCATGTCCCCATCATATACATATTTGTTTTCGAACATATACATATATTTATACACATACACACACATGAAAAGGCAGGGCCACCAGCCCCAAACAACTAATGGGGATCCCCGAGGAGTAGGAGAGAAAGTGGATTGGTTGGTTATCTTGTCTGAGGTTATTATGTCTGAGGCCTTTTATTCTTTCCTTTCTGTTTGAATATTTTTCTAGAAGGACATATTTCTTTCAGGATAAAAGTAAACTAAGATAAATGTTTCTACCCGTTAATCCCTACTCTGCAAACTGGGGCTGCACACAGGAATCTCCTGGGGAAGGAACATTTTCAAAATAGTAAGACCCAGGGGCACCTGGGTGGCTGTCAGGAGAGCATGTGACTCTTGATCTCCCAGAGGTGAGCTTCCTTACTCAAAAAATTTAAAAAAAAAGAAACAAAACAAAACCCCACACAAGGCCCAGACCCCACCCATGGCCTTTTGTAAAACTCCCCGGAGCAATGGAATGTGCAGCCAAGCTTGAAACCACTGAATTAGATCTAATAATTCCATTTTTAGTAATTTAGCCTAAAAAGTCAGACGAGGACAAAGATTCAAGGACTTTGATTACCATATTATTATGATATATTTTAAAGGTTATAAACCCAAGCCTCTTGTTCTCCAATGGAATACTCCACATACTTTAAAAATCATGTTTTGAAGACTAGGAAGGAAATCCATGTATGGTGTGATCATGTAATATTTATAGCAGAAACTGTTAACGATTCAAAGTCCCTGGGGGCACCTCGCTGGCTGGTGAAGTCTGAGACTCTTGATATCGGGGTTGTGGGTTCAACTGGGTATAGAGAGTACTTAAAAAACAAATCTTTAAAAAAATAAAGAAAAAATTAAAAAATTAAAAACCCTTTAAAAAAGAAAAAGATAGGGTGCTTGGGTGGTTCAGTAGGTTAAGGGTCTGCCTTTGGCTGGGATCATGATCCTGGGGTCATGGGATGGGGCCAACACAGTGAGCTTCTGCTCAGTGGGGAGTCTGCTTCTCTTTCTCCCTCTGTTCCTTCCCCCGGTTGTGCTGGCGTGCTCGCTCTCTCTCTCTCTGTCAAATAAATAAATAAAATCTTTTAAAAAAAGAGAGAGAAAGAAAGATAGTCCCTGGGATATGAGATGGTGAGCTATTTGTATTTTTGCTTTTCTCTTTTTCATTATTTTCTAATTGTCCGACGATGAACATGCATTATTTTTAACAGGGATGAGAAATGGTAAAACAAAAAAACTCGTGCTATGTTGTCAGAGTTTTTTTTTTTTTTTTAAGATTTTATTTATTTATTTATCTACCTTTCTATATGTAACGTGGGAGTGGGGGCAGGGGGAGGAGCAGAGGGAGAGAGAGAATCTCAAGCAGATTCCCCGCTCAGGGTGAAGCCCCCCTCCGAACCCAGTCCCAGCTCCCTGAGATCATGACCTCCACGGAAATCAAGAGTCAGATACTTAACCCACTGGGCACCACCTAGGAACCCCTATGCAGTCCTTTTAAGAAATACAAGGAGACCAGGAGGGACGCCATGAATTCCCTTTGGCGACATCTTTGGGCTCCCAAATAAACACCATGAACCAAGCTCCCCTTCCCGAGTTGAAAACATTTATGGACAAGAAATTATCATGGACATTGAATGGTGTCGGGGGTTTGATACCTTTATGAATCCTGTGTCAGATGAGTGTGGGGAGATGGGAGCTAGCGAGCAGCAGAATAAAATTCGAATGTTGGGAATACAAAGAAATAGTGTTATCATGTTACAAGCTTTGAACGGAACGTAAACCATGAGTGTATTCAGAGGAAAAACCAACTCCTTCCACATGTCCCCTCTCCATAACACCTGTTTCACTACAACATAAAAATCAGGTCATGTGCATTTTCTACCGAACGTTTTTGTTTAAATAAACTTTTGTAATAGTCAAAAGAAAAAAAGAGAAGAGAAAGGAAAGAAAAAAAGAAAAGAAGAGGAAAGAACTACAAAGTGAAACCGGCAACCTAGAAAAAGAACTTGGTCACCACCTCCTTTCCAGACACGGGCCCTAAATTATTCTGCCTTCAGACATCCCGCCTCCAGACCTCTTTTTCTCACCCCTTGTAGCTCTTCGGCCCCATGCTCCCCCCTTTTCCATCCTCCCCAGAGCCAGGACACTCTTCTTCAGAGAGTCATCCCCTGACACACCCCAAACCCACTGAGATGGAGGAGGGGGCGAGGAGTAGAGGGTGTTGTGCCAGGGGAGGCCGTCCAGGATTGCAGTGCCAGCTCTCTCTGCCCGGCGTGCCGCCTGGGGGACGCTGTCCCAGTGTGCCCGTGTCGGGGAGGGGACCCGCTTTCGTGTGCGCGGAGCCTCCGGCCCCCTTGGTCCCGCCCGGGAGTCGGGGCTCCCCGCGCCCTCCGTCCCGCGTCGCAGTCGGGCTTCCCCGTCGCGGGCCACGGGGCCCGAGGACGGCCGCCCCGCCACCCCGCGGGTCCCGAGCGCCGCAGCCCCGCAGCCCTGCAGCCGGGCTCTGGGGCAACCGGGGCGCCTGCGGCGCTGCGGCCAGAGGCGACCGAGGACTCGGCGCGCCCGCTCCTTCCCGGCGGCTGAGGCCAAGCGCCCGGGCGTCTCTGGTCCTCGGGCTCCGCCCCGCGGCCACCGTGCCGGCTGCAGCCGATCGCCGGGCTGGGCGGCGCGGCTCTGGTTCCCCCGGGCTCCCGCGACGCCGGCGGCCAGCACGCGCCCCGGCCACTCGCCGGCCGCGGCCACCCGGTGTCCGTACCAGCGCGCGCGCTCAAAGGGAAGCCCGGGAGCACCTGCCCATTTCTGTCCCCCTTGACCTTCCCCTTTGTCCGCCCGGACTTCCCGGCCTTGAGAACTGTCTGGCGGGTTTGGACCAGGTTTCCCGGGTCGTGTGAGGTGGGGGGATTGCAGTTCCCACGGCCCTGGGGGCTCCCTAACTGGGTAGGGGATCCGTCCGCTCACGGACAAAAGGATGCTGCCTTCTAACTCAGAGACTGACAGTGAGGGCACCCCAGAGTTGGGGGCGTTTGCCCCCTCTCCCTTGACCAATGTGTGAACCCCCTCACCATTTGGAGGAGATGCTTTGCATTTTTCTTGGCAAAAGTATTGGGAAACTTAGGGCAGCAACTGGCATCTGCACACCCCCACTCTGAACTCTGCTCCCCTCTCTCAGGGAGCACCTACTGCTGCAAGGGGGTGGGGGTGGGGCTCTGGGAGTGGGGGCCCCAGAGCCAGTGGTGACACAAGCCACGGTTGCCTGGTGCTCCATTGCTGGGACAACACTGAGTCCCACGGTCTCCTTTGACGAAGGAGAGAAAAACCCAAGAAGGAGCTGGGCTGTTGTTATGATGCTCACTCTGCAAAGGGGAAACGGGAAGGGAAGAAACTGCAGAGCCAGGCCCTGAACTCAGGTCTCCTGGCTCTTAGTCCAGTGCTCTTCCCTGCCTACCCTGCCTGGCAGGTGGCAGAAGGGAAGTGTGGTGGCCTCTGGTGGCCCAGCTAGGAGGAGAGAGCCTACCCTGTGCCTGAATGCCATGCTGAAGGACAGAGAAGGGAGACAGGACCAATGATACCTGTCTTCCCCACCTCCTGCCTTCGATAGCTCTCCCCAGGGGTCCTTGGTGAGTCGCCTTCCCACACCAGACAAGCTGGCCCTGGCCCAGCTTCCTTCTTGGCCCCAATCTCATCCCAAATCTCATCCCTCCCAGGAGGCCACAAGAGGACTCTCCCCGCCATACCCTTCAGGAGCACTACGCAGGCCTGTCCTTAACATTTGGATGGCCCAGGACGGGAGTAGAACATGGGCCCGTAAATCGTATACTAAATACTTAAAGATGACAAGCAGAGCTAACAGCTTAAAATATGTTCTGTCATCCAGCCTTCACAGAATATAACTTCATTATGACCGGGAAAGGCTAGTTGGAATTTAGGATTCTCACACTCCCTTGAGCTCCTCGCCAGTGTAGGAAGAACAGGCTCTTGGCTAATGTCTGACCCCCACATCTGTCAGGCATTAGAAGCGGGTAAACGCAGTGGTGGGCGCAGTCCATCCTTGACAGGGTGTACTTGGGAAAGATCTAGAAGCTGATTAGGAATTCTAGGGTCCCAGGTACCCAGAATGTTATCTGTGAGGGGTCCATAGCTCATTCCCTTAGCCCCTCGGATCCTAGTCCCGTGAAGTACAGTCATGGTTCCTGCTCCAGTGTGTGATAGTTCTGGGGGCTGCAGAAGCAGGACGGGTGTTAGTAGAGACCCAGGGGAAAGTTCCCTTCTCGTGGCTATGTGTGTGGGGCGGGGGGGAAGGGAAGGTCCTGCACCAGCTGTCCTCCACCGGCGGTTACCTGGCAGGGAGGAAGCAAAGGGGGGCTGACTGCTCCCCCCAGCCCACCTGGGCAGTTGCTAGGAGTGGTTGGGGACACCTGGGTCTCCTAAAGAAGGGGTTTCCTGACCCTGTGTTCTCCGAAAAGCCTAGGAGGCCAGTGATCCAGTGCACCGGCAGTCTGCGGGAATGTGGGCAGGACAGTGTCTACACTATCATTTATCACTGCTGACCCGCGCCCCCGGCCACTGTCAGATTCTTGGGGGGCTTATGCTCTGAGCGGACAGTGGGTAAAGCCTTCTGCGGGGTGAGCTCAGGTTGTGCCTGAATTGGTCCTTTCAAGAGACCCAGGCGCCCTCTTGAGGATGCTTCAAGAATTTCACCATCTTGGTCCTGGGCTAACAGAAGCCAACTCTCAGCCCCATTCCCTCCCTTTCCTGCTCCTGCCTGACCTTCGGATTTCCTCTTCCACCTACACATTTCCCATGACCCGACCCACCCAGCATTTTGAGAGACCCCTCATATTAGGAACCAGAAGGACCCAGCATCCTCAGGGTCCTGGTATCATGGGACAAAGTGACGATGGTTGGGACTTACCTGTGGTTGCTGAAGATGCTTCCAGCTCCCTAGTGTGTAAGGAGGGAGTCCTTTCTTTACACTGAGGATTTTTTAAAAAAGATTTTTTTTATTTTTTCGACAGAGAGAGACACAGTGAAAGAGGAAACACAGGCAAGGGGAGTGGGAGAGGGAGAAGCGGGCTTCCTGCTGAGCAGGGAGCCCGACGTGGGGCTCGATTCCAGGACCCTGGGATCATGACCTGAGCTGAAGGCGGACGCTTAACGACTGAGCCACCCAGATGCCCCAACACTGAGGATTTTGTACCATGGCGTTGGTCAGGAGCTGTGGGTGCCCACCACTGCTCCCATGGCTTGCCTTTCTTCTGCTGCACAGTGTGGGGGAGGGAGACCCCACGCCATCCGTCTCAGACACATGCCCTCAGGTGAAGCAGGGAGGCGGGTGCTGGCCTGTTGGCTTCCTTCCGCAGTGAACACCCGCTCCAACTTCAGGGGGACCAGGCCCTCACCCTGATCTCAAGGAGGGGATGTGAGGTATCCATGAGAACAACAGAACCCAGCATTTAATAAATGCATTGAGCCCCGTGCACCAAACTGTAGCACAGTTTCTAGAAGCATAGGGCCGTGTCCCTCAAATGTCCCTAGGATGACCCCAGCCCCTCTTTAAAGTGCCTGTCTGAAGAATTCAGTGTTTGCTCTGGCAAACACCTGCTGATAGGCCCCCGATTTGCCTTTCTTAGAGCATTTCCCTAAAAGGGCCTACAATTATGACTCCTTCCTTTGTCCCCTTGAGGTATACCTGTATCTCCTGCAATGCAGGAGTGTCTTTCTCAAGGACCTGAAAGCCATTCCTTTGAAATGTGATCGGGAAGGACAGGGCCTGTCTCCCAGTCTCTGTGGGAGGATAGAATCTGGACTTTGATCATCGCCAGCTAGCAGGCAAGCCTGGCCTAATTGCATTTACCCTGGCCAATCCTTTCATTTTGCACTTCTTTGACTACTGGACCCCCACCCCACCGCTCGCCCCTCGCCCCTCCCTCCTCCCTTGAAAAACCCAGTCACCTCTGCGCAGGTCGAAAGAAGCTCAGCTCTTCCCCCCACTGTCAGTGGTTACTGAATAAAATCTGTTTTCACCCCTTTAATGTCTGGCTGTGCTTATCTTTGACACCTAGCTCCCTGGCTGGCTCAGCAGTCTTCCACTTCTCTGGTTTATTATAAACATATATGCCCACACCCCCAAACCACCCTTTATTCAGAAGATCCGGGAAATTTGGAGGTTATAAGTGTTCTTGGCCTTTTTGCCCCTGGCAATCCAGGTGTCGCCATCAGCTCTTCAATAGCTAAATTTAAAAAGACCATTTTTTCCTCTCTCTGGATGGAGAGGTTGGGGTCGGAGGGCCCAAAGTGGGTGAGGTGAGGACTGACACCTCCTGTCCACCTCCCTCTCCCTCTGCCGCCTTGCTGGGCCCCAGTGTTTCTCAGCTTCTCAAGCTCTGACCCTTATTCCCCCAGGGAGGTAGGTCCCTGGCTTTACAGACCAGGTACATTCTGCCTCTCACCTTTCCCAAGCTGAGATGCGGCACCATCTCCTCCCCTTTGCCTAAGGACCACCATATCCTCCAACCAAGGCTGAGGGTCCAGGTCTGTGGGGGTCTGCCCCAAACCCCGTGGTGAGCCGTGCTCCCATGTGTCACCAGACAAGACTGAAATACTCTTGAGAATGGGGTCCACCATTCCCTCCTCAGACCAGACCGGAGCACCCCCACACCTGTCTTCCCGGAGGCTGAAAGGCGGCCACTGTCCTCTGTACCCACAGCTGCTGTGGGCCCTGCACAGACTGTCCACGGAGCACAGCTGAGGGCCTGAGCTTCAGACTCCCCTCAGTCTGGCCCGAGCGCCCTGTCAGTGGGGACCTACCAAACCTGGGCCAGAGGGAGGGGGTTTCTAAGAAGACGACAGTCCTCCGCAGGGAAGGCCCTCCCACGAGCAAAACCAATCTGACCGTCTTCCTGCCAGTGAGTTGGCACCTGGGGATAGGATGCTGGTCAGGCCACAGAGGGCCCGATTTCCGCGGGCAAAGAAGTTGAAAAATAACTCTGGAATTTGGTCTGTTGGAAACTCTAGTTCTTAAAATACATGCAAGTGGAACGTGCGCTGGCCGGTCAGGTGCTGTGTTGCCCAAAGTGGAAAGGGTGGGGAGGAGGGCAGTGGACCGTGTATTTAAGAAACCTCAGTGTGTGCCTGCATTGGCTTTTTTTTTTGGAACGGGTTGAGGTTCTCTCTGGTACGTGGTGTCAGGATGAGTGTATTTGTTTCAACTTTCACACCCTCCAGAAATAAACTGGAAATGGGGGGAGGGGAGAAAAGGAGTAGGGTTGGAAGGGCTGCCATAGTTCAGGGGTCCCCCCTGTTCCTGCCACACACCCCCACCCAGAGAAAGTGTGACTTGCTCTGGGCACATCCATCAAACCAGAGCAGGGCCTGGGGGCCTGTCGTTTTAGCGGGACAGGGTGTGGGGCTAAGGGACAGCTGATGATATCGGGAGCTTGGGCCACTTCCCATACATGCTCCTCTGACATAAGAGAAGCCAAACGAACTGAAGGGAAAGCATGTGACTGAGACCACACAGCTGTGGTAACAGCTGGGATTTGGACTCAGCTTTGGTTTGGGGGGTGGGTGGGGAGCAAAACTTGTTCTCTGGTCCTTTCTAACCCTGAGCCCCACTCCCACCTCTCCTTGGACACTCATCAGTCTGGGGTGGGAGGAGACCTGACCACGGATGCCGGGCATGGGGATCAGCCCTCTACGCCAGAGGGGGACGGGGTCTGCGCAGTTTTCAGCCTGGTTGAAGAGTGTAGGTTTTCCTTTAGGTACTAGGATGCAATGGAACAGTCTCCCTCCTCTTTTAACATATCACCCTAAAAATCAGCATCAGAACAGAAGTGCCCCAGGGGGCCTCAAGGCGATAATCCAGGCAAGCGTTGTTAAAGGCCCAGCCCAAACCAGAGGCAATCCAGAGAGGGAGCCAGAGCTGAGAAATCTGAGACAGAATGGACAGGATGTGAGGACTAAGCAAGAGAGAGGACATGGGATGTTTAGTCCAGGCAAGTGGGTAGCTATGGGCCTTCACGGAGCTCCCGCATATGTGTATGTATATATGTATTATGTATGTATGTGTTTAGTGGGTAGGGGAGGAGCAGAGGCAGGGGGAGAGGGAGAGAGAATCCCAAATAGGCACCATGCCCAGTGTGGAGATCGACGTGGGGCTCGATCTCACGATCTGGAGATTGTGAGCTCGACATGGGACTCGATCTCACGACCCGGAGATCACGACCTGAGCCGAAATCAAGAGTCAGTCACTCAACCCACTGAGCCGCCCAGGCACCCCGAGGTTATGCGTTTTCAAATGAATGGTCTCAGTCCAAACTTTGGGACAGTCTTTATTGGAGCTGGAATGTCACTGTGATTCACCTTTCTCAAAAGCAGCCCGTGCGGAAATGAGCAGCAGGAGGGGTGGACACCCGGCACGGGCTGTCCAGGCTGCTTGGGGGACCCTGCTCGCCTGCAAGCAGTACGCGGACACACGCACACATGCACACACTCCCACACAAACTCACACTCTCTCGGGGGTTCTGAGGCCAGGCGCCCTGCCTGCTCCGTGGGCTCCCTGCCTCTGGGACAGGCCTCCTCCCCTCACGGAGGGACCTGCTGAGCTGTGACGGAAGGAAACCGCTTAAGGACAAGGCCGAAGGAGCTAGAAGCCACAGGCATTTAGCAGTTTGGGAGAAGGGGGATCCAGGAGTACAGGAGAGATTGTCAAGGGCCAAGCAAAGGGAGCCCCACCGGGCCAGGGCATGGGGCAGAAGATGCTGGAGAGCAGCATGGGGGGGACGGGGGAGGAAGAAAACACCGTCTCTTCTCCTTCACTCAGTCCAACCGCACAGCTGGGGCCAGAGCCCTGGGCATGGGAAGCCTGGGGAGCGTCAAGGGGTCCCCTGTGTCCTAGGAAGGCACTAAACGGGGAACAGATCCTGGAGAGCCTGGAGTCTCCCCCAAGGACCCCAAGGGGGACAGAAGGGGAAATGATGGAGCAAAAAGGGGTTTTCATGCTGGTTGTCCAGGGCAACGAGACTGGGGAAGCACAGATCCTGCTTCCCAGCCCAAACAGGGGGTGGGCAATGGGCTGAGATGCAGCCCCTCTGGCCGGCAGAGGGGACGGAGCCAGAGCCAGAGCTGCCCCTTTGGTCTCCGGGGCAGTGAGCGGGGGAACCTGGCCTGCCCTATGTGTCCGTGGGGGGCAGAGGCAGGAGGAAGGAATCCGAGCCTCCCGCCCGTGAGGACCGGGGCTACCAGAGCACAGCCCCGTCCAGGTTCCCGTAGCCTGGCTCGGCCCGAAGCCTCCAGTATGTGTTGTTAGTCACCCACCACTCCTTCCCACTGCTGTCCGTCTGCCGCCTGCGGGAAGGAGAGGGCAGAACAGCCAGAATCAAGGCCGGGGTTCCCGGATGCTGCCTCCCACAGCCGGCCCCGCTCAGAGCAAGAAGGCGCTAAGGGAGGCGGAGGGGGCCTGGAGGGCAGAGACCCTGGGAGCGGGCAGAGCTACCTGAAGAAGCGAGCCTGGTGGACGATATTGTTCTCCTCCATCACTCTGCGCCTGTCCCGCTGAAGCTGCTCAATCCTTCTCTTCTGGGCCTCAGCGGCCTGTATGTTCCCCTCCTCCAGGTACCTGAGCTTCCAGACGGCAGTCAGTGGAGCTGCCCCCTCCAGACCCAAGCCCTCTATGCCGTGCCCAGCTCTGCCCCCACAAGGGACCCATCTCCTTGAGGCAACTCCAAGAGGGGAGGGCAGGCCCACTCTGGTGGAAACCCACGTTGGGAGCCCAGCGGTTCTAGGGCGGGGCCCGGCGGACACTGACCTCTGGTCCGGCCGGAGCCGCGTGTCGGTGGAAGGCAGTGACCGCTTCAGCTCTGCCGTCAGCTCATTCAGCTCCAAGGCAAACTGAGTGAAGCCGAAGTTTCGCTCATGGTCTGGGGGCATCGAGTCTGGGGTGGGGGGAAGGCAAGGGGCTGGGGCTGGCGGAGGGTGCCAGAGCCGCCCTCACCCCCGCCCATCCCTCCGCGACCTCCCCACTTACTGGGTTTCCAGATGCACTGACCGCCGGGCAGGGTCCCCCGGTAGAGCCCCTCATGCCACTTCCCGGAGAGTCGGTGGAGGACACGGCCGCTCCGGCTGAACACGGCACCCTGCACCTCGTGGACGTTGGAGCTCCAGTACTTGGCCTGGGGTGGGGGGCGGGGTGGGGGGGACCGGCACTCAGGGGCGTGCCCCTCCCCTTGGTGGGGGGAGCGGAGCCGCTGGGGGCAGGCAGGCAGGGCCGGGGTGGCACGCCCACCTTGCAGAAGGTGATCTTGCAGTGACAGGAGCTGTCCTGTGTGTTCCTGATGAGCACCTCCCCATAGTGCTCGATCCAGCGCTGGCCGCTCAGGATGTTGTGAATGCAGGACGTCACCTTGTTCCACTCGAAGTGGTCCCCGAACCTGAGAGAGACAGAGCTGGGGAGGGCAGCTGACCAGCCCGGTGCAAGTGCCCCCCTGAGTCAGGGAGCGGGGCACAGGGGGTCTGTGGAGAGAGCGTGGCGTGCTGGTTCGGCCTCGGCTGTGAGGGATTGACGGATTTATCAAGCAGAGCAGCCTTCACAGAAAATTTTGAGGCAACATGTTTCCGGCTCATTTGATAAAGTGCCTGAGGGCCGAAGTCACGGGAATATATACATAGACTGGGTCCCTGCCCTTGGGAGCCAGGGACCCGGGTAGCGATGTTCACATATAATCCCCGGGCCACTCCCCACGGCCACTGGGTACTGCTCACTACCCTTACTTTATAGAAGAGCAGACTCGAGACTCTGGGGCATCAAGTCTCTTCACTGCTTGCATTAATTATTAAGTGGCAGAACCAAGACTCCCAGCCAGGACTTTGGACTCTGAAGGTCAGGGGTTTCTCGCCTGTGCACTGGCCTCTAGCTAACACCTGGGCCACACAGGCTAAGCTCCCTTCTTCTCTGGCTGTGGCCCCCACTTCTAAAATGGCATGAGGGATGCCTGGGTGGCTCAGTCAATTGAGCGTCTGCCTTCAGCTCAGGTCACGATCCCAAGGGTCCTGGGATGGAGCCCCACATTGGGCTCCCTGCTCAGCAGGGAGCCTGCTTTTCTCTCTCCCTCTGCTGCTCCCCCTGCTTGTACTTTGTGTGTGTGTGTGTGTGTGTGATAAATAAAACCTTTTAAAAAATATATAAAATAAAACAAGCTAATGAGGGTGTTTCAAATGTGGTTGTGATTGGTCTTGAGGTCCGTTTAGGTTTCAGGGGTGGGGGTGTCTGTGTGTGTCCGTGCATTGGCTTGAAGTCTCAAATACGTTTCTTACTGTGAGTCATGGTCAAAAAAGTGTGAAAGCCGCTGCATCAGATGACCTTGATGAGCCCTTCCAGCTCTACTATTCTAAGATTTTTCACCTTTCTTCATGCACAGCACTGTAAATGCAGGTGTAAAATGTAGACTCTGCCCCACCTCAAGCAGCTTCAGGCCAAACCTTTCTATCCTGTCCCTACCACCTTGCCACACCAGCCCAGAGGAATGCCTGTGGGCTGGGCCTAAGCTGCTGAGCACTTATGAACACCCACCTGGGCAGGCTGACGTTGACCATCCCCACAGGCACAATCTCCAAGGATTTGCCCCAGAACTTGTTCTTCCACTTCATGTCTAGAGGTGGATTGGGAGAGAGGGAGAAATGAGACCAGAGAGTTCCAGAGCCCACCCCCCGCCACATCCACCCCACCATGCCCCCCACCCCTCACCTTGCCAGAAGACGAAGTTCTCAGACTCTGCATGGCATGCCGAGATGGGGGGGTGGTGGGAGACCTTGGGGGGCAAAGAAGGTCTTTGACACTGACCCTGAGGACCGTGGGGTCCACTGGTGACCCCACGGCTTCCTGAACTCTCTGACCCCCCCATTCCCAGTTCCCCTTCAACCCAGAAGACCAGTTAGTTCCAGGTCTCTTGTCTCTGTCGTCTTTGGCCACCACCCAAATTCCGTCATCCTTTCTTCTCCCATGGGGCTTCACGTTCTCTCTTCTCATTCACTCCGAGAGCCCCAGAAGCCCTGTTCCAGCTGACAAGGTTCTCTAGCAGTGACGCTGGGGCCTCCTCCAGTGCCCTGCCTGGAAGCCAACCCTCCGGAGGACCCTCTCTCCCCACATTGTCTTCTCCCTCAGCCTCCACACCACAGCTCTGGAAAAACCTGGCCTTGATCTCCATGGAACAGCTCCATATCTGGAATTTGAACTTGGGTATCCCACAGCCCACAGCCTGGTCTCTCTCCCCATTCCCTGTGGCCCATGGACCCTGCCAAAATGCCCGGCTGCTCTGGTTCCTAGTGGCCCATCAGCCTTGGCTTCACCTCCTTCCACCCTGGCTGAGCTCGCTCCGTCGCCTGTACCCTGTCACCCAGCACCCTGGACAACCCGCCGCCACCACCCATCCCAACACCTAGCATCAGTCAGCCTCCTCCGTGCCCAGCCCTGGCTCCCTGCTCTTCAGACACAGCCACTGGGCCGCAGGGCCCACACAGAACTGGGAACAACACACTGGGAACTTGAGGACCGACACCCAAACCATCCCTTTCGTACCACACGAACCCCCCACACTCAGAGGGAAAGCAGAGAGGGCAACTCCTTCCACCAACTTACGGCTCCCACCCTGATCCCACTCCCCTGAAACCCACTGCCAGGCCCAGCCCCTCCTACCGCTTCCTGCAGGCTCCTCCCTCCCCATCCCCCCCTGCCCTGCAGCCCTCCCTCTCCATTTCTCTTTCTCTCTGAGTAGAAATATCTTCTGTTTCTTCCACCTTGGAGCACCTGGGTGGCTTAGCCGACTAAGAGCATCCCACTCTTAGGTCGGCTCAGGTCATGATCTCGGGGTCCTGAGAGCGAGCCCCACGGCTGGCTCTGCACTCAGCGCACTCTGCTTGTCCCTCTCCTCCTCCCGCCCGCCCTTTATTCTCTCTGTCTCTAAAATACATAAATAAAATCTTAAAAAAAAAAAGAGTTAAAAAAAAAAAAGAGTAAGTCTTTCTTTTCTGGACACACACACCTTGGCCCAAACACGCACAAAACCAACACTAGGAGCACTGGTTCCCTCACAAGGGCGAGCCAGGGATCATTTTCTACCGTACTTTAGGACTGCGTGAACTTTTCACTATGTTTTCAAAAACACTTAAAGGTGCCTGCGTGGCTCAGTCGGTTAAGCGTCTGCCATCAGCTCAGGTCATGATCTTGAGGTCCTGGGACCGAGCCCCGTGTTGGGCTCCCTGCTCAGTGGTGAGCCTGCTTCTCCCTCCCTCTGCTCCTCCCCCTGCTAGTCCTCTCTCTCTCTCTTTCTCTGTCTCAAATAAATAAATAAAGTCATTAAAAAAAAAAAAAACAGGGGCACCTGGGTGGCTCAGTGGGTTAAAGCCTCTGCCTTCAGCTCAGGTCATGATCCCAGAGTCCTGGGATTGAGCCCCGCATCGGGCTCTCTGCTCGGCGGGGAGCCTGCTTCCTCCTCTCTCTCTGCCCGCCTCTCTGCCTACTTGTGTCTGTCAGATAAATAAATACAACCTTTAAAAAAAACAGTTAAAATCTAAACAAACAAAAAAACTGCTTCCACTTCACCCCTACCTCTGGCTAAAACCCACTCTCCCTCTTCTTTCCCTGCAGGTAAAATTTTTTGGAAACAATCTGCATTTTTCTCTATTTTAATTTAATCTAATTTAATTTATTTTGAGAGAGAGAGAGAGAGATTAAACTCACACACAAGTGGGGTGGGGCAGAGGGAGGACAGAATCCCAAGCAGTCTCCCTGCCTAGCACAGAGTCCCACACAGGGCTCGATCTCATGACCCTGAGATCATGACCTGAGCTGAAATCAAGAGTCCGTCACTTAACTGACTGAGCCACCCAAGTGCCCCTAATTTTATTTTTTAAAGTAAGCTCTACTCCCAACATGGGACTTGAACTCACAACCCTGAGATCAAGAGTCACATGCTTTACTGACTGAGCCAGCCAGATGACCCATTTAATTCTATTTTAAGTAGCATTTTTCTCTGTTTTACTTCTTTTTACTACACACCCACTGTAATCCAGGCTCGGCCCTCAGCCTTCTTCTGAAACCTCCCTCACTTGGTTAAACCAACGACGCTTTCTGGAAGTCCTGTGGACCATCTGCCCACCCCTTCCCATCAGAGCTCCTCTGCCTTCCCTGCCCATCCTCCTCTCCAGACTCTCCCCTGGAGCAGCCCGTGACATCACCCGTCCTCTAAGTGGGGGATTCCTGGGTCTGTCGGCCCCACCCTGTGCTTGAGAAGCTCCGTGCCCACATGGCTCAGGGCCTCCTGGACATCTCCCCCTGGAAGTCAAGCCCACGTGGACAAGGAGTCTCCCTAATTCAGTTACCTTCCTCTCACCCTTTCCATCCTGCTCCCTGGCACGGCCACACACCTGCCCAATCCCCCAAACCAGAAATTCCAGGCCACCCCAACTTCTCCCGACTGTCAACCACCTCCCCTATCCCTTAGGCATAACAACATTCTGTTGACCACCGAGTCCTGTCAGGAGCAACACACACACACACACACACAGCTGCTGAGTCCAATGTCCACGCGATCCGGCGGCCAAGGGCAGGTCCTCAGCAGCTCTCACAGGGCTGACCGCAATGGCCTTCTAACAGCCTTCTCTCACCCGTCCTCCCACGAATGTTCTTTACAGAGTGCAATTCCGAGCCTGTCACTCTACTCCCTAAAACCCTCCCATCGCCTTCGCCTTCAGGATATGGAAACAACCACTTCACCTACAGGGCTCCTCAGGGTTTGGCCCTGGCTGGCTTCCAGCTGCGTCTCTTGCTCTTCCTAACCAGGCTCCCTCTGTCCCTTTACACGGTCTGGAGCATCCCGTTCTCCACGCCCCGCCCACCCCATACTCCAGGTGCCTGTCAATTCCTCCCTCAAGGCTTAGCCTGCCACATCAGCCCCCAGAGCCTGCCTTCCCAGGTGGAACCGACTAGTGGCCAGAGAGCTTCGGGGGTCCCAGCTCTGGAACCTGGCACAGCCACTCCTTGTTTCCAGTAGGTCCCCCGCACTCAGCAGGGGGCTCCCTGGAGAAGGCCGGCTGCCCCATGCTCTCCTCCAGGTCCCGGCCCTAAAAGCCTACGAGGCCCACACCTGCTCACTGATGAAGCGGAAGCCCCGGTCGGGCCGCTCGCACTCATAGGTCTCCCCCAGGACGGGGTTGAAGGGCTTACAGCCTGCTCGGTGGTACGTGGACGAGTACGCAGACACGGCGAAGGCCGCGATGTACACCTGCAGGGGGGAGGGCGGGGAGAGCCGGCTGGGTGGGGGGCGGAGGATCAGGGAGGGGGGTTGCCCCCCCACGGCAGGCAGGGCCCCGGGGCTGAGGTGGAAGGCCGGCAGCGAGGAGTACGTTGGGGTACCATGCGCTCGCAGGGGTCGGCCGTGCGGCTGGCCCGGTCCAGGAGGCTGCTGTACTCGAGCTCCTCGCACAGCCGCTGCAGCGTGTTGAGCGGCTCGTTGAGCTGCACGGGCATGGACACCTTGGACAGGTCCTTGCCGATGTTGTTCCGTAGTATGTTCCACAGGCTCACGTCGGTTCCTGGCCCGCTGGCTGCCGGCAGACAGCGGCGACGCGGGGGCCCCGCAGCTCTCCCTGGAACACACGCCCCTGAGGCCCACCCGGACACGTCACTCCCCCTCTGGGCACGGCATCCAGACCCAGCTGGTGCACAGGCCGGCCCGAGGTGCCCCCCCGCCCCCAGACAGGGCTTCCTAGATAGACTCACTCCCAAGCCCCTCTCTGGACTCAGGGCAGTGCAGGTGGGGAGCCAATTGCAAACACGTTTCTGGGGGATTAGGGGGGAAGCGGGGTGAGAATCACTCTGAGGGGGCGGTCCCCGCCGCTGGAAACCCTGCACCCTAGAAGCCCCCACCCTTATCTTCAGTTCCCCTCCGTAAACAAAGAAACCGATTTCAGGTTATATTCAACCCATTTTACAGATAAGGAAACCGGCTCCAAGAAGTAAAATGTCATGTCCAAAGCCACACTGCTCAAGAGTGGCAAGGTGGTAGCTTCCACCTCTGTATCAGGCCCTATGCAAACCTTCTCAGAAGACTGCACTGGACGCTAGCCCCCAGGCTTGAACCTGGCCCACCCCCGGAGCCACTCTGGGAACACTCCGTAGCTCACAGTTTAGCCTTCCTCATCTCCTGGGGTCACTTCTGGAGTCAGCATCCCAAATTGTCAGCCCACCAACCACCCTGACAGACTGCCTCCCAGGGGCCTGGGCTGTGGACAAACACCATTTCTACCCCTCCCCCAGCCCCTCCGTGGCCACACACCCAGTGGGCACCTTTCTGATGGCGCTCAGCTCCCCTGAGGTCCAGCACCTCCTCGGACAGGCTGGTGGTGATTTCACTGGTGCACGACTCCTCCTCCTCTGAGCCCTGGGACAGGACAGATGAGAGGCTGGGCAGACTGGGTCTCCCTGGGCAGCTGGGAAGTACCCAGGGCCTGGCAAGACTCTGCCCAGCTAATCTGTTGATGGGAAGGGGAAGACATGTATTTGGGCGGGGTGGGGGGCACGGTGGTCTAAGCCCTAAAACCGGCCTCACGGAGTGTGCCCTGCCACTTTGGGAGGGGGATGCCTGGACCTCTCACTGGTCAAGTACTTGGTGGCACACAGGGACTGGGCAGCACGGCATTGCTGAGATCCAGGCTCCGGGGCAGAGGTCAGGGGTCAGGGGTCAGGGGAGTGCTGGGGCTGAGAGGCTCGCAGGAAGATGGAGGGGTGAGGCTGAGGCAGCCATCTTGCTGGAGAACCGAGGGGGATAAAGCACATTGAACTGGAGGGACGATTCCCAGCAGAGACTTCTGAGCAGGGACACAAACCCAGCAGGTCTGGACGCGTTGCCAGAGACAGCAGTTGAGGCGTTAGAAAGGATTTGGGAATCTACAAATTCTAGTCTCTCCGTACCCCATCCCAATTTCCCCAGGGTTCCCCCCAACCTTACCTCATTTTCAGAAGAGCTGGCAGAGAGGAGAACCTCACAGGCATCAAAGAACTCTGTGTGGGAATCGGCGAGGGACAGGATGCTGCTCTGGGACAGCTGGGGGGTCAGCTCCCGCCCCTTCAGGTACAGAGCTTCTTGCTGTGGGACGGACAGATGTCAGGCTGGGCTCCCCGGGGAGGGAGAAAACATGATGGAACAGGAAGGCTTGATGGAAGGAACTGGGAGCAAGGAGACACAGGTTCCCTGCAGCCGCTCACCCTGCCTGGGCGCCAACTCTGAGCCCGGCTCCAGGGCTTCCGTGAGTATTAACACAAGCCATCCCGACACTCCCCCTATGCGGCAGGTGCAATTAGGACACACACACACCCCCCCCCCCCCCACTTTACAGGTCAGGACACTGAGGCTCAGGGTCACAAAGGAGGCATGCAATGGAGCCAAATGGAAACCATGGAGCCCGGCCTCAGAGTCTGTGCTCAGAACGCCTAAGTCCCAGCTCAGCCAACCCTCAAGCTGCAATTGTGGGATCCTGGGCCCCCATCAGTCAGATTCTTTGGGTCTCCGTTTCCTCCACCATGAACTTGAGGGTAAGGACCATGGCCTCACAGGACTCTGAATTAATGGTAAAATCACTCTGCACACACTGGCCGGGCAGGAATGACCACGATGAGGCTGTTGCCAATGTTACAAGAAAGGGCTGGAGTTAGGACTCCTGGGCCCTGTTTTGGGTCTGAGGACCAAGGGTGCCTTCACTTCTGCCGAGGAGGAAGGTGCAGGAGAAAGGGTCCCCACAGGCCAGCCTAGCTCCTACCTCCTCAGGGTTGAGGGAGCTGAAGGAGTCTGCAGTGGTGTCCGAGGAGACGGAGAGTGAGTGGAGGCGCCTCGGGCCAGCGGAGGCCTCAGAGACCTGCAGGGAGAGGGTGAGAGGCCAGGGGCCAGGAGGACAGAGCCCTCCCCAGCCCACCACGCTGATCTCTGCCTACACTGCCTCAGTCCACCGCTCTCGCCCTGGACCCAGCTCGGCTCTCGCCCCAGGCCTTCGGGCCTCAGCCTCCAGCCCTCTCCTCCCATGACTCCCTGGTCCCCGAGCCTCACCCCTGTCCGTGACAGCTCTGAACCCTGGTGCAGGTCCCTCAGGTGGTCCCACTCGGCGGTGAGGGCGGCCAGGACACTACTGAGGGAGTTGTGCACTGTGGGGACAGGGGGCAGGCATCAGATTCCTCTTTCTCTCCCTCCACCTGCCTGGTCCCTGCTGCCCCGCCCCCACGCACTCACCCTTCTGGGCCAGCGCCCAGAAAGTCCGCTGCAGGTGAGCGTAGTCGGGAGGGGGCAGCCCGCGGGGGCCTGAGGGGTCCCGGGACTCCAGGTAGCGAGACAGGTTGGGAACAGAGCCATGGAGACGACCAACCTGTAGGTGAAGGTCAGGGGTCAAAGGTGACAGCCTCTTTTGGGGCCTCCCACCGGGCAGCTTGGGGTCCACACCTTTCCTCACCCGCCCAATCGTGTCATCCTTGGCAAAGCTCTGTGTACACCACATGCGGCTGGTCCGCTTCCCCTTCCTGGGTCTCTCCGTCGTCCCTGAGGCCTGGCACATGGAAGACCGCGGGGAGGTTGAGGGGGGAGTGTCACTCGGGGTGGGGAGAAGGGCAGCAACCACAAAAGCCAAGGAAAGAGGCAGATGGGCCCGGGGGGTGCCCAGAAACATCTGACATTGCAGAGGAAGAAGAAAGACTCCCTAGCGATGCGCAGGTACAGCAGGAAGGGTTCAGACCCAAGGGGCAGAGAGAGACCCGGAGATGGCCTGGATGTGGGAGGGGAGCCAGCCAGGCACACACGTGGGTCTCCAGGGAAGTGCAGCGTATAAGGGGGCCTGGGGCTCTGTCCCAGAGAAGCGGTGGGAGTCCCCTGGGCTTCTCCCCGCTGCCCTCACCTGGTGCGTGGGGATAACAGGGGCTGAGGGGATCCGGTGCAGGGACTCCAGGCTCTGGAGGAGTCTGTGTAGTTCCTGGAGCTTCCCCTGACACTCTGAGAGCTCTGCAGGAAGAAGGAATGAGGAAGTCCCTCTCCCAGGTACCCCAAAGTCTGTCCCTCCGCTTCCCGTCCTCCTCCAAACACTTCACCCGGCAGCCACAGACCCCAGACCTTCGGCTCAGGAGCCCAGAGCAGCTGCCACGTCTCAGTCTGGGGCCAGGCCTCACGTTGGATTCCTGAGAGGGCTGGCATCCCACCTCCCACAGCCTCCATGACACACCTTAACTCTGCTGCTTCCACACAGACTGACCCTTTCTGTCCCCACTTGCTGGTGCTTCCCTCTCCCAGGCCAGCATCACAGGTGCCCCCTCCAGGAACCCAGCTCTAGGGCCCGCCCCATCCCTCCCTGGACTGGCATTCTGTATCTTCTTGTTGGGGAGTCTGGGCCCTGAGTCCTGTCGGTGTGCCCGGGGCACCAGCCCTGTCCTCTCTAGGACTGGTGCTCCCCAGGGCAGGCCCAAGTAGACCCGGTCAGTTGGAGGCCAAGGCTGTCTCGTCCAGCAGCCCAGGGTCCCAGAGGCAGGGGACAGTCTTGCTTCTTGTGACTGCTGATGCCATCTAGACCCAATAACACAGGCCCTGCCCACAGAGGCACGGTGCCGTGGGCTCCTCACCATGAGAGCAGCGGTCTAGCCCATCACTGTCCCTCAGCCAGGAAGATACCTTCTCCCGAGGTCCAACCCCAGGTAGAGCCGAGGCGCTGCCAGCTGCTGGAAGCTGGGCACCAGGAACCTGTGGGGTGAGTCAAGGGTGAGGCGGGATAGTTCCTGCCTCCCTTGGTCTCATGGTTCCCTGAAGCCACCATCCCTCTGTCACCTGCCCCTGCACAGGGCCCTTCTTACCTTCCGGTGAGTGGTGCCGGGAAGCGAGCCTCGGGGCATGGCCAGACGGTGGGCACGAAGCTGCGCCACCCAGCTCTGGAACAGGTCCTGGGATTTGATCTGCAGAGGGGATGGAGATGGGGACAGAAACATGAAAGGAAGGACTGTTTCACCGGGGCAGGAAGTCAGGGCTCTGATCCCCAGGCAAGCGGTCTCCCCCTATGGTCCCCAGCTTGGGCAAAGGCTTCCTGCAGGGAGGTAGGGCATAGCTTCCCCCTTGGTTGTTTACCCAACAACCAAGAAGGAAGGCAGTTTGCCATTGGCCATTGCATAGACAGTTACTCCCTTGCTGTCAACCTCAGGAACAGACCCTCTGCCCCCACTCCTCTCTCCAGTAGTGCCCTTGTGTCTCTGCTAGGCTGGGGCCCAAGCCACTACTTGGCTCCCAGGAATGTCACCTTGAGGTGGTAGATGTTGTCTTCAGTGTCAAGGTCAATGCGCTGGGCCTTTTTGTTGATGGACATGACAGACAGTCGGACGTCAATGGAGCCATGAAGCTTCCCCTTGGTGATCTGGAGTGGAGGGTTGGCAGGGGGGAAATGGGACTGTTTTTAGGCCCCCGGGGACCAGAGAGCCACCATCTTCCTGAGGCTCAAGGGCCAGGCACTGGGTTCACTTTGTCCCCAAGTCACAGCATCGGCAGGGACTTGTCAGTCATCCTCCCGTGCACACAACACCCCACTATGTCAAGTCCCATTCTGAACTTCAGGGAGTAAGGGAGCAAGGAAAACTGCTCTCAGGAATCTGCAAGGCCGAGAAGGCAAACACCCTCTCGGAGGGAGAACCTGAGCACGCGGGTCTTTGGTTCCTGTCCCCAGCACAGGAAGGGGATGAGGGCACTGATGAGAAAGCTCCTGCTTCCTGGATGCTAATTTTTGTGCCAGGCAGTGTTTCGAGGGCCTTCGCCAAGAGGACAACCGGACAAACAGGGGGTCATACTCTCTCCATCTTAGAGATGAGGGAGTTGGGGCCCAGGGAAGGAACTTGCCCAGGACCCCACACCCAGAAATGGTGTAACTGGGATCAGACCCTGCTCTGGTCGACTCCAGGAGTCCCCTGCCTATTTGGAGCATTCTGGGGCCACACTTATCCCCCGACCCCAGGCAGAGGCCCTGACTCACGTCTTGCTGCGTGGTTGCATAATGAAGGATCCCATCCTCAAGCACAAAGTATCTCTGTGATGAGGCCCAGAAGGAACGAGAATCCAGGAGGCCGAGAGAAAAGGGTTTGGGGAGAGAGCAACCGCACACGTGGACTTTTCTTCTCCGCACGCACGCGCACACGCAACCTCCCCCACCTCTCCCCCCACCCCCACCGCCCGCCCCTGCATCTGGCCCCTCCCTTTGCCCTGCCCACCCCACCCCACCTTGTGCCAGCCCTTCAGAGGCCACTTCCTTTTCTTGAGCAGGTGGCCTTCCTTCCTCTCCGGCATGACACCCTCTGCTCCCAGCCTGCTCCGAGGCTCCTCGACCACCTCCCACAGCTCGGAGGCCTGCAGTCCAGGACAGAGAGGAAGGACAGTGGCTGGGAAGGTGACCAAATCTGCCCCCCACTTTTGGGCCAAGCTCTATCCGCAAACCCACCCCCCCACAACCGCCACTGCCTGCTTCCCCACCCGCAGACCTGCTGGGCACTGCTCGGCTTTGCAGACTGAATGCTCTCGGCCAACGAGTTAGGGACCCTCTCTTGGAAGTCCATGGAGAAGGGAGCGGCTGCTCCCTGCCGAGAAGGTGGAGCGGGGTGGAAGGAGAAGGATGTCACCTTGTCCTGAGTGGACCCTGCAGCAAGAGAGAGACCCCATGAGCACAGGCCCGGCTATCACCTTCTCCGCCTCCACCCCATCCCGCAACGTCTGAGATAAGAGCTCACGGATGTCTACTCACAGGCCTCTCCGAGTCTGTCCCTTCCCCACCGTGGGCCGGTTTCCCTGCCCACACCCCATGGCTGCGGCCGCTGCTCAGAGAGGTGAACGAGCTGAACTAGCCCGCAGCCCGCAGGCCGGGGCCAAGAGAAAAACCACAAGAGTCCGCCCGGCCCCACCTTGGGCCCACACTCTCGGGCTCTAGGAAACACTCAGTGCTTTCTCTGGAGGATTCCCTGGGTGTGATCAGAGATGGGGCATGGGAGTGAAAAAAGAGGCTCTAAAAAGGGACAGAGGAACTCAGAGACTGGACTTCCTCCAGGACCCCTGGACATCGCTCCAGCCCGCTGCCGCCATCATTTGGAGACCACTCTGCCGTGATCGCTCTGCAGAACACTCGTAACCCCTTCATCCCAACTCCCTACCAGTCAGTCTCCAGGTCCTCCATCTTCTGCATAGGGAAACTGAGGCCTGAGACCGCACCCCCCATCCCCATTGTTCCCTGCGCCTTCACCCTGGGATGCCTGCCTGAGACCCTCAGTACCCCCCACAAAGCCTCCCTTTATCCTCCCAGTCCTTGGGGCTCCTGAGAAGTACCACCCACCCGGAGAGAGCAGGGGACTGGGCCCATGGAGGCACAGTGTGCAGGAGAAGAGGTGGCCGAGAATATGCCAAGGTCCACACAGGTCCCGCAGCAGTGCCCACAGGCGCCCTTGCCACCAGCCCTGGCCGTCCTGGCTCCACGGGGAGATCAATAATGCATGAGGCTCCGTGTGTGTGAGACAGGGAGGGGACTGGAGGGGCGAGGCTGGCCCGAAGCTGGGCAAACAGCTCAGATCTTCCAATGGAGCCAGCAAGCACCTGAGGAGCTGAGACCAGGAAGGGGCAGGGATGCGGTGGGGTTGTGGTGGCCGGGAGGCCGGGACAGAGGGGTCCAGAGTGCAAGACGCTGACCCGGGGGGTTGGGGGGCAAAACTCCTGCTTCTGGCCATTGAAAGTTCCCAAACTCTTCCAGTGTTTGGGTACCTCTGTGCCCTTTTCCTGGCCCTGGAGGATCCCGGACCCTCACTGCAGGCGGGTGGAGGCAGAGGCTCTGCCCCGAGAGGGTGCGGGGTCGAGGTGAGCCAGGTCGGTGCCCCATTTCTACTTCCATTCCCACCCCCGTCTCCGGAGGGGCAGACCCACCAGCTTCAGGTGGGAGGAAGCCTGCCTGGGGGATGTCAGCTGATGCCAGCGTGGCCCCCTTACCCCAGGGTCCATGGACGCCAGTGCTCCTTGGCCCGCGCACCGCTCTGCCTCTGAGTCACCGTCTCCGAGTGGTCCGCTCCCTCCTCACGGAGCTGAGCAGTGGCAGCAGCTGCTGCAGGAACCAGGAAGGAAGGAGACGTCGGAGCCTCCCCTCCAGCCGGATCTCCCCACCTCCCCCTCCCCGGCCCCTCCTCCGCCAAGCTCCGGGCGGCCGCTCAGCTCTGCCCCCCTGCTCCCGGGAGGACTCAGGGCTGAACGGACTCCCCAGCACCAAGGTAGCTTGGGAGTGGGGGCAGAGTGCCCACTGGGTGCCGTTCCAGACAGATCACGGAGGACTAGGGAGCTGCTGGCCTCGGGCCAGCGTTGGTAAAGGGTTTACTCGGACTAGGATGGCCTTGACCCCAGTTAGTACCCAAGGCCATTTCCTTATTAACCAGCCCCCTCCTTTTACATCTGAAAATAGACTGCAAAATTTGGAGGCAGCAAAGGTATCAGGTTGACGGGAAGGGATGGATGCCCCTGGGGGACCACAGTAGACAGTGCCAACAGCACAGTCAGCAGCGCAGCCACAGCTCAGAGGGCCAGGCAGCGGCCCCCACCGAGGCTGTTATTGTGGGTGATGCCCCACCGGAGTGGGGGGCGGGACCCACTGTGGCTGGAGGCACCTATACGCTTAACACCAAATCCCCAACTTGCAGTCCTTGGACCGGGAGCAGGCCTGCAGCAGTGACCAGGTGGCTGTTAGGGAGGGCTGGCTGGAGCCAGCTCAGGGACCCCCGGCCTCCCTCTCTGAGCACCTCTGTTCTGCTGGAGTACTGTGTCCAGCTCAGTACTGGATTCTAACTAAAAATCAACTCTTGGGGCGCGTGGGTGGCTGAGTGGGTTAAACCTCTATCTTCGGCTCAGGTCATGATCTCAGGGTCCTGGGATGGAGCCCCACATGGGGCTCTCTGCTCAGCAGGGAGCCTGCTCCCCGCCCCCCGCTCTCTCTGCCTGCCTCTCTGCCTACTTTTGATCTGTGTCAAATAAATAAATAAAATCATTAAAAAAAATAAACTCTTAAGAAATATCTAAACCTGGGACACCTGGGTGACCTAGTTGGTTAAGCGTCCTCTGACTGTCTTCCGCTCGGGGTCTGGAGATCAAGCCCCGCGGAGGGCTCCGGCTCAGCGCAGAATCTGCTTGAGGTTCTCTCTGTCCCTCTGTTCCTTCCCCCTCTCTCGTGCATGCACTCTTAATAAAGTCTTTTTTTTTTTTAAAGTTCTAACCCTCGTTAAAATGAATGCAAAATGGACTCACAGCTTTAAGCAGTGAAGCTGCTTTCTGGGAAGTGAGTTTTTAATGGCAGGGCCTCAGGCATCACCAGCAGGTGAAGGGTGCAGTGGGGGTTCTTTGGTCCAGAAGGGATAAGGGCCACCTCCTCCCCCCAGGCCTCGGTTTACCCTACAGGATCTTACACATTTCTCGGGAGATGCCTGTTTTCTCAGCCATTCAGAGCCTCAGCACAGCTCCTGCTGCCCCAGGAGGGCGTTGCTGGCACCCAGCAGGTGTCTGGGAGTCAGGGAGGGCATTGGGCAGCACTGGCCAGACCAGCTCTGACATCCAAGAGCCTCGGGAGCCTTTTAATTCACTTCGGATTGATCAAGCATCCCTGGGGTATACAACATCAAGCTGGGAACTATGGGAAATCGGTCCCAGACCAGGCCACAGAACAGAACACAGCCAGAGCGGCTGTGGCACAGCCCCAGATCCGGGAGGAAAGCACTACAGCCACCTTCCCTACTCCAATCAAGGACAAGGGCAGGCTTCTAGTTAAACATTCTAATTCATTAGGAAATTTTGGTTCTCCAAGATTGGGGTGAGGCCTTCCATCAAGAGCCTCCAGACACCCTCATTAATACAGAATTCTGGTTTGGCCCAGCTGTTGTTCAGAATCACCTGGATCATGCTGGCTAATGTGCAGAGCTGGCAGCCACCTTCAAAAGGACAAACATGTAAGAGATGCCATGTGGGATTGGTCCAGGGAGGCAGGGGACCTGGACATGGAAGAGGAAGGATTTTCTAGGAGGGGAAGTGAGAATCAGAGGTGGCCGTGAGAATAAGTCTACACGGAGGATAAGCTCACACACAGCAAAACAGAGGAAGTAAAATGCATTTCATTTTATCATCAACCTTTCCATAATGTGACACACCCCGAGGGTGGAGAATTAACACTCAGGCACAGCCCGGACCCTAATGAGGAAGCTCGAGGGCAGAAATCCAGGGAACAGTCTTTTGAGCAGAGAGAGAGCCTAGTTCAAGTCCCTGTTTGGCCTCTTATTAGCTGCATGACCTTAGGCAGACTACTGAACTTCTCTGTGAAATGGGTGTGATATGGAGACATGGTGAGAAGAACGGAGGTGTGTCAAGCGGTGAGCACAGAGCCTGGCTCTCAGCACAAGCACCAAGGGGGATCCAATCCAGCACAGCGCACTGTTGAGGGGACAGGCCAGGAGATACGTGCAGCAAGGGACAGTGACATGGAGGCAGAGTGCAACTTCCTTGTCTGTTCAGCTTCTCTGCCCAGGGCCCGGAGAGCCGAAAGCCTGTTCCTGTTAGGTCCCAGAGTGGGAACACTGGAGACAAAGACAGTGATTCAGAGCCTCTATTTGGAAATGGGGTGTCTCTGCATCCCCGCGTAGCCCTGTGTCTGGGAAGTCGGGCTCAGCGAAGTCAGGTCACAAACGCCACTCCCCACCCCAAGTGCTTCCACATCTCTGATGGATGAGGGCGCGGCCCACGGGGCAGAGTGTGTTTATGGGTGGGCCGGGTACAACAGGCTGACTAGGAGTTCGGAATAGGGTCAGGAGAAGTGGGCTGCCCGCCGGCCAGCGCCACAGAGTCCCCCGCCTGTTGCTCTCTGATGTACTGGTCCAGGAGGGCCGTCAGCTGGAAGGACTGGTGCTGAAGCAAGAGGTGGGTCTGGGCCATGCGGAAGGTGAGCCCTCCTACCAGCTCGCCCTGTACCAGGGCCAGGCTGGGAAGCTGGGAATAGTTGATGAAGCCTTGTCTGCTGAGGATGGCATCATCGATGCAGCCACCTGGAAGAACACGGGGTCAGCCGAGCGCCACGAACGCCTCTCTCCTCTGAAAACAACGATCGAGGTCCCAACGCATGCTCTGTTGCCCTTCTCCACCTCCCAGCCCTCCTCGAATCTGGTTCCCATGCCTGCCCTGCCCAATTCCCCCTCAGTCGGGGACTGATCCCCTCCCTTCCTTCCTAACTCTTCCCTAGAAAACCCTGACATAGGACATCCACCTGAGCCAACTGCCACTAAGTCATGGTTTCCTAAACTTTCTTAAAGAACCACAGGGCGCGGGGTGCCTGGGTGGCTCAGTGGGTTAAGCCTCTGCCTTCAGCTCAGGCCATGGGCTCGGGGTCCTGGGATCAAGCCCCGCATTGGGCTCTCTGCTCCGCGGGGAGCCTGCTTCCCCTCTCTCTCTGCCTACTTGTGATCCCTCTCTGTCAAATAAATAAATAAAATCTTAAGGAAAAAAAAAAAAAAAAAAAGAAGCACAGGGCGTGTGTTAGCGGGGTAGGGGGTGGTCCACGGAGACCTATAAAACCAGTCTTCTCTATAAAAGAACCATCTCTGGGGATCCCCAGCATCAGGGGAGTCTGGGAAACACTGCTCCCTGCCCTTTGGTGTCCCTTACCTCGGGGGGTTTGTTTTAAGTATCACCGTCTGTGTGGCTTTCTGTACGCCACTGCAAGACTCAAGGTGTCTGAACTTCCTCTCCCGGCAGAGGCCTCTCTGCTTTCCCTCCTCTTCCCCCCAGGGCAGAAATGATGCCGGACTGGGGGTGCCTGGCTGGCTCAGGCGGTTAAGATCCGACCTTGGTTTTGCCTCAGGTTATGTTCTCAGCTCCTCCAGCCCTGCACGGGAGCCCCTGCTCAGCACAGAGTCTGCTTCTCTCCTTCCCCACCTCCCTCTGCCCCTGCCCCTCACCCGCCCCCTGCCTGAACTCTGTCTCTCCCTAAAATAAATAAATATAAAAAGGAAATAAAGAAGGGACGGAGAGATGGAGGGAGGGAGGGAGGATGGAGAGACGCAGAGTAGTGAGCCAACATAGGTTCCGGAAGGGCTCAACAAATGGTGCTACCGACTCAGGCCCCATCTGTGAGTGATGGCCCCCCACGAGGATGGCCACAGTCCTACCCACGTGTACTTAGCAGATGGCATCAGGCCGCAGCAGCACCCACTCCCCTTCACCCCCATTCTCAACCCACAAGGGTGCTTGCTCACCTAGCAGTGGCAAGAAGGGCACACTCTTCAAGACTCGTACCATCTCCTTGACCTTGGGCTCCTCGCTGACCAGCAGGAAGTTGTGCCCCACAAAGAGGGGCAGCAGGTTCTGGTACTTGGAATCCTCTAGAAAGGGCTTCAGAACCTGGAACAGCAGGATAAACGGCTTCCTGGGGACAAGTGGGAGGAAAGGCTGCCCACCCCAGTCACAGGCCAAGTCAGGCTGTGGGTGCAAGCTGACAGTCTCCTCGGCCCCCAGCCACAGTGCAGGCACCAGACTGGAGGGTTGCTTGGGGCTGGGGGGGTTGAACACTCCCGATCTGGGAAGGGGCCCTGCAGTCCGAGTTGGCAGAGGTGGGGGAGCAGGGTGCCCGCACCAGAGGGCTGCTCCCTACCTGGTTGGGGAAGACCTTCAACAGGATCTTGTGCTTCCGCAGCCGGTGCCGTATGAGCAGCTTGTCCTCTGCGCTCAGAGCCACATTCTGGCAGACAGCTATCATTCGGTTCTCTCGGAAAACCGTGTCTATCTCCCGACGGAGGAGGCGGATCAGGCCTGTCTCCTGTAGTCAGGAAGAGATGACCCAGGGCACATCAGCTGCCCTTCTCCTTGTCCCCCTTTCTCCCCAGGGGAACGGGTGCTGGGACCTCCAGGGATGCCCAAACGGGGGAAGTATCAGTGTTCAGGAGGAGGGTTGGGGCCCTGCCTCTCAGGACATGCTCCCCCTCCCATTCTGCCCTTCGTTTTTGTCAGATAACCACAGTCTTTAGAGCAGTGTTGTCACACCTGACAAAGCTCGTCCCCATGACCTGGTCACTGGTCTGACCCAGTCAACATTTGACAATAATGTGGTCAAAATTACTTTCTCTCTCTGATGCTGCATTCATGTTGAATCAATTCACCAATCATAAACATAAGATAACTTTTTTTCAGTGTTAATTCAGAACCGAGGACAAGACTTCATTTTCTGAAGACAGTGTTTCTCAAAATTGACAGCATGTGGGCCTGACAACAAGCATAAAGGTACAAATTCCCCTGGTCTTTCTGCTCTTTTTAAGGACAAAAAAGTTCCTCCCATTCCTCTAGGAAAACACAGAAGCTTCAAGTCCTTTCAAGACAAGAGAGATACTCTCCCCTATCTCCACCTGCTTGCATAACTTTCACACAATTTGGGGGAGACAAGTAAAGAATGAAGGAAACCCAGGAGGCCCATCCAATCCATAGAGCCCAAAATGCCAAGCAGATTCAAGCGCACATTTCATTTTAAAACATCAGCGCACATTTCATTTTAAAACGGGGTCAAAGAGGGGAAGTAGTGATGTGGAGGGGTAGGTCCTGGAGAGCTACTTCATTATGGCGTCAGAGACAAGGTCACATCAATCCACCATCCTAGCACCAAGGACGGGCAGTGTCCTCCTTACCTCTGGTGGGGGACTGGGAGGACACGGTAGGCATCTTGGGTTGATAGCGGGTTTTGGGGGGATATACTCAGTCACAGCCATCAGCTTCTGCCGCTGGAAGTGCATCACACGACGATGGCGGGTAACAGCCTTAGAGCCACAGCGGATAGTCTGGAGGGTGGGCAGCCGACCTGGGAGGGGAAATGGCAACGCTGTGACGTGCAGCTTCTGGGAGTCCTTAGTCAGTCTCAGATGGAGAAAAAGCCCACCCCTGAGCAAGACAACCATGGCTCACAGAGCTAGCCCCAACACAAGAGAGGGACAAGGAATTGTCTGCTAGGAATTCTAAATCCCCCAAACTTCCCTTCTCTTTAATGAATGACCTGAGGTCAAATGTTTGATCCTTTGAGGCTCCCATTTCTCCAGCTCTTCTATATGTACAAAGATGAGGGGAGGAGGGAGATGAGAACAAGGGAGAAAGTATATTTGAACACGTTAAAAAAGGGGGGAGAGGATTGAGCAAATTTTTTTCCTATTTTTTTTTAAGATTTTATTTCTTTCTTTGAGAGAATGTGATGGAGGACACAGAGCAGGGGTGGAGAGGCAGAGGGCGAAGGAGAAGCAGATTCCCCACTGAGCAGGCAGCCTGACACATGGCTCCATCCCAAGACCCCGGGATCATGACCTGAGCTGAAGGCAGATGCTTAACCCACTGAGCCACCCAGGCCTCCTGCAAATTTTTCTTAAATAGCCAAACAGTAAATCTTTAAAGTTAAAGAACCATACAGTCTGCAACTACTACTCAACCGTGCCATTGTATCATGAAAACAACCCTAGACAATATGAAACAAGCAGAAGTGGCTGTATTCTAATAAAACTTTATTTATAAAACATGGTGACCAGTCCTGCCACAATATGGCAACCCCTGGTTTAAGCCAACCGTTCTCAAGGTGTGCTCCCTTTACTCAGCCAGCAACATCAGCATCTCCTGGCAACTGGTTAGAAACATAAGTTCTCACGGCCTGTCCTGGTCCTCCTGAATCAGAAACACTGGAGGGGAGCCCAGCAAACAGTGATTCTAATAAGCCTCCAAGTGTTACAGATGCATGCTGAAGTCCAAAACCACTGCTCTAGAACTGCTCTGAAGCCTTCACCCATGAATTGAAGCAGGAGGGAAAAGAAGTTACACGGCTCTCACAGTTCCCCCAAACAAGCCTCCCCTTCCCTTGTTCTTGTTTATAGGCATCGCTGGAGAGCACGCCTCAGAAGATAAGGGAGCCACTTGAAAGCTGTAAGCCTAGCTGACCCCTTCATCTTCAATGAAAGGACCCAGGCTAGCGCTTCCCACTTTCAGCCCTTCCCAAGTTTGGGATGGGGTCTCAGGGAAAAGGTCAGCTAGAAGGTGGCTGTAATAGAGAGCATGGAGGTTTACTGGGGTGATAGGTTTTATTGCCAGCAGCCACAAAACCTAAGTTAAGAACACAGGTTTGGGATCAGATGAACCAGATTTTTTTTTTTTTTTTAAGAGAAAGAGGTGTGTGTGTGAGGGGGCGGGGGGGTGGTGGTCAGAGCGAAAGCAAGAACGCCAAGCAGGCTCCAAGCTCAGCAGCACCGAGCCTGAAAAGGACTCAGTCTGACCACCCTGAGATCATGACCCAATCGAAAACCAAGAGCTGGATGCTTAAATCTACTGAGCCACCCAGGTGCCCCCCAGATGGAATCAGATTTTAATCTCTTCTGCCACTTACTAGCTGTGACCTTGACCAGTCACTCAACTGCTCTAAACTTGAAATTCTTCACCTGTAAAGAGGAGATAATCATGACTTCTTCATGACATGCTTTAAAATTTAAATGAGATAATACATGTAAATCATTTACCACTGTGCCTGGCCTATATTATGTGAGTGAAATCATTCATTAAACAAATGTCTACTGCATGCCTAATGCCAGGCACCACGCCACCTGCCGGCTATGCTGAATGAACATAAGGGTTCTGCCTTTACGGAGTGTGAAGTCTAAAACAGGAAATAACACATAAACAAATGCAAAATTACAGACTGAGGGGTGAAAGGGGTCCATAAACAGACTGCAAAATACACATTTTAACAATGGAAACCTGCTTTGCAGAAGGTGGCCAGGGCAGGCCTAAGCAGGTGACATTTAGGCCAAGACCGTGAAAAGGTGGCACAGCGCCAAGGTCTGGGCGAGCAGTGGTTCAAGCAAAGGAGGCGAGCAGGAGCTGGGTGGTGGATTACAGAAATCCAGAGAAGGAAGGGGGCCTCTGGAAGAGGGAAGAAATACTGTGGTTGTCGCTGACATTGTTGCTGCGCTGCTGTTACTACTAGTGTCTGCAGCCACAGGGAATTAGACGGAGAAAGGAGACCAGCGATCTAGATGGGCTCAGGGGTCATCGGGAGCTGTCTGGAGTAAGAGATTGTGGGAGAGGATCAGTAGTGGAGGAGGGGAGACAGAACTAGAGAGCGCCGTCCGGAACGCGCCATGAGGACCTGGGCCGCTCCTTACCCGCCCGGGGCAGGAGACCCCCTCGCAGCATCCCAGACACTGCCGCAGCCATCGCCACCGGAAGCACAGACGGGAGCCGGGAGGGACAGAAGGAGCTAAGGATTGTGGGAGGTCCTGGGACCGGAAACAGCCCGCGAATCCGCCGGTTGGAGCACTAATCCGCATGCGCTGAGCCGCTGCGAGCCCGCCCCACTGACGCCCAGTCTCCTAGCAACGACGCTTATAATCTGGGGCACAGCTCTTTTCTTTCGATCCGCACCCGCCACTCTCTACCCACAGTCCCCCAGTTTTACTAACCCCTTTGCACCCGTCAAACTCCAGAGCTCCCGCTTCGATTTACTTTTGTCTTCTACTGCACCTCATGAATTGGCTCTGAATCAACCACTTTCCCTCTGAGCTTCTCCCTCCTCACACCATCCTGGGTTCCGCCACCCCTGGGGCTATCCAAGTTGGTCGGCTTCCCTTCGTCCTAAGCCCATGCCAGGCCAGTAGCCTTTAAATGATGCCCGGAGGTGAGTAGGGGATGGGGTGGTGAGTAGAAGATTCGGATAACAGTACGGTCGGGCTTCCAAGAATAAGAAACGTAACAATTGGACTCATCTTTTCACAGCTAAGCTTGCCCAGAGTCCAGAGGAAGGGGGCGTCTGCATTACTGAAGCCCTTATCACCAAGCGGAACTTGACGTTCCCTGAAGATGAGGATCTGTCGGAGAAGATGTGAGTGCCAGGGGGAGAAGGAGGTGGTGGACAATTGAAACACACAGGATGACCAGTCCCCTGAGCTGTACTGGTTTGTCAACTCATCTTTATCCCTCTCTTTACTTACTCCATGCATTCAATCAGTGGTCATGTCCAATTGATTTTGCCTCCTTAAACATTATCCTGTTTCTCTTTTTCTTTCTTTCTTTCTTTCTTTCTTTCTTTCTTTCTTTCTTTCTTTTTTTCTTTCTTTCCTTTCTTTCTTCTTTCTTTTTTTTTTACCGTGCCCACTCAACTGCCTTAAATAAGGCTCTTAAGCCATCACCTCTCAACAAACTCCTAATTAGTTTCCCTGTCCCTGGGCCTGGTTCCCTGGACTGTTACCAAAGTGATCCTTTTAAATGATAACTCTGATCAGGCACACCTTGATGGAACTTTCCTTGGCTCTCTAGTACTTCCAGAATAAAATCCAAATGCCTTAGCATGAGTTGAGCTCTGCTGCCTTTTTAGCCTTATTTCTTGCCGTTCTCCACTATTCCTCTAAGACCGGACATTCTCACACCTTAGCGCCTTCTCAGATTGGTGCTGAGCAACATCACCTGGGAGGTTGTTAGTAATGACTCTCAGGCCCACCCCAGACCTACTTAACCGAAAACTGCATTTTAACAAAAATTCCAAGGGACTCATGGGCACATTAAAGTTGGAGAAAGCCTGGATTAGCACACACTGTTCCTTCTGTTTGACATGCCTTCTCCTCATCCCCTTCTCACCTTCCCAGCCAACTCCCACTTACATCACCTCCTCCAGGAAGCATTCCCTGTCCCCCAATTCAGGAGTCCGTGCACAGTTCAGGCACTCCTTTGGTCCCTTGTACTTGTGTCTGTCATCCACTTGTCATAGATGTTTGGCCTGCTTCTTGAATAGTGATGGGCAGGGACTCTCATTTGTCTCTAGTGGGCACTCAGTAAATATTGTGGGAGGAATGAATGAGTGAATGGAAAAAAGGTCCTTCCATGGACCACTCAAAAGGGAAGCAAGGAAGGATCCTCCTTCCGAGTTGTCTCATCTCTGCCTGGGTCTCTGCTTCCACCATCCACGCTGGTTCAAGGAAGTCTTCTCTTGCCTCTGGGTCTCTCCAGGAACCATAATCTGCTATCACCCATTTCCTGGTCCAAGGGCCTTCTACTCCTCTCACCCTCTGATCCTTCCCAGTGCTTCTGACCAAGATCCAGGGCTCCAGTTTCATGGTTTCATGATGGGGACACCGCCTCATGAGTTCCTGACATCTCATCAAAGGCACTTACCTTGAAACCCCTTTCCTCCCCCTCCCATCTTCCCTGCTGAGACAACACAGAAGTGGCATTCCATTACAACACCTGCTGACCGTTCTTCCAGGTTTCACACTCTGGCTGAACTGCAGACTGTCCGCCTGGACCGGGAGGGGATTACCACTATCGGGAATCTTGAGGGCCTCCAGAACCTTCACAGCCTTTATCTGCAAGCGGTAACTTCTTGCCTCCTGCCCTTCTTCCCCCTTCACCCTCTGTGGACCAAGTCTGTTTAATCCAAAAACAACCAATCAGGTAACCTTGCCCATTCCCTGCCATTCAGGGGGGCAGACCTTCATTGAAACTGTTCCCAGATGGGCGCCTGGCTGGCTTATCTGTGGAGCATGCAACTCTTGATCTCAAGATTGTAAGTTCAAGCCCCACATTAGGTGTAGAGATTACTTGGAAGGAAGGAAGGAAGGAAAGAAAGAAAGAAAGAAAAAGAAAGAAAAAGAAAGAAAGAAAGAAAGAAAGAAAGAAAGAAAGGAAGAAAGGAAGGAAGAAAAGGAAGGAAGAAGAGGAAGGAAGGAAGGAGGGAGGGAAGGGGAAGAAAAGAAGGAAGGAACTGTTCCCAGATGAATCAGGAATTCTCTTCAGTTGAAAGATCAATCCTCCCTGAAGAGATCCTAAGCATGCTCTTGAATCACTGGTCTTTTGTCAGACAACTTCTCCGGGTCTCAAAGTTCTTTTTGGTATCTACCCTATCATGTTATGTATAGCTCGAGCCCATTTCCTATTTTGTAAAAGTGGAAGAGGGAGCCAGAAGATTCTACTGCATCCTTCAGAACCTTGAAGGCGGTTTTGTTGTCGGTGGTGGTGGTGGTCATCGTGGTGGTGCTTGACTGACTGAGTTTCAGGGTCCTCCGGGTTGACTATACCCCGCTCCTTTCGTCTTTCCCCGCAGGAACTTTACGAATCAAAGTCACGTGTGCCCATTACTCCCTGCGTGTACCTAAGCCACCACTCAGGCCTCCACTACTGCCCCGTGGCCTCTTGGTCTCCTTCTTGACTTCCAGGCCCCTCTGTGGTTGTGGGCTGAGCAGCATATACTTTAATGAAGCATAGCCAGCCCCCAAGTTGACCCCCCTTGACCATCCACCCAGAGAAAGCAAATCATCCCCAGGTAGCGAGAACCAGTTCAGAGGGCAGAGGGTCATTCCCAGGGTGCCAGTTCGCCAGCTGCAACAGGGGACAGGGTCTACCCAGTTTCCCCAACTCATTTGCTTTCTGCAGAATAAGATCCAGCGGATTGAGAACCTGGCCTGCATCCCCTCCTTGCGGTACGTGGTGTCAGGGCTCAGGCCTGGGGGAGATGGGGAGAGCAGGGAGAGGGGGAGACCCGGCCATGCCCCAGAGAACTGGTCCAGACTTCTCCAAGTCTAATGTCTTGTCCACCGAGGACCCAACAAGTCCTGCTCTGCTTCCCCCACCCAGGGGGCCACAAGTCCCCACTCATCATCAGGCTGCTCAGCCAGGGCACCCCGGGCACCCGGTGTCCTCCTCCCTTCCTCCCGTGGTTCCATGATGCAGCTCTGTTTTTGCATCCCTTCCTTCCCCCCGCAGCTTCCTGTCTCTGGCAGGAAACCAAATCAAGCAGGTGGAAAACCTCCGTGACCTCCCACATCTCCAGTTTCTGGACCTTTCTGAGAACCTGATAGAAACACTGAAGCTGGGTAGGAAGGCCCTGGCCCCAGCTCATGGGATAAGCCTTGTGTGGGCCCCCCCTTCTCTGCTACCATCTCCCCATGCTTGCATTGGCAGCACGGCCTCTGGGGGTCTGGGGAGGCTGTACAAAGGGACAGAGGCTTTGGGCCAGGAGAGGGGTAGGACACCCTTGTTCCCTTCTCCCTGGTGCACGCAGATGAGTTCCCTCAGAGCCTTCTCATCCTCAACCTGACCGGAAACAGCTGCACCAACCGGGATGGATACAGGTGAGGAGGACATGAGGGCAGGAAGAAATGGAGGGTGGCCGAGCTCCTCCTCCTACCTCCACGCAGGCCCCCTCTCAGTCCACAAACCCGGGGTCACCATCCACGGCGCCTTCTCCTTCACCCCGGCTCAAGTGGGACGCTTTTTCTCTCCAACCCTGAGATCCACACGGAGCCAGCCCTTAGCTTTTCGGGACTGACCACAGGCCCATCTCCCCGCCTGTGAACACCAGCCCTCCCGGTGTGGTTGCTGCGGCTTGTGTCTGCACTTCCTCCCAGGCTCCCCACCCATGGGTGCTCTCCCGGGATGGGGGGGTCCTCTGCTCTTTCTGCCCTACAGGGAGCTGGTCACAGAAGCCCTGCCGTTGCTCCTGGACCTGGACAAGCAGCCTGTGTTAGAGCGCTGGGCCTCGGATGAGGAGGAGAAAGCCTCAGACGATGAGGAGGAGGAGTTCCCAGAGCTGAGCAGCCCGTTCTGCACAGAGCAAGGTGGTCCTGCTTTCCAAGGCTTGCACCCTCTCTAGAACTCTCCTCTGCCCTGTGGGGCACTGGGGCAGCTAAGGTGGCAGTGACAGCTAGGGAGGCAGCCCCAAGCCAGAGCGGTATCTGGGTAGGAGAGAGACAATCCCGCCAGGGCCAGGCGTCAGTCTGGGTGCAAGTGACGTGTCCTCCCCACCCCAACCCCGGGCCCCTCCTCGCAGGGATGGCAGCAGGTTAGTCCTCTCCGGGGGTCAGCCAGAGACCTCCCTGCCGACAGCCTTCCTGCCAAGCCCAGGGCTCCGTCTACCACCTACTGTCTTGTCCCTCCCAGGCTTCCTCCAGGAGCTGGAGCAGGAGATGGACAGACACAAGGAGCGCAGACAGCAGGCAGCCCTGAATGAGCACCTTCAGAGGATGGAGACGAAGCCCGCCCTCACTGACCTCCCCCTGCTGCCTGGGGGGCCTGTGGCTAAGGACAGCAGTCCCTCTGTCACCCCCAGCCAAGGGAAGGAGACACCCCTCAAGCCCGCCTCCTTGCCACAAGCCACCTCTGCCACCAAGAAACCCTGCCCTCTGGTTTCCAGCCAGCAATGCACTGTCCAGGCAAAGAAGGGGACCAAAGCAGCCACAGGTCCCAAGGCCTCTGTGTCCAGGGCCCCCAGCACAACCAAAACTGTGACCAAAAGAATCAAGAAGTGAAGGGCAGCCCGTCCCTACCAGCAATTCCACAGGAACGAGGAAGAGGGAAGAAAAGGGCATGGGTGGGGCCTCACCTCCTCCTCAGACCCCTCACCTGTGACAGAAGGCTCCCCCAGTAAAATGTCACCCAGCCCTGAGTATGTCTTTCATGTCACTGGGGGGCATCAAGCAGTCAAGGCAGTGGGAAGGAGTCACAGAAATACAGAACCCAACTCTACTGAACACGTTTCTGGACATTTCAGGAACCACCCAAAGGACTGGCCCACCTCAGGTCCCCACCTGGCTGCCTGGGCCCTGAGCAGGCCTCACGGTGTGGAAGATGCCATCTTCCAGAGGGCACAGCTCACTGCCATCCTCGGGGCGTGCCCTCCAAGGTTCAAGCCAAGGACCCAAAAACCCGTGGTCCTCATTCTCCTTAAACATTAGCTCCATAGTGTGCCAGGCACATTCTCTTGGGCATACCCACTCACACACCTGGGGAGACCACCTCTCCTCACATGCCCCTGCCACAGCCTCCCCCATCGAGTCCCCATCCCCCAAGAGAAGACTGTGCTGCCAGCAGACAACCAGAGGCCCACGGCTGCCCTTTGCCCTCACTTGGCTCTCCCACCCCCACTAGAGCCGGGATCAAGTTCACTGAACAGTGAAATAGCGTACTTTATTAAGGCAAAGGCCGAGCTGGCCTCCCAGAACAAGACTGAGGGGAGTAAAGGGCTTGTGCTGATCTTGCCGTCCCAGGGGCCCTGTACCCACCCCAGGCCAGGACCAGCTGTGGCGCTCAGCCATACACCTGGCTCTCCCTCTCTACAAAGGCCTGGAAGAGGGCGCCCAGCTCCTGCGGGGGTGGGGCCCACTCCCCGGCCAGCAGCCGCCGTGCAGCCTCGAGGCCTTCCTGCTCCAGGTCCCGCTGCTTCTGCCGGAGCTGCTGCCCCCGATCCTGCCCAGGAAAGGCAGAGATGAGTCCCTGGGACAGGCTTCCCTCCAGATCGCGGGGAGATACCTGCCATCTCCCACAAGCAGGAGAAAGGACAGGGTCCCCGACATTCTCCTGGACAGCTAGCTTTGAAGGCAGAGACTCCTCCGGGCAGTCTAGAGTCTCTCCTCCACGCCCAGGCCCACTCATATTTCCAGAATCCCAACTGGGCATGGGAGAAGTGAGTCATGTCCCCAGAGTAGCCCCTAATCCCCGGGGCTTACCTGCCCACTCTCCATCAGCCCCAGGGCCACCTGGTGTCCGAGGTAGAGGCTATGCCGGCGATCCACCTGAGTCTGGAATCGGGGCTGGGTCCGAACAGGGTCCCGTGCCCCAAAAGTGGGGGACACCACCTGGGGGGCCGGGGTTGCGCCCGCCCCAAAGATGAAAGGTTTGAACACTGACCTAGTGGGACAGAGATGGAAGGAGTGAAGGCTATCACATCCCCCCGGACACACACACACACACCCAGCCTGGCAAGCTCTCCCCTGCCTTCCCCACCCTCATTCCCCTCACCTGGATGGGTCTGGTGTGGCAGTGAGAAAGTGAACACAGGGCTGTGTGGGATCCCGGGGCAGGATGGACACCATGCTGGCCGTGGTGCGAAAGCCTCCCGAGTCCATACAGATGCCACTCTCCTTGTTCCTGAGAATGTCCATCATCACCTCTGCTGTGATGCCCCCTGCGAAGGAGGACAGGCTGAAGGGCCCCCAGGGCAGAAGGGGACCCTCTGGCCCGGGGTCAAGGCTGTGGGAGAGGAGAGAGGCCAGTACTGCCGCGGCCCTCGGGCCCCCAGCCCGCTGCTGTCCAGTCACTGACCTCGCTGCTGCTGCAGCAGCTCTCGCCCGGCCTGGAAGCGGGCTTTGGCAGCCTCCATGCGCACAGGCTGCTGAGTCAGGGAGAAGACCTGAGCGAAGTCGAAAGCGCTCTGCCCACCCCACCAGCCCTGGGCCAGGGCGTGGGTCCGCAGCTCTGGGTGTTCAGCGGAGATGTCTGTGCCAATGCTCAGCTGGTTGGAGATGTTGTGGGCCCCCTCTGTGGAGGAGGCGGGAAGGGGAGGGAATGGCCCCTTTATCATGAAGCACCTACTCTGAGAACAGGGCAGTTATTAAAGAGAACAGCTTTGCCCTTGTGGAGACGGAGACAGACGTGTGAGCTTGAGGCTGTGGCAAGTGCAATGAAGAGGCACCTGCTTGCACATACGGGGGAGAGGGGCGGAGGGGAGCTGACCGCCAGGGAGTCCAGGAAGGCTCCCCAGAGGAAGCGGCAGACTAGAGCACAAAGAGGATTTAAGCAAGCAAAGGGGAAGGAAAGGGTCCTCATCGGGCTCATCTCCCACCTCCTCAGGTATGCCAAACACCCTGAGGTTTGCACCTGGATCCGCCCTGCCTGGCCCCCATCCCACCCCCTCCCAAGGCTGTCTCCGGGAGGCAGGCCCCAATGCTGGGCCCTCACCCTGGATCCTCTGTGCGGCCCACAGCCTCCCCGCCGTCTCCAGCACCCACGCCTCAGTCCGGTCAGCCAGCAGGAAAGTGTTGTGGTAGCAGAACGGGGCAGGGTCCTCCCGGCAGCTGCCCCCTTGCCCATGGCTCTCCAGCAAGCCCGTGATCACGTGCAAGGCCTCCAGGGCAGAGCGGCTCCGTTCTAAGGCCAGCCTGGCACAGGGAGAGGGGCCGGGACCAGAAGGGCAGTGAGGTACTGGCGGTGGGTGACAGAAGCCCCAGTGGACAGACACAGCCCAGGGAGGCCCGCGTCACACAATCTTCCCACAGTGGTTGTGTGGAGCGTGGTTAGGCCAGGGGTTTTCAAGTTTGGCTCTGGGGGTCCCCTGAAGAGGCCTGAAACATGGTCTCGGAGAGAGAAGCGCACCGGGTCCCCCAGCCTCTCTTCAACCCGAGTGGCTCTGCTTTAACTCGCTTCATACCTTGGGACTCCATTGGGGGGGGAGCACTTCTACTGAAAAAAGAAATGTGAAACCACTGCCCTATTTCTGGGCCAGGAGAGGCTCCTTGGGAGCTCCTTACGAGACTGGAGATGGGGCCGGGAGAGAGGAGGAGCTCGGGCAGCCTGTCTGGGCTGGCAAGGGGGACAGAGAGATGGGGGCCCTGTCACCTGGGCTTAGGGGAGGGGGGATGGTACTCAGCTCTCAGACTTCTAGCACCAGACGATAAGGGAGGGCAGTGTCCCCACCTGAGCAGATCCATGCCCAGCAGGGCTTCCCCCTTGCCAACTGGCTCCTTGGTCCACACCGCCTCATTGCCAATGCAGACACCATGCTCATTGGCGCCCATCTCTGCCCCCCAGAGCCACGAAGGGCGGCTCAGGATCACAGCATGAGTCTCTGACACCTGGTCCACCTCAATGTAGGTGCACTGCAGGTAAGAGGGGAGAAGGGGAGAGCCCACTCAGAAAGGGTTTTAGTATTCCCACTTGCCAAGGAGCAGGCTAAGTCAGAGGCTAGGCCCAGGCTGGTAGACCAGAAGGTCATGCTCTTTCCCGCACCTGTGGTGGCTTTCCAGGGGCCTGAGGAGCGGAGGAGGAAGGTCTGAGGCAGACGCTCAGATCTGCCACAGCTCCTAGCTCTTCCGTAAGGCCTAACCCACCTGGAGCCGGCTCCCAGGGGGGTGAGTGCTTGCGGGTACAAACACCACCTCCTGCACTTCGTCCCTGGGCCGGTCAGAGTTCTTGGCAAAGATCACCGCGGGGATGGCCGAGGCCGGGGGTACCGAGACAAAGCAATCGCAGGAACGCGGGGCGTCGGGGTTCCAAGAAGCCATCTGGGGAGAGGTAGGGACGAATGGGTCCTCTTCGGGCGACCTCTCCACCATCCTGGCCAGAGCTCAAACCCCCTGGGAGCCCCTATCCTAACATGTGTCAAGAGACACTCGGAGGTCACTGCTATTGGGTTCGCGATGCTCAGCACCGCACACAGGCGAAGGCACCGCGCGGCGGAGGCACCGGCTCTCTGCCCGGCTCCAGGCTCGCGGCTCCGCAGGCGGGCGCAGAACGCACGTTCCCAGGGCCCTGCCCTACCGGGAGCCCGGCTCTCCGGCGCAGTCTCGGGACCCCTCCCTCGCCACCCCACCCCTTCCTCCACGCCCTCATTCTGTCCCCACTTTCTCTCTTCCCCAATACGGTCTGCCCCTAACCTCACTCCCTCCAAGATCCCCAGCTTAGTACCTACCGCCACCGCCGCCGGTTCGGGTCATTGGGCGGAGGCTCCCAGGTGACCTGGAAGGCTTTGGCCCGGGAGGCGGAGCCGGAACCAAGCTCTTGCAGTTCTACCGTTTTCCACCAGGGTGCGCGCCAGCACTATTTCTTGGAGCGGAGCAGGCTTGGAAACCGTGTTAGGAAGCCTGTCCTTGCCGGCGCCGCTCTCAGGCTGGAAAAAGGCTGCAACGAATACGGGGCCACTTCCAATGGGGTCCCTATGGGGAGCAGGAGCTGGGGGTGGAAAGAAGCCCAGGTGAAAAGAGAGGAAAGAAAAAACAGATCTGTTAGTGAGCGCAGATTGCTGGGGCATCTGGAGGGGAGAACTCAGCTACTTGTGTCCTGGTTTGAATTACAAAGGCGCGACCTACCCCAGTCCCCACCAGGGCGTAAGATCTGTCAGATTGTCATAGGGCTGAAGGTGTAGGGATAACTTAAGTTAATGCATTTTTTAAAACGCACATATTCTCAAAACCCACCTGACCCCCAAAAGGTGGATTCTGCCCCACAGTGCTTGAACTCCTAGAAAGATAGCTTTGAAAGGATATTTGAAAATTTCTAGTCCAAAGATTTGGTGCCTTTACACAGAGTGAAACTGAAACAGCAAAGAAGTCTTGGCCAAGGGGGCACCTATTGATGTGTGGGTGGACTCTGATCCCAAATGTTCTGCTTTCCAGGTCATTTTCCTCTATTAACCCTCTCTGTAATCGGCACTTAAGCAAATGCAGGCTACTCCTTTTGCTCTGTGGAGCCCTCCAGGATTGGGGACAGGAGAGATACTGAGGATTCTCTACTTCTCCCACATCCATCCTGCCAACAAATCAGGGCTGCTGCTCAGAGCCCTTGGGAGAGCGTGGCAGCCTGGGGTCATTCCTGGGATGGCAATGAAGGCCAAGTTTTCCCTAGGAGGCAGGCTATGGGCGGGTGCACCAGATAAGGCTGTTGGGGGATCTGAAATCTGAGACAGTTCCTAATTGCCTAGAGGTATCCAAGGCTGATTCTGAAAAGGAAGTTGTCCCCAAGGAGATGGGCTTCACTTCAGAAGGTGCACTGCCACTTGCAGAGAAGAATGATCTAGAAGCTGGGCAGGAAGCAGGGAAGAGTATCACCTAAAACTCAGAACACTGGCATCTCGTCTTGCTTCTGCAGTGGACCTGGAGTGTCTCTTTGGGCAGGTCACTTTTTCTTTGAGGACCTGTTTCCCCGGTAGTAAAATGACAGCATCGAACTAGATCTGTGATTCTCAACCACGGGTGGGGAGTGGAGGGGAGCAATTTGCTTTCCACCCACAACTCCCACTGTACAACAGAATATTTTCATACTCTGTGGACGGCCAGCATCAGCGTCACCTGGAAGCTTGTTAACAATGCAGAATCTTGCAGCGCCTGGGTGGTTCAGTCTTTTAAACGGTGGATTCTGGATTTCCGTGCAGGTCATGATCTCAGGGTTCTGAGATTGAGTCCCGCCTGGAGCTCCCAGTTCAACAAGGACTCTGCTTCTCTCCCTCTCCTTCTGCCCCCTCCCCCCCCCCAAAAAAAAGATGCAGAATCTTGGGCCCCACCTCAGACCTAGTGAATCAGAAGCTGCATGTGAACAACACCCCCAGTGTAAAGTTTGAGAAACGCAGGTCTAATACGCCCCCAAGGACATCGCTTGGAGTGCTGGAGAGTTAATCCGGATGGCTTCAGGAATTCCCTGGGTGTCTCTAATACGCCCTCTACCGGGTGAAGACAGCCAGACTGTTGGGTTCCTGAGATGCTTTTCCAAACCCACACTGCTAGGACGCTGAGCCGTCGAGCTCACCAGAATTAATGGAAAGTGAAGGCTGCTTAGGATGTGCAGTCCACGGGGAGGTGTCGTGAGGTTGCCGTCGGGGGTCATTCCAGAAGCAAAAGTCAAGGCTGTGGGCCGACGGACGCGGGCACCCAGAGCGGCGGGCGGCTCAGCGGGCCCCTTCCTGCACTTCCCCAGCCGCCCGCGGTGGGGCAGGATCGGGCCGGAGGGGGGCAGGATCGGGCCGGAGGAGAAGCGAGTGTCTGCGAGCCAGAGCGCTGCCCCAGGCTGCGGTTCCCAGGCTGCCGGCTCCTCCGTCACTTTCCCATTCCTGATTTCACTCACCAACCCTCCAGGGCCGGTACTCCCACCTCCCAGGAGAGGAGGGTGGCGGCTCAGAGAGGTTGTCCAAAGGGTGAGCCCACGTGGCCTGATTTCCCTACTTTCTCCCTGGCCCTCCAGGATCATCCCGCTGGGGGCGTCAGATCTGAGGGGTCAGTGGTGGCCTTGGGCTCCTGGGGTGGGGGGTAGGGGGCGGGCCAGCCGAGCAGCATTGCTGCCAATGCGGGCCAGTGAGCAAACATCAGAGCTCCACCAAAGGCCCCCGCTAAGAATGCAGGTCAGCAGGAGGAGATCCAAGGGAGGAGGGGTGGCCCCAGCCCTGCCCAGACAGGCCCAGCCGGCCCCACAGCTGCCCTCCTGTCCCTGGGGGCAGCGATGGGCTGCAGGAGGAAGGGGCTCCCCAGGGTCCTGGGGTCTAACTCCCACTGAACCAAGAAGACAAAAGAGGCGCCCACAGAGTGGGGCCGGCAAGAGGTGGGGGAAACATAGGCCTGCCCTCTTTCTCCTGGACTTCTAAATCCAGGAGCAAGAGAAAGCAAAGAGTTCCTCCCCTAAAAACCAGTCGGCTTCCATCTGTAACCCCCATCACAAAGTGACCTTCAACTCTGTGACTGCAGATGCTCCCAAACAGGTGATGGGATGAGCCAGTGTGGGTACCAGAGTTGGCTCCAGGAAACTGGGTCAGGGGTGGAGTGTGGGAAACAGGAATCCCACTAGGGAAGATAACTGTGGCCAAAATGAAGGCGGGGAGGGTGAACAAACACAAAGTCCAGCCTGCCCCTTTGAACCCCGAACCTTCTCAGCTGTCAACCTTCCTAGCTTTGGGCCTCTGGACTCGTGAGGGTTTTTTGTTTTGTTTTGTTTTTGTTTTTTAATCATTTCACCTGAATTGGGCACCGGCTGCATCACAGGCACTGGGCAGCCCAGGAGAGTGTGTATGGATGGGCGTTTCTGCATATCCCAGGCCGCCCAGTGGGGCGGGTGAGGGTGCACTGGTGCGCACTGTGTTTGTGTAACTGTGGCGGGCCCTCTAGCTGGGAGTTGCAGTAGGATCCTTCCCTCAGACTTTCCAGCTGGGAGGGAGCCCATCAGATAGCCTGGCTGCCTTTCATCGCCTTGTCCCTGATAGGGATCATTCTGGGTGAAGAAATCGCTGTCAGTCACCCCCGCCTCGCTCACAGCCAGAGGGACCGATCACACCCCCATGGGGCGGGGTGACCGAGCTGGGAGGCTGGCTCTCCCTGGCAAGGCAGGGAACTGGCGTTCTTGGCAGGGGAGGGGAAAGAAGGGGCTTATATGTGGAGGAGGAAGGAAATATCTAGAACCTTCTCAACCCCAGGGAGGGACAGTCAGCCCAGCTATCAACCCTGAGGGAGCTCCTCCCCATTCCCCACATCAGCCACCTCCTGGGGAAGGATCTGACCCTTCCATCAGCTGGGCTCTGCCCCAAATAAAGGGAGGAGAGGCTGCAGGCCAGGGTGCTGGATCAAAGGAAGTGTCCACCCCACCCTGCAGCCGGCCTGGTCCTCACTGCTGAGGGACACTGAGTCAAAAAGGAAACCAGAGCTGGAAGACAAATGAAGCAATGATGTACTTGATGACTTTATTACGGCATAAAAAACACAGGCTGTTTCTTCCTCCTCCTCCCCCCCAAAGTGGGTTCACAGCAGTTAAAGGAAAAAAAAAAAAAAAAAAAAATCCTACATTTCTCCTCTAGGGGGCTGCCTAGAAGGGGGTAGACAGCCAAGCAACCTAGATCTATAAACGAGGGGAGCAGAAGAAAACCCATCCAAAGCCCTCACCCGCACCCTTAGAACTCAAGGCCTCCGGAGGGGAACATCAGTGTTCCCCCGCCACCCCAACACCCATTCGGGAGTTCCCCTTACAATGGTCACTGGGGAAGGCTGTCCTGGTGGCACAGGGAGGGGGTGGCTGGTTTCGATGGGTGGAGGAGAAAGGCATCCCACACCCACAGTGCCCTCCCTCTCTCCCCCTTTCTCTGCCTGGCCAGGCAACCCGCAGGCTCTGTGAGCTCTCTCCTGCCCCCAACCCTCTCAGCAAGGAAAGGGACCTCTGGTTGGGGTGGCAAGAGGTAGGGGGAAGAGGGAGCAAAAAGAAAGAACGTTACTTCTTAAACTACCCCAGGCCCATGAGTCTCTCAGGGAGAGTCACCCTGTCCCTTTTAAGAAGGGCTCCCTTCTATGCAAACGCATATTCCTATCCAGACCCCAGACCCATTTCCCATTTAGCTCCCAGTCCTGGGACTGGACTTCAGCATCCCCAAGAGAGGAAGAGACGCTGTACGCCTAAGACCTGGGGCTTTGGACAGGGTGAACAAGGTGGGGTCTCTCTAGCTGGAGACCCCAGGCTCAGTAGAGAAACACACACACAACACACACACACACGTACAAACAACATGCACACACACATGCCCTAATATTAAATAAAATACCTTTTGCTTATAACTTAAAAATCAATACACAACTAATCTTTGCATAGGGCTCTGGGTGGAGAAAGGGGACAAGGGGTCCAGGGAGGTCAGAGGGAATCTTAGGGCCTCTACCTCTAGCTTGGGAAAGGGTACTAGTTCCAGACCCTTACCCCCTATCAGCTTCCTTCCCTCTTCCCTTCCCTGGCTCCATCCCTGCCAGGCTCTCCCCTCCCCAGGCCCCACTCCAAGATCACAATCGGGATGGATCTCTAGCATCTAAAGAAGGGGACAGGGACAGCTTCTTGGACATCACCTCAGAAGGCAGACCGCTTCCAATGGGAGAACACCTCCTTCATATGGAAGGGGAGTCCCCCTGCCCAGAATTGAGATGGGGAGAAGGGAGCCTCCTAATGCTCTACAGGAGGGGCAAGGCTTGCAGGCAGCAGAGAAAGGGGATGGGAAAGAAAAGAAAGAGTAGGCCTTCACTTCCCAGTGAGTAGAAGATGGCTGGACATCCACCCTGAGTGGGGACCACTGGAGGTTCCTCTGCTGGGACACCCCACCTACTCCCCAGGCAACCCAGGTAACCCTCTTCCTTCCATCCCTAAGGAGAAGGCAAATGATGGGGGGAGGGGTGGGAACAGGGAGCCAGGATGAGGCACTACATCGATTCTAGGGTGGGGGCTGGGGCTTCTGGTTGCCTTAAAACCTAGATCAGGTAACAGATGGGGAATGTGAACTACACTGAACTTTATTTTTCATGAAAGCCATGAGTTAAGGACTGAATCCGAGTTAGAGGCATAAGGGGTTAGTTCCTTCCATTGCCCTACCCAATCCCTTCCTCTCATTTTAGAAGGGGACTTTTTGCCCTTCCCCTCCTGGTCTACTGCTCTGGCTGGGAAGCTGTCCCGGATTCTGGCCTCTTCCCCTCTTCCTTCACGGCTCCATCAAAATGGGTTGGGAAAGGTTAATCAGGAGGCACATCAAAGGAGTTATTTCTAGGGCAACAACCCTCCCAACCAGATAGAGACCCCTCCTTAGAGGGTACCCCTGTCTCCCCTACCCCACCTGAGCGCTCCCTCGGGAAACATAGGGACAGAAGCACTATATGGGGGATGAAAGGGACCTGGTCCGCAGGGCGGGTCCGGAGGCGCTTTTAAGTCCCGGTTCCCAGGCACTAAGGACGTGTCCAGACAGCTACCCCCAGCGCCCGCGGCGGCCCCACTCCTCTCTGCTCTGGCCCCACTCCTCTCTGCTCTGGGGACGCGCCGTCTCTTCCAGCAGGTCCCCTCCGCCCTGCAGCCGCGGTAGGGGTACCCCACCCCAACCCCCCAGCCCAGGCACTGGAGCGAAGTAGTGGGGAAGGGGAGGACAGAGCAGCATGCGCAGCCCCTCCCAGCCCAGCCAGTCAAACACGTCTCGTCCAGCCCCAGAGACTAAAAAACCCCCTATCGCCCCGTCCCCCTGACCCCGCACCACTTTTCCTCCCCCTTAATAAATAACCACCTGATCCTCTGACTCAAGTCACCCCCCAAGGGCATCAGGCCGGGGCGGGGGGAGTGGAGAGCCCCCCCCCCCAGCTCCTCTGATGCCCCCAGGGGAGACCAGCGTGGGGGGCGGTACCAGAGCAGCTCAGTTGGAGGGAGCCGCGCCGCCCTCCGCCTCCCGCTTGCCTTTGCCCCCGGGGGGCTCCACCGCTCCGCTGGCCTTGCTCTCGCCCGTGGCCGCCCCGGCAGCCTCCTCTTTGGCGCCCTCGTGGGTTTTCATGTGTTTGGCCAGGTGGTCGCTGCGCATGAAGACGCGGCTGCAGACCGCACAGGGGAACTTCTTGGTGCCCGTGTGGGTCTGGAGGTGGCGCTGCAGCTCGTCGGAGCGCGTGAAGCGCTTGCCGCAGAAGAGCCAGTTGCACACGAAGGGACGGTCGCCGCTGTGCCAGCGCAGGTGCGCCTTCAGGTGCGACGTCTTGGCGTAGGCTTTCCCACAACCTGGAATGTGGCAATTGTGCAAATGCTTCTTCTTGCCCCCGTCGGGCCCGCACGGAGCCCCCAGTCGCTCCGCCTCCAGGCAGTTGGGGCAGCGGCACACGGTCTGGCCCGAGCTGCGGGGCACTGACCGTCGGGAGCCTTTGGGCCGGGCTGCTCCGTCCAGACTGGAATCCAGACCCTGGGACTCCGGGGCGGCCGCTTCCAAGGCCTTAGCCCCGTCGGGCGGCCCCAGGAGGTGCTGCCCTCCGGCGGCGGGGAGGAGGTGGTGCGGGTGTGGGTGGGGCGGCGGGGCACAAAGCTGGTGGTCTCCGACGTAGCCCCCCAAGCCAGCCTGAAGCGCCCCGGGGTGGCCAGGCGAGGTCAGCGCGCCCTGAGTGTGGGGGAGGTCCATCCAGCTGGTGCCCGGATGAAGGTCCCACCACGAGCCATCCTCCGTGCCTGGGTGAGTCGGCCGGAACCATGACTCATAATGGTGTGACATGTCCGGCTGTAGGAGCTTGGAAAAGGGTCCCGGGGCCAAGGGACTGTCGCTTTCCAGGTCCTCGCAGGTTACCCGAGAGGAGGCCCCCGGCAGCTCATAGCCCTGTGAGAAATCCACCTCTGGGCCCAGCGGGAGGCTCTGCAGCTCTCCAGGCTGCAGCGGGGAGGGGTAGTCCCCAGCCTCCGGGCTCGTGTGGCCCTGGTATGTTTGCAGAGGCTGCAGGTCGAGGCGCGGCGGGGAGGCGTGAGGCGCGTCCGTGTGCTGGCTGCCCAGAGAGCCGCAGACAGCGGTTAGCATTGCCGGGATCCGGGGTGGGGTGGGGAACAGGGACGGTCAGGGGCACCTCAAGTGGGACCTAAAGGAGGCAAAGAAGAGGTGACATGAGGAAAGTAACCAACTCACTTTTAGTCCTGACCCAGATCCCCCCCCTGCAAAGTGCTCCTCTCTGTAGCTGCCTGGTGGGTGAAAAGAGGGACACACCTCCGAGTGGGGACTAAAGACCAGTAAACAGAATTGGGGAGTGCTAGGAAGGCTGGAGGGTATGAGGTTCTCAGCCAAGGGGGTAAGTCGACCTCGCTGATGCTGATCCCTCCTACAGGACCTAGCTCATTCCGAGAGCTGGTAAGTCAGAAACACCTACAGTAAAATGCTAGGACCATCCGGACCCCAGGTTCCCAGGCCAGCGCAAAGAGCCGGTGGCATTTACCCCCTGCAGACCGGCCGCCACCCCCAATGGAGGGCCTAGACCCATCTCTGCTTCCCTAGTCTAACTCAGGACACAGATGAGGAGAGGGTGGGGGTCTGTTTCTGAAACTCAGAGCTTGAGGTGACCTGACTTTCCATGCCCAGCCCAGGTTTTCAGATACTGGGGGAGACCACATTCTGTCCCTGAGGCATGTTCGGTGAGGAAGAGCATTTCACTGTTGTGTACCATTCGCCTCAGCTCTGCCTGGCTGGGTTGCCAGCCACCCTCCACCCAAACCCACTTCCATGACTGGCCCCACCTCTTCCCCTCGTGCAGGGACTTCACCCCCCCCCCGGGGGGCAGCCACAGTGCTAGCTCCGAGGGGACATCTCCCCACCAGAGAAAGGTAAGCCTCTTCCTCTCCTGTGCTGACCAACACAGGCTCCAGCCAGCTGTCTGCTGCTATCCACGCCCTTTTCCAATCTAGGGGAGACTGAGATGTGAAGCTGGGAGGGGTCAGCTTCCCCCAGAAGGGGGCGAGCCAGAGAAGAGCTGACTAACCAGCTCAGGGAGGTAAAACTGTCACCCCGTTAAGGGATGCAGAGTCACAGTGGGGACAGCGAAGAACAACAAGAAAAACCAGAATCACAGAAATTACGAATTACCCCAAGAGATTATAGAGGGGGGTGCATTCTAGACCTGGGTCATTTTTAGGAGTTCTGCAGATGGCTCCCATATGCAGCTAAGTGTTGAGAACCATTGCCTCAGGCCAACCCTCTTATTTTAAAAAAGAGGAAACCCAGGCAGTATTTGGAGAAATGACTTGAACAGACTTTCATTTACTTGTTCAATCAACCACTATGCACTGTATGTACCTCTGTGAACCAGGTGTCTGGACTCCCCGCCTGTTATCCTTTCCCTAAAGGGTTGGCAACCTAAAGACATCCACCCCGTTCTTAACCACGCCATCTGTGACTCGAAGGTCCTCTTCCTCCCACCACCTCTCCCGAACACCTGGGAACCCTTCAGGTGTGGAGTTTGGTCGCCCAGCCTTCTCTGATGGTGGGAGAGGAGGTGCGGTGGTTTAGGTCAGGGACTTCTTCCCACAGCAGGGCTGACCCTGCTACCTGTGGCTTCTGTGACCAAAGAGGTGGCCCTGGTAGTCTGGGAGAGGGTGAGAGAGGGGAACTGGGGCGTCTACTCAGCCTCTAGCTGCCTTACCACAAGAAAGGAACAGGGTGAAGCAGCAGGAAAAGAGCCTCGGGCCCAGGTGGGGCAGCCCAGAAGGGGCTGGGACCCTAATAGCTTTCGGCGTCTGGGAACTGCCCCAGGGATTAGGGGGTGGGGAGGTGAACGACCCAGGCTCCAGAGTGGCCTCTCTCGACGCAGAGCCAGGGAGTCCAGCCCTGGGATGCAATGGCCAGCCTGCAAAGTTTCGGGAAGGGAGACAGCAGAGCGCGCACTCTCGGCTTCCCGCTCCCCAGTGCAGGAAGCCGGGTAGAGACACCCTTCTTCCCCCTTCCGCCGTCTCCGTCTCCCGATCACCGGCGCTCAGGTGGTCAGGACTTCCGCACTCCCAGTCCTCAAGGTTCCAGTCCTCCGGTTGTCCCAGTCGCTCCAGTTTCCCCGGTTTTCAGCCTCCTCGGTCCCTCGTCTCGCCCTTCCGCCCAGCTGTCGCTCGGCAGGGACTCTAAGCCCCTCGGATTCTTTAGGACCACCTCCCCCAAGGCCACCGGAGGCTGCGGCGAGTTCGGGGACGTCTTTCTGGGATGATCCCCGGAGCGCGCACCCCTCGCCGCCCCGACCCTGGCTCCTACCTCGAGGCTGCGCTCGGGCTCCGGGCACGGCAGGCTGGCGCGCTACCGACGGGCGCTCATGGGCCCTGCGCGCCGGCAGGCTCTCCAGCGGCAAGGCGCAGGAGCCGAAGACGAGCGGGGGCCGCGACCAGACCCGGCAGCGGGCGGCGGAGGAGGGGCGGAGGGCCGGCGGGAGGGTGGAGGGCGGGCGGGAGCCAGGGAGCGAGCGAGCGAGCGAGCCCAGCTCCGCCCGTGACTCACCCGCGCTCTCTGCCTTCATCCTCTGCCCCGCGCTCCTTTTTCCCCGAGTCCGCGGCCCCGCCCACCTCACCTGCCGCCGCCTTTAACCCTTGCGGGCTCGGCCGGACGGGAGGCCCGCGCGGCCGGGCTGGAGAAGAGGGGGCGGGCTCGCTAACTAGGTCGCCTCCCGCCCCTCCCTGGCTCCTCCCCGGCCACTCAGTTCCTCGGGCGGGGGTCCTGGGCGGAGCGTTTCCCAGGCTCCGAGACCCGCCCCTCCGGTGCCAAACTGCCCCGGAGCAGGCTGGGTCTGGCGGGGGACGCGGGACTCAGACCCTGGGGGCCTGGAGAAGGGGGCGGGTCCTCGGGGCGATTAGGAGCGTCCCTCGGGCGCCGCTTGCTTCCTCCGCGCTCGACCCACTCGCCCGGCGGGGCGGCGCTGGCCGGGGTACTGAGAGAAAAAGGAAACAGGGCTGGGCGCCAAGGATGTGTCCGGTCCACCCCAGGCCTAGGCCGTGAGAAATTTGGGCTGCCGCCCTCCTTCATCTCATTACCCCCGCCGCTTCTCTCCACCACCACCACCCCCTGGCCTTTTGGCCCCGGCTTTCTTCCTCTCCCTCTCCGGCCACTCGCCGTTTTTGTGTGGCCTCCTCTCCTCTGCCCATTCCCCTGTTCCCCCACTTGCCCTTATTTCCCGCTGCCTGCCCCTGTTCGTCTCCAAGGCCCCCCTCAGCTCTCACTCCCCATTTCCCCTTAAGCAGCAGCCCCAGCGCGTCCTAAGTCCCATCTCTCAAATACGCGACCCCCCGCATTCCGGGAGCTGCTCAGCCTCCGTATGCCCTCCACCTTTGCCCCCCTGCGCGCCCGGCTCTGAAAGTTGGGGAGGCGCCCTAATGGCCCTGGGAAGGGACACTTCTGGAAAGAATTGATCGACCCCTTGCCACGATTCTCACCTGAATGTTTAAACCCAAGTTTCCTAAGTTTGGGAAAGAGTCTGGGATTTCCTTTAAGGAAAACAAATGCACATACACAGTGCACCATTCTGGCAAAAATTTCAGGGCGTTCACGGTCCCCACCGAAAAACTTCTCTCCAGGTCCCATTTGGTCGAGATATGGAGCGAGCGCCGGTGATTAGAGGTGTTCCTCCTCCTCCTCGCCCCGCTGGCCTGTGAACCCCGGTAGTCCGCTGTTCCCTTCCTTATCCGTGCCTCCTCCACCCACTGCGCGGACTTCCCGAAACGACTCCTTTCTTGCAGGGGAATTCTGATCAATTTCCATATTGTTTTTTCTTTGCGCTGTTTTGTTTTCCCTACGCGCTTTGCCATCGGCTTTTTAAATTTCGTTTTTTGTCTTGACAGTCTATCAGGCACAGCAGGACCAGAATTTAGGATGATTCAATCTCGCCTCTACAGCCTCTGTTCCACCACCATTGCTTGACCCTGTTCGATTTTCCATTGGGGACATACTCAAAGTGCCACTACAGAACAACTAAACTGATCCACAGCCCCTTGAAAATCAGCCTTTGCCTGTGTGATTTCCGCCCCCCCCCCAAACACACACGGTCTTATATCCAGAGTCAATGTCTGATTCGTGGGTTCATCTCCCTCTTTTCTAAGATTCCATTTCCTCATCTGGGCCACCTGAGTTCAAGTTGGGAGACTCTTCTGGGGCTTAAAGGAATTGATGTACTGAAAATACTTAGCCCCTGGTTCCCCTGGTAAGCTCACAGCAAAGGGAAGATGTTGTTATAATTATTAAATAAGTGGGTTCCCAGCAAACGTTTGTTGGATTAAGGTATATTCGCAAGATCTTTGGACTGGAATTTGGTGGACCTAAAATCCCCCCCCCCCCCCCACCGGCCCTGGACTTGTTAAGCTGATCTGGTGGGTCAGGTTGCACTGAGCCTCAGTTTCCACTGAGTTAGAATGCAGTTAGAGCAGTTACCCTGCAGGGTAAAAGACAGGCGCTTGGAAAGCCTGGAGGAGTTGCTGGAATGCAAGGGATTGTACTTTCTGATCAGTAGAATTTCCTTCTTCCGGACACTCAGACGCCAGCGATAATGTTGATTCTCAAGAACTGCTCAGGATCTTTGGGGCCACTGCCACATCGACAGCTCTCTACTGACGTTGTTTTATCTCTGTTCACTCTGCACACAGCCACATCCAGAACAGAGCCTGTGACTCAGGCTCCTACGTTAAGTCTGATTTGACCCATAGGCATTCTCTGCCTCCTTCCTCCCTGCAGCCCACAGAAGCTACTGCTCTTAAGGGATCTGAGCAGGGATCTGAGTCCCCTCCTCCCACTTTTTTTCCAGGCACCAGATTATTTTATCTTCCCGTCTCCTTCTGTCTTTCCCTGGAAAGCAACAGGGAAAGGGATCTAGCCCCTGGTTGGTAGACTTCCCACCCTACTTTCCTCCCAGACCCCCTTTAACCCCATCCTACCCTGACCGACAGCCACCTAGGGTTCCCAGGAGCAAAGACCTTCCATCTGCCTGTGGCTCTTAATATAGTTATCTCAGAGAACTCAGCCATCCTGCTTTCCTGTCCTGCCTAGCTTTCTGCCTTCACTCAGAGTACTATCTTCCTTCCAGGTCCCCCTCTACTAGCCTTCTTCTGATTCCCGTCCCTTCCAGCCCCTTGCCAGATGGCTTCCTACTAAACAGTGCCCCTGGTTTCATGTTGACTTGACTGCCAGCATCAACACTGCCCAGTACTCTTTATGTCTTCTCAAAATTAGACAATGCTGCCCACCACATCTCCCACACAAATAGATTTTGCCCAAGATTCGGGCCGTTTCTGGTCTTTCTCCCTCATTTCCCCAAAGGGGTAGATAGACAGATTTTGCCACAAGTATCCAATCCTGCCACCCCTCTTCTCACACCTCATTTCTACCATGCAATCATTCTGCTCCTGGACCAGGTTAGTCTTCACAGTCATCATGACCACCATTTACTTACTGAGCATCTACTATGTTCCAGGCACTTTACACAAATATCTTCAGGGGCGCCTGGGTGGCTCAGTCATTAAGTGTCTGCGTTCGGCTCAGGTCATGATCCCAGGGTCCTGGGATTGAGCCCTGCATCAGGCTCTCCGCTTAGCCAGGAGCCTGCTTCTCCCTTTCCCTCTTCTCCTCCCCCTGCTCGTGCACACACACACACACACACACACACACTCTCTCTCTCTCTCTCTCTCTCTCTCTTTCTCTCTTTGTCTGAAATAGATAAATGAAATCTTAAAAAAAAAAAAACCCACAAATGTCTTGAACTCTCATGGGCATGCGGCAAAGTTGTTATTATTATTCCCATTGTACAGAGGAGGAATTCTGCTAAGGATCAAAGAAATTCAATGACCTGCCCAAGATTACAGAGCTATTAAATGAGACAGAGAAGGAAACTGAGTCCAGATCTGTCAGGCTCCAAAGCCCAGTTCTGGCTGCCACTCCTTCTGGCCTTGCTAGGGCAGCAGTGCTGGCCCCTGGAGTCCAGCTGCCCTCGATGCTGAAGGTGAGGGGAATAGCATTCTCCAGCTGATGTCCAGATCAAAGCCATCCATGATTGTGCCTTTAAAAGGACAAATCTTGGATTGCTGGGACAAGTCACAGCTCTATCTGTGGTCCCTTCTAAACCTCAGTTGTCCTTCTGTGGAGACTGCACTAGGAAAATACCAAAGCTTTTCTGCCTATAAAAATGGTCTAGTGCAAGTACTCGTTTTATTGGTAGGGAAACTGAACCCCAGAACAGGGAGGCAAATCGCTCAAAGTCATCGGAAAGTTAGAAACAAAGCAGGGACAAGAACCCCGGTCTCCTAATTCCTGGCTATTCACTCTTCTTCTCCACTCCTCCGCACCCCCACTTTCAGGCTGCACCTGGAAACCTGCAAATTAATGATCTTGGACACCAACACATTCCTCCTTTCCTTCCTTCTTCCCACCCTGCCCTCCCATGTTCCTAGGAAACTGGACAGAATCCAGAGCTGGGGCCAAAATGGTTCTCTTTCATTCAGCCAACACTTACTGAGGGTTTACCTGGGGCCGGGCACTACACCGGACCCTAATTCTATTTTAATCCAAATATCACTAGTGTCCACATCTGTCTTCAGTCTAAAGGATGAAACCAGCTGAGTCTAGAGCATCCATATCCTGGGGTACGTGTGTGTGTGTGCCCACACTTGTGTGTGTGTGTGCCCACACTTGTGTGTGTGCCCATCATGCCTGTGTGTGCCAGGGGCTTGGAGGTGGGGTGTCTGTTTCCTCTCTTCCATCATGAAGGGAGTTCCCCATGGGATATGCACAGAGGTTTCTCCCTTTCTTCTGCAGGTGTCCTAGCATGCACAAACTTCCGTGGGGTGAGTGTGTGCCCTGTGTATCTATTAATATCTGCCCATCTTTTCTCTCAGGATGAAGTCCCTGGCAGCTGGTTAATGACCACTCCACTTCTCCCCCAGGTCTCAGCATGGCCCAGTGCAAAGACCTCCAAAGGAATCCTCTTTGGGTCTCCATACAAAGCCCCCCAAGATCTCCCTCTTATCTCCTCCTCCCAGATTCAGAAAGAATCAAGCCTTTCAAACCCTTCTCAATGGTCCCTCTAGAGTGGAGACTAGATCCTCTTGCCCCCTGAGCTAGACAGGGAATAGCCCCTCTTACCGGTCCATGGAGCCTAGAGCTGGCAGCGGCAGTGAGGGGCAGGTAGGGGTGATGTGAGAGCCAAGCTTTATAAGGGAGGCGACAGCCAGAGCCAGAGTGGGGGGCGGGTGAGAGCCCCGGGCAGGGTTGCTGCCAAGTCCTCACGGCCTCTCGGAAGCTTTTAGGATAATCCAGGAAACAGTGGCCCCCCGGCTCTCCTGGGGGAGTGGTAGGGGATGAGATCTGAGTCTCTGAGGTCTGCCAGGAAAGGAGGATTTCAGCTAGAAGAGGCAGCTGGGGGTGGGGGATGGAGAAGAGGACTTCTTCCCTCCTTCCCTCCCCAGAGGTTGGACAGGCAGTGGGAGAGGGACAAAGTGGTCCTTACGGAATCCAGCTGAGAGATCTCAGATGGCTGGAACTCTCCACATTCCGTCTCCCTCCTTCTGAGGTTTTCTCCGTGGATTTGGTGGGAAAGAAAGAAGTACCCCCCCTTTTTTTTTTTAAAGATTTTATTTATTTATTTGACAGAGAGAGAGATCACAAGCAGGCAGAACAGCAGGCAGAGAGAGAGGAGGAAGCAGGCTTCCTGCTGAGCAGGGAGCCCTGATGCAGGGCTCATCCCAGGACCCTGAGATGATGACCTGAGCCAAAGGCAGAGGCTTAACCCACTGAGCCACCCAGGCGCCCCAAGAAGAACCACTTTTAAAGACTTTACACACACACACACACACACACACACACACACCCTTCCAGCTGATCAATCCCTCCCTGTAGAGCTCCCCGTCAGAGAAGGCTGTTGAAGCCATCTCTCCCACCTCTGCTGAAGCCTCTCCTTCTCCTTTCCTTCATTCCCTTTTCAGATATTTTCCAGCTCGGAACCCCCAGGACCCAAGGCAATCCACTCCTTGGATCTGGGATCTCTCATTGTGAAATGGAAAGGGAAGACCATCTCCCTGACTTTGGATGGAGTGGGGCAGCTTGCGTTGGACAAGAAGAGGTCACCTAAGACCAGAGTTAGAGCCCAGCCAAGGACATTTACAGATAGTTCAGGAATCCTGGGACTCCAGGAGAGTGACAAAGCTGGGAATATGGCCTGGGAAGGGAGATGGGGCCTGGAGGGGAATTTAGATGGTGGCCCCACATCCCCAACTATTTACATGAACTTAATTTTAGGGTGGTTGTAAGTTTAGGCGTGTTGGCTAACAGGAGCATGTCCTGGAGCGGAGGGGACAACAGACCAGGAAGGAGAAAGGAGATGAAACAGAATAAGACCGGTTTCCCAGAGCTGTCTGAAGCTAGCAATTCTGACGCACATCAGAGAGTGGCCTGGAGACCTTTCCAGGGGTCACGTCTCATGCTCAGCCATAGCCCAGCACCCTTGGCGCTGAGGACGGGCGCTGCTGTGCACCCTCTGCACCCGCCCAGAACCCAGTGACCCAAGCCTTGCATGCCACCTCCCCCACCGAGTCTAGCACAGGGTGAGTCAGGGAACCTTCCTCTTGAACTCTTGTCCTACCCCTCCCCCTACACCCCCAGAAATCTCTCTGACTGGGGATTCCCAGTCCCTTCATTAGCTTTTCAGCAATTATCCTGTAAAGGCCCTGACAGGTCCTTCCTCTCCCCATTTCAGAGATGAGAACACTGAAGCCCGGAAGAGCACTCAAAAGCTCCGCAGAGAGCTACCCATCCTGCAGGGGAGAGTAGCGTGGCAGGGGACTTCGGAGGCAGAGCGGCACCCCTTCCTTCAATCCTAGGCCAAGTTGGGAGGACAGGGCCAACACAGTTCCCCGGGAGAACCCAGGCGTCAGGACTGTGGCGGGCTCCAGGGAGGGGCTTCCCAGTCCCTCCCCACCTTCCAGCCCAGAAAATCAGAGTGAGGGGGGGGAAACAAGCTGGGGAGACCACACAGGTGGAGTAAATAATGTTAATACGGGAGCATTATCACTAGGGCATTTCCTCATGGATAAATGTCTCAAATACCAAAGGATGCCTCCAAATTATAGTTAATTACAGAGTTGATTTGCATAAATTATAAGGTGAGCATACAAATTCTTTCAATCGGTTCCATATGCTTAGGTAGCAGGTCCAGTCCAAAAGATGGGAGAATCTTGGGGTGGGGGGATTGGAGGGGGGGAGGAAAAGACTTGGTCTTTGGCCTGGACCTGCTGGCCGACACGCCTTCTCCCAGCCTTTGGATCAGTAAAGGATGTATGGAGACCCTGACTGCTTTGCTGAGAGAGGAGCTATGAAGGCGACCCAGACCCTATTTGGCAGGGGACCCCTTTTCCCCTTCTATTCGCACCTCGGGAACAACCCAACAAAGTGCTTTCCCACCAGCGATGAGGGGTGGAGGGGAGAGGACTGCCAGCAGTGGGCGCAGCAGGGGCCTAGAGCTCTGTGCTGGGGTGGGGGGCTTTGGAGTCCCTTCTGGGCTTCAGAGGGAAGAGGAGGAGCCCTGGAGGAGGCTGAAGACCAGGGGGCTTAATGGCCCATCCAGGCCCCTCTCCTGCTCTCAGCTCCCCCGGTTGCCACCCTCCCCCCCCACTCCTGTCACCCCCTCCCCCAGCTGCAGTCATTCTCAGAGCCAACCCTGGATCCCAAGTTTGATGTTGCCGCTGCCTACACCTTCCAGGTGGCTCCTCAGAGGCTCAGACTCCCAGACTTTTGTCTCCAGTGCCTGGGCCCATTTCCTCTGCCCTCGCCTCCCAGCCCCCACCTCCACCCTCACCCACCTCCACTCTCACCCACCTCCAGCGACTAAGACTCTGCTTCCTCCTCTAGCTCTCAGGTTTGTCCCTCCCTCCCTCCTGGTCCCCATCCTCACCCAGAGGCCTGCCTCCTTTTGGTCCTCCATCTTTCTCCTCCTTGCCCAGCCTCCCTCCCCCAGGCAGCCCATCTCCTTCACACTCCGTGGTCAGCTTTGCTCCTCCCATCCACCAACAGCTTTCTGCCCCAGCTGTTCACCCTCCTGCCCTCAAGCTTTCCTACCTCATGCTACCCACAAACCCTTACCGTATGTGGTTCTCTCATTTTTCCCCCATATACCTGCTCCGAAGACCGAAGCTACCGCATTAGTTTGAGTAGAGATGAGGAGTCTGGGCTGAGGTTCCCCAGGTGCCCTGGGTGAGAGTTTACCTTTGTCTTCTCATCAGAAAGTCAGCAAGAGGGGTGCCTCAGTGGCTCAGTGGGTTAAAGCCTCTGCCTTCAGCTCAGGTCATGATCTCAGGGTCCTTGAATGGAGCCTCACATTGGGCTCTCTGCTCAGCAGGGAGCCTCCTCCCTCTCTCTCTGCCTGCCTCTCTGCCTACTTGTGGTCTCTCTCTGTCAAATGAATAAATAAAATCTAAAAAGAAAGAAAGAAAGAAAGAAAGAAAGAAAGAAAGAAAGAAAGAAAGAAAGAAAGAAAGAAAGGAAGGAAGGAAGGAAGGAAGAAAGAAAGAAAGGAAAGGAAGGAAGGGTCAGCAAGACGGAGGGGGGAAAAAGAAAGAACCTAAAATGGCTCCTGGTACCTAGTAAACTGTTTAATAAATAAGTGTGGAAAGAAGGAAGGAAGGAAGGAAGGAAGGAAGGAAGGAAGGAAGGAAGGAAAGAAAGAAGGAAGGTGTTGGAAGTGGGCACTGTCTGTGAAAATTCCAGGGAAGTGTCAACTTGGCAACAGGAATTACTTCTCTCCTGGAATAGTTTTCAGATCTCCTATGGGATTTCTGCCACTTCTGGCCCAGCCACCTAAGTTGTCCCTTAAACCAGTAACAGATGAATCATGCTGAAATGCCAGTCTGACTTGGCCCTCTCCAACTCAAAGTCCTCCAGTGGCTCCCAGTGCTACCTGGGAAGACAACCCCCCCACCCATTGGCTTCTGTCCCTTTTGCAATCTCCACTTCCATTGATCTTTGTACAAACCTTGCAACCCAGGCCCGCATGTATGTCCAGCCACCAAACATGTCCAGCCTTCCTACTTTTGCTCCAACTCTTTTCACCCCCGCTGCCCTATCTCTGCCCCAGGAAAGCAGATCAGCCTTCCAGCTCCTGGCTCAAAGCCTGCTTTCTCTAATGAGGTCTTCCCTTATTAGCACATCCCTGGCTTGCTCCTCAGAACTTCCCGAGTGCTAATTGCCACATGCCCCCTTTCCACGGAGTTGTTTTCTTATCTTTCCCACCGGTCAGTAGGCTCCTGGAGGGCAGGGGCAATCTTTTTCTTTTCTTTCTTTTTTTTTTTTTAATTTTATTTATTTATTTGACAGAGAGAGAGAGAGAGATCACAAGCAAACAGAGAGGCAGGCAGGGAGGGGGAGTGGGAAGCAGGCTCCCTGCTGAGCAGAGAGCCCGATGAGGGGCTCCATCCCAGGACCCCGAGATGTGAAGGCAAAGGCTTAACCCACTGAGCCACCCAGATGCCCCAGGGGCAATCCTTCTCATGCCATGCATGCCACCTGGCACCTTTCTCTGAGAAAGGTGGATAAGCCATGGCTGAGTGAATTCAAAAATTGCTTCCCTGGAATCAAGACTTCCAGAAGCTCCTCAGTTTGGGAGGGTAGCAGTGAGGGCGGAAGGTGGGAAGACACAACAGAGGCCTTGAAACCCAAAGATCTATGAAGGAAGTGAGCCCAGCTTCCCAGACACACACACACACACACACACACACACACACACACACACACTCTCGCACACACACATGCACACACCCTGGCCCCTGCTTGCTTGTGTGATGGAAGGACCCAGCAGTATATCTGGGACCCGCAGAGCTTGGGTGAGAGCTGAGGGATGGGAAAAGGCTCTGTCCTGTCAGCCTGCTTGGAATAATGAGTTGAAGTTTGGAGCAAAGGGAGTAAGGGCAGTGAGTTGGAACTAGGAGAAAGAGCTGGTGGGCTGGCAGCCATGGAGAAGAGCAGAGGCAGAAACAGCAGAGTTCCCTTTATCCCTCTGTGGGCACTTAAAATCCTTGCTAGGGTGGTTGATTATGTCATGCCTCAGCTCAAAAACATTCACTAGCTTCCCATTACCTATAGGAGAAAGTCCATTCCTTCAGCCTGAAATGGAAGCCTCATTCCCCATCTGATCTCAACCCACCTTCCAGCCTCACCCCTCTCCCTCCCCAGGTCCCCGCCACAGGAGGCTTCTATTCTATCCTTGTTGTCCACTTTTTTTTTTTTTTTGAGATTTATTTATTTACTTAAGAAGGGGAGGAAGGGCAGAGGGAGAGAGAGAATTGCAGGCAGACTCCCTGTTGAGTGTGGAGCCCGACTCAGGGCTCAATCTCATGACCACGAGATCGTGACCTGAGCTTAATCAAGAGTTGGTCACTTAATCGACTGAGCCACGCAGGTCGCACTATCCACACATTCTTACGACATATCCTGTTCCTTGTCTGAAATGCTCTTCCTCCTTTCTCTGCCTGGGAGCTCCTACTGATCCTGTGAAGCCCAGCTCATATTCCCCCTCCTCTATGAAGCCTTCTGCAGTACTCCAGCTTACTGTTTTCTGTGTCCCAGAGTCCGAAAGTACAGAGGGCTTAACACTGGTGGGTGATAGAGTAGTTGTGTGTGTGTCAATCTGTGAGCACCTTGGGAGACTGGAATTTTCTCTGGTGATTCTGTGGTCATCTTTGTACCCCTGCCCAACATCTCCTACAGGGACCAGTATGGAATGGAGTAAATAAATGTTGTGCTAGACTGATATGCTTCCTTGGTAGAGGATAAGGGGCTTGCCAGGCAGGAAGTTGGTGGCTTCTCTATAAATCCCTTTGTCACAGCCACCCATCGTTTGCCTTGTGGGCATCAAGATGCTGCTTGAGGGGTGCCTGGGTGGCTCAGTCAGTTAAGTGTCTGCCTTCAGCTCAGGTCATGATCCCAGGGTCTTGGGATCAAGCCCTGTGTCTGGCTCCCTGCTCAGTGGGGAGTTTGCCTCTCCTTCTCACTCTCCCTCTGTGCTCTCTCGTTTGCTCACTCTCTCGCTCACTCTCTCTCCCTCAAATAAATAAATAAAAATATATTTTTTTTAAAAAGAGGTTGTTTGAAAAGTGTGCCTTGACCTTCCTTATTCACCGCCCTCCCACCCACTCCCATTGTACCGAATGCCCTTTCAGGAATCCAAGATCAGGCTGGCAAACAAGGCACTACCAGGTCCTGCATCCCGTGTCCTGGTCCACTGAGCACTGCCACCAACCTGCAACCAGGGGCCCTGGGAGAACCTCCACCAGGATCCCATGAGTGGGGAATTTGAGGGGAGGGCTTGGTATCAGGACCTGGCAGGCAAAATCAGGCGGGTAGTGGGGAGGGCGGGCAGTGCCCTGGAAAGGGGGCCGGGCTCATTGTTGTGGTCTGTCTGGGAGATTCCTCCCCTTTTTAATTTGCTTCCTGATTGAGGGGTTGGCTCTGCCCGCCCAGCTCCCCCATCATTATCTGCTGCCGGTGGCTCAGGTGCTGGCGAGCCTGGCGTGGCCCCTAGGTTATTACCTGGAGTTCTGGGGGTGGCAGAGGCTGCCCCTCTGGCTGGGGTGGGGGCCTGTCTGGAATTTGCCCTGATCATACCACCCACGGGATAGCCATCCCGATGCCTAGCATAGTGGACACACGCAAGGTGAGGGGCTGATTTGGGAGACAGCTGGTCCCAGGGAGACTTCAAAATCTGGAAGAAGGTTCATCTGTAAATCGCCCACAGGACTGATTCAGGAACCTGAGACAGTTCACCCCAAATCAGAGCTATTGAGCTATTTCCCAAAGGCGAGTGAAAGGTACTGAAGTTAGACATCAAGAAGAACTTTCCTGGGGCACCTGGGTGGCTCAGTCATTAAGCATCTGCCTTCGGCTGGGGTCATGATCCCAGAGTCCTGGGATGGAGCCCTGTATCAGGCTCCCTGCTGGGCGGGGAGTCTGCTTCTCCCTCTCCCACTTCCCCTGCTTCTGTTCCCTCTCTCACTCTCTCTCTGTTTCAAATAAACAAATAAAAAATCTTTTTTAAAAAAGATTTATTTATTTATTTATTTGACAGACAGAGATCACAAGTAGGCAGAGAGAGAGAGAGAGGAGGAAACAGGCTCCCTGCTGAGCAGAGAGCCCGATGCAGGGCTCGGTCCCAGGACCTTGAGATCATGACCTGAGCCGAAGGCAGAGGCTCTTTTTTTTTTTTTTTAAGATTTTATTTATTTATTTGACAGACAGAGATCACAAGTAGGCAGAGAGGCAGGCAGAGAGAGATGGGGAAGCAGGTTCCCTGCTGAGCAGAGAGCCCGATGCAGGGCTCGGTCCCAGGACCTTGAGATCATGACCTGAGCCGAAGGCAGAGGCTTTAAACCACAGAGCCACCCAGGCGCCCCAACAAATAAAAATCTTAAAAAAGAAGAAGAAGAAGAAGAAGAAGAAGAAGAAGAAGAAGAAGAAGAAGAAGAAGAAGAAGAAGGAGAACTTTCCAGCTACGCTGTCAACGAGAAAGAGAAGGCAGTGAAGCTTGATGATTTCCATCCCGAATTCTCCTTCTACTGAAGCATTCAGAAAGCCAAGAGTCCTAGAGTAGCGAGAGTGTCATTGATCCAAGAACCGGTGATGGCCAGAACCCAGGATCTAGGAAATTCCTGTAGCGTGGGTGCTCCCCACTGATGCCCGGGAGCATTAATGAGTCCTCAGACCTGAGGCCAGTTGCCCTACAGCACAGGCTAGAAACCTACAGGGGAGAAGCCTTGCCTCTCCCTGTCTCTGAGTCCCCAGAGCTCCTGCCCTTTGCCCGGTCTCTGATTGGGCCTGTGGGCTTCAAGGACAGGAGATAATATCAAGACAAACAGGAAGAGCCGAATTAGAGACATGAAGTTTGTTGTTTTAGAGGCGCCCCGCGCCAAGCAGCGGTGCCAGGTCGGCAGCCCCGGAACCCGGCAGCTACCTGCTCTCAGTGCAGCCAGCGGCCCCTTTGCGCCCTCCCTGGGGCCCATGGTGGGAGGGCTCCCTGGAGAAGATGGGAGCAGGGAGGCCGGGCGTGGAGGCAGAGGGGTTAGACAAGTGATTCTGTTTTCTCCTCACCAGCTGAATTCTTTGTAGTGTCCCCTCTGATTCGCCCTGGGCATTTAGTCGCTCATTCAGCAAATATTTGCGAGTGCCTACTCTGTTCCAGGCAGGTGCTGGGCACAGTCCTTTTCCTGTGTCTCTAACACACCCCTCACTCAAATGGAAGCTCCAGGGCAGTGGGAGCTTCTGTCCCACCATTCCCAGGGCTTGGGTGGGTGCTTGACACTCTAGGAAGTGTGTTGAGTGGATGAATGGGAGGAAGACGGGCAAGCACACAGGAGGGAACCCTTAGAAGGGGTCCAGTAGGATCCTGGGATTTTTCAGTCCCCTGGACTCTTCATGAGGGCACTGATGGCCCACGGATGCTTTTCTCCCCATCCTGGCTGCCCCCACATGAATCTTTGAGTCTTGACACTGGGAGGTAGCCATGGTCCATCCATTCTCTTACTGGGATGCCATCGGGGAGTTCTGTCTCTAGACTGAAATCCAAGGACGGAGAAGTGGGGCTGGTGGGGTTACAGGGGCAGCACATGCGGGAAAGCCCACCAGGCCCCTCCCCGAGGAGTCAAGGTGCTCCCTCGAGGTCAAGGTCGTCCAAGGCCTGGGAGCTGACAGCTCTCCCCAGTGCTGGCGAGCCGCCCTCTGCCCCAGCCCGCCTCCGCCCTCGGTGATGGTGCCAGGCAAGGCTTCGGGCACGGCAGAGGCTGAACCGAGAGCCACCCCACCTTGTTCCTGTGGCTCCATCCCCCCCGCATCCACACCCAAGAGGTGAGATCCTGGGGCAGTTGGCATCTGACAGGCTGGCATCGACTCAGGCCAACAGCTTGGAAGCTGCAGTAATTAGAAGGGAAGAGGGAGAGAGGGGGAGAGGAGAGCGAAGGCAAGCTCGGAGAGAAACCTTCTCGGGCCGCCGCAGGGCAAACTACTTCAAACGAATTCGTTTCGCTCTTGTGAAACTGAAGACAATTTCCTTTTCTGTCATAAAACAAATTATTGCTCATCAGGAGTGCTGGGCTAGTCTCTCTCCCCAGGGTTTGCTCCTGCTCCCAGGCAAGGCCCCCAGGTGGGCAGGAAGATGGGGAGTGTCAGGGGAGGGGGCCCAGAGCATGGGAGGGGATTCGGTGGGGGGCTCTCTGAGAAGGGGTAGGAAGAAGGTGTGGAGAGATTAATGTTCCCATCAGGAGTGAAATATCCCTCTATCCGCCTCCTCAACGTCCTCCACTGGACAGGGAAAGGGCCCAGGACCATTGCTGAAAGGGACCCGGGAGGTCATCCCATCCATCTGGGGGCCTCAGAGCCAGCCTGGAAGAGGCCCCGCCTCCTCCCTCAGGCACCTGTTCGTGGGGTGGAGGGGCGGGGACAGGAAGGGGAAGCCCAGAGAAGCTGAGGAACTTGCCAGAGATCACTCAGCAAATTAATTAATGGCAGATCCAGGATTAGAATCCAGTGGGTTCTTTTCCAGGCCAAGACTGGAGGCTGCCTGGGGACTTTTGTTTGCACTTCTGATGGCTCTGGACTGCTCCAGTCAGTCCACGGCATCCAAATCCTCCTGCTAGGCGAGTAGAAAGAGGGGACGACGGGCAGACAGAGCGGGTTTCCTCCGCCCTCCACAATGGGCTCCCACAGCAAGCCTCTGCTCTGGAAAACTCTTCTGGGGAACCTCCGGTCAGACCCACTGGAGGAGCCGTTGGACCTTCTCTCCTCCCGCCCACCGCCCCCAACCACCCTTTCATAACTTCTCTCTCTTTGCTACCCTCCAGCCTGGCCCCGAGCTCAGGGGAGACGCACTTCTTACTTCTGCTCTTGCCACTTCTTTTTCAGCATCTCCCCCTGATAATCGCCTTCATCTCCCCTTTCGCATCTTCAGGCCCCACTCCCATGGACTTTTCTGGGGTGTTTCTAATCGGGGCAGAGTGAGATCCAAGCCCCATCCTCTGAGAACTGCTGACTTACCTCAGCAAAAGCCACCACACATTCCTGGAGAGACACTGGCAGACTCTGACTGAAAGGGGGGGTGGGGGTGCGTCAGGACTGGGGAGATGGGCCAAGGCAGGAAGGGAGAAGCCAGGCCCGGTGAGGGCTTCCTGGAGAAGGACAGAAGGAAGACGCAGGGTGTTTGGAGTAGAAAATCCAAGCTGCATCATCTCTTGGAGATGAGGAGAAAGATGGGCCTAGGTTGGGAAGGCCTCATGGTGCCTGGGAAGGGACCAGGAGCCCAGACAAGCAGGCAGCTGGGAGGGTCCAACAGAGGCAGCCATTTCCAGTGATGTGGAAACAGAGTTTTAAGCCAGGGTGGATGGAGAAATGTTTGGGACTGGCTGCCAGACCGGAGCAGCCAGACATCTGTGGGGAGCAAAGCGTTGGGGATGGCGTCCGAGGGCGGAAGGGAGACTGGAGAAGTCACCTGGCCCACCTCTCTGCCCCCAGGGCACACTGTTCCTTTCCCTCCCAACCCTCCTCCCAGCACTCTGTTGCTCCCAGGAAAAGTGGGGCCTACCACCTGCCCAAGTTCTCCACTTGATAACACCCCTAGAAGTTTCTCCTTGTGTCCAACCATAATTCCCCTCGTGGCCAGTGGGGGCTTGGCAAGGAGAGGGGTAGGAGGGAGACTGCAGGCAATTGCCTCCCCCCACCCCCCACCAGTGGTTTCCCCTTGGCGGGGAGAGAGACAGGGAGGAGGTGAGCAGAGGGCAGGGCTAGGAGAGGATCGTGTCAGGGCGAAGACTCTGGCTCATCGGACACGCCACGCTGGGAATCCGAGAATCCGTGGTGGGAATGGGCCGGGCCGGCAGGAACAAAGGATGAAAGGGAGGTTGTGTGGCCTGCTGGGACATCCACACCCACTGTTGACGTACATCAGCGCCTGTGACCTCACTGGGCCGTCAGACCCCGTCTCATCGCGCCGTTCCAGTGGGGTCTCCCTGCACCCAGCCCCTTCACAGGGCCTGAGAACATCAGGGAAGTTGGTCAGGCTCCCAGAAGGACCTGCTGTCAAGATGAGCTTGGGGGACGATCTCTCCCCCGGGACGGACAGGGTCGAACAAGGGGATGGGGGAAGTGAAGAGAAATGACAAGACTAAAATAGAAGGAAAAGGGGGGAAGCGTGATGGCAGGGCCCCTCGGCCTGAGGATCAGAGTACCCGTGGTCAAAGGTTCACATCTAGGTAAGGATTCTGACGATGGGAGGACAGGGCCCAGCTTGGCCTGGAATATGGAGGATTTGGGTTAGACACTGAGAAGAACTTTCTTGCTTTTGGGTAATAGGACCAAGAGCCTGCGTGCAGGACTCCACTGACAACATGGGAAGTGTGCAATCATGGGTCCCGTGCAAGAGCAGAGGGCCACCTGTCATCCCTCTAGTCAGGGAGCTCTGACTCTCCCACCCAGGCTCCCCAGACCCACCCAGCTTCCTGGGCTTCCCAAAGAAACCCATCCCCAGAAGCTCAGCTGGTCCCTGGGACCAGAAGGGGCGTGGAGGACTGTGATGTTTGGGTGGTGGCTTCTTCCCACTCACCCCACTCTGGGGAAGGGATGGGCTCTTACCCCATTTCTCTCCCAGCCTTGATGCCAGGGGCCTGGCAGGGGAGAAGCCCTCCAATTGGGGACCTTGTCTGCGTCTAAGAGCTCAGCCCCATGGGAAGCCCTAATCAGAGCTCAGGAGCAGCCACACCTGCATGTTCCTCCCCACTGCCCCCACACCTGCAGACAGAGGTAGCTAGGACTCCTCCTGAGCAGAGTTCTACATGGAACCACACAGGTAGATCCCCTGACATCACACACACACACGCACATGCGTGCGAACCTCACTCACCCACACACCTTCCCAGGTCATCCTTCACTGAGAGACTCATTCAGACCCCAGGGCAGACAAGGTGCGGCAGAATCACTCCACGGGCAACCCCGCGGCAACCGCCAGTGCGCGCGCTCATGCCCACGCCCATAGCCCCTCTGTTGTGTTGCTGGGACACGTGGTGGTCACAAGCGCGCTCACGCTGACCTAAGGCCTTCCCCCATGCCAGAGGAGCCCTTCGCTCATGAGTGTCTATCACACTCTCGACTTCCACACTGCAGCCCCGGTAGTGGGCACCTGCTACGTTCCAGGCACGGGGCTGAAGACACATAGATATGGTGTTTCAAGGGATTTGCTCGCATGGCGAAAGGAGACTGGGGCTGATTTTTTTTTAAAGATTATTTATTTATTTTTTAAAGATTTTATTTATTTATTTGACAGAGAGAGAGAGGACAAGTAGGGGGAGCGGCAAGCAGAGGCAGATGGAAAAGTAGGCTCCCCTCTGAGCAGGGAGCCCTAGGTGGGGCTGGATCCCAGGACCCCGGGATCATGACCTGAGCCAAAGGCAGACAGATGCTTAACCAACTAAGCCACCCAGGAGTTCCAAGATTTATTTATTTGAGAGAGAGAGAGACTCTAGAGAGAGTTTGGGGGGCTGGGGACAGAGGGAGAGAGAGTCCCAAGCAGACTCTGCACTGAGCACTAAGCCCATCCAGGGACCGGATCTCACAACCCCAAGATCACAACCCTCAGATCATGACCTGAGCTGAAACCAAGAGTCAGATGCTTAACCGACTGTACCACCCCAGAGCCCCGGAGACCAGGACTAATTAAACAGATTGTTGCAAAGCAGAGCCTCAAGTGCTGGAAGAGGAATAAGCATGGGGAACTGGGGAGACCAACTCAGTCCTGGGGGTCCCGAAGGCCTTCGCTCACAAAGTGACAACTTTCCCATGCTCAGGCTAAGCATTTCCCCTGCCACAGGCTAAGTGTTTTCCGTGCATTGTCTTATCTATTCTTCACAACCACCCCATGAGGTTGGCAGGCATATCCCCATTTTACAGGAGAGGAAACTGAGGCTTAAATAAGTGAGAAGCAAAGTTATGCAACTGATAAAGCAGTGCAACACGGTTCCCACCCAGAGCTGCCTGAGTCAGAGCCCACGTGCTCACGGCTACCATTAAACCTCTGCCATCCCAGATTTGAACTTTCCCCCTCACGAGGCCCTCAACCACTCCCTAGTGCCTCCCAGCAAGCCTCCTAATGCTGCCCAGACCCCCGGACTCCCAACCCTCAGGTACACACACGGGCCCTGTTTCCAGCCTCTGCTCGCAGGCACCCTCCCTCCCAGAAGACAGGGCCACTTGTCCCTAGAGGAAGCCATAATTGGCAGGTGCCGAGGCTGCCGCCAGAGCTTTAGGACAGGCAGAAGGGAGGGAGTAGAAGGGTTCCTGAGGCAGGGGGCTTGGGCGCTGGGACGGGGGAAGAGGGAGGGGGCTGGCTCCCGTGCCCTCTCCTCCACTCTGCAGGTGTAATTAAGCCCTGGCAGATGAAAGGGCGTCTTTGAAAGCGGGTGAGATCCTTGTCTGTCAGCAGGGCGCTCTGGGTGGCATCGGAGGCTTATCCTGAAACCACACACGGCACCAGAGCCGGGCTGTCTGGGTGCTGCCCGGGAGGCGGAGAGGCGGACCCCAGAGGTGTGGGCCCTGGACTCCCCACTCCCCAATATCTCAGCCCTGAGCACCCTGTCTCCCTGGGCAGGAGCTTCTCAGAACAGAATCCTTCAGAACCTGGCAATGCCAGTCCTGTGGGCTGCTGCCCCCATCTCTGGGGCCTGAGGGGACAAGGTACTCCCTCCCGTCCCCCGCCAAGCTGGACAAGAGGCCAAGGACAATGGCTCTAGGCAGTCCTTTCATCCTGAGATCTCAAAGCGCCATCTAATTAACCCCGCCCAGGTCGGGGACTTCCTCTGGAGTCCCTTTGGAGAGGTGTGGTCCGGGACCAACAGTTCCCAGATCCCAGCTTGGATAGGAGCCCCAGGAAGACAAGGTCTCCCAGAATGTTCATCTTGTTCAGGACTTGGAAGTCTAGAGGACTGGCAAAGTGGGGGTGCTGATGCCAAATTCTGAAAGGGAGCCTGAGTTTGAGCCCCAAAGGAGACAGTCTCTGATCTATCTCATCTCTTCCCTCATGGATGGCTTCAAACTCAAACAAAAGGTGACTTTCACAACCATGTGGAGAGACAGAGGCCAGACACAGGGTGCATAGCATATGTCACCATTTATAGGAAGGTTAAAAAAAAAAAAAACCCTACACACACACACACACACACACACACACACCCCAACCCAATCTATGTTCTTTGAAGTCAGGGATTCCATTACCCTTGGGGGTTTAGTTCAGAAGAGGGCACAGTGAGGGCTTTGGGACAGTGGTAACCTTCTGGTCCTTGAGCTGAGTGCTCGTCACCCAGGTGTGTTCATTTGGTGAAAGTTCACCCCATATTTTTACTTATTATTTACTTAGGTCATATACTTACGACACTTTTCTATTTGCATGTCGTGGTTCAATAAATGTTCACATTACAAAACATTTTTTACACATCAAACCAAAATTTTGTTTTATGATTCCCTGAAGGGGCCCTCACGGCTGTCTCCTTCTTCAGCTGGAAGATCACAGGGGTCACTCCAGAATGAAGACCGGCCGGGGCTGGATTCCTGGAGAATTTCTTGACTACGTGTGTACGGGAAAAGTGGGGGGGTTTGTGGAATTTCGCAGAGTCAACACTTGGTGCAGGATCCTGCACCCCTCTCCCTACCACCCCTCCCCAACACTCATACAAGCACACTAATCAGTTCTACTTTGCAGAAAGCCAATGGATGCTTTGATGCCAAGGGAGCCAATGAGATTGCCAGAGTCCCTGCTTGCCTCAGCCCCACCCCCACTATCTGCTCCTGAAATCCATTCCCATTCTGGTCCCACCCTCCCCCCCCACCCCACCCATGGTCACCTCTGTCCCTTTCATCTCCCTCCTCTGCTTCAGGGCCTAAAAGAGGCAGCTAGGGAGAGGTGGAGGGGTGTTTGTGAAGGAGCCTTTAGTCCCCACCTCATCAAATGACATCCTTGTTTCTTTGTCCTTCTACCCTGGAAAAGGGCAGAAAACACTGCATGCCTCCACTACCACTGAGGGAAAGGGCTTGGAGCTGGACCTTCAGGGACAGCTTCCTGATAACAGGGATGTGAAGAAATCCCTGGAGAGAGTGAGAATAGAACCAGGAGAAGGATGAAGGTTGCTTTGAATACTGACTTGCCTAGAGATGAGATCTCCTTACAGCATCCTAGGTTTCATGGTGTTCCACTGCGACGGTCATACCAGATACTGAAACTCTGCCTGTTTTATGTGACCTCAGGAGGGGCCCACCCTTTCCTCTTCTGAACTCAGGGGGTGTTCCACTGGCGACCTGGTCTCCACCAGTTTGGCTGTCTCTGTCATCAAACCTAAAGCTCACCTTCTCTAATTTTCTGGCAGATCTCAGAACTCTCAGAACTCATCTTTTCTAAGTAACTCCCCTACAGCGTGCAGAGAAGAGGGATTTGTGTTCTTCTGACCTTCCTGCCATCGGGCAGAGTCCATAACCTCCTCAACTCTTCCCAAGGATCTCTGTTTGTTTTGCTCACTGATTGCCTCTGAAGCACCCAGAACAGTGTCTGGTACATAGTAGGGGCTCTAAAAACATTTATTGTTTCATGAATGGCTCTTATGCTTGGAAAGTCCCTCCTCTGGAAAAGTCCATCCTACATCCCTGTTGCTGCCACTTATTTATTGTTTTAAACTTTATTTATTTATATAAATAATCTCCACCAACATGGGGCTTGAAGTCACCACTGGGAGATCAAGAGTGACATGTTCTTCCAACTGAGCCAGCCAGAGTGGGGGAGGGGGGCATGGTTGCCATTTAAATTTTCAGTTGTCCTGGCCTCAGAAGAGAGGGGTCCCCCTGCCATCAATATGATTGAGCGCTTGCTGTGTACAAACCTTTGTGATAGTTGCTCCCTTCCTAATCTATCTTGGCTTCTTCCTGTCTGTCCTCCCTCCTCCCCTCCAAGTCCAGCCTTTACGCAACTTCAGTGGTCCAGTCTCCAAGAGTTACCCAAGATTTAATAAAATATAACAAGAAACCAGAGCTTCGCTATATCTGTTTGTCCATTCTATTTCTTTTTGAGTTTCCACTTGAGAGAAATGGAAACCTCTCCATTCCTCCCTCCTTTTGCCTCTGTGCGCCTCTGGCTGGCCGCTCAGGCTTCCCCCCCCGCCCCCCCCCCCCCCCGCCCCCGCCCAGCCTGGGTCTCAGTTTCTTTGCTGGAGTCTCCCCCTTTATCTTGGGGAGTGTCTCTGTTTCTTCCTTGGTGCGTGGGTGTGTCTCAGGCTCCCATGCTAGCTCCAAGGGTGTCTCTCTCTTCTTCGTTTCCTTTATAACAAATAGGTAAACAGGTGACAGAGAAGTAGGGATAGGAAACAAACAAACAAAAAGCAGCAACAGCTAGAGTGGCTAGAGTGGAGTGTTTTCTCCCAGGTATCAGGGTCGCAGGTAGCTCCAACCCGAACTGGGAGCAAGTCCCGACAGGTGCAACTCCTGTCCAGATGTTGCGCAACGCGAGGCGCGTGCCCGGAGCCCAATCCTGGGTCTGGTTCCCCGGCTGAGGACCGTGTTGTGCGGGGGGGGGGGGGGGGGGGTTGTATTCAGGCCGGAAAGATTTTTTGGGGGCCCTGGGGGGGGGGCCCCCCATGGGCTCTACTTCTGCCCCCCCCGGTTTGGGGGGGGCGGGGCGCATAGGGAGAGTCCAAGCGGTGGCTTGCCGGAAGAGGACAGTTTGGGACCCGGGAGGGGAGTTCCCTGCGTCTGGGCCGTGGGGGGAGCTGCAGGCCGGCGGGTGAGTAAGGCCCAGCGGACGCAGGAGGCTCAGTGGCGGCGGCGGCGGCGATGGGGAGGGGGTAATTACGCAGGGAGGCTCTCGCCACAGCACGTCCCCACAAATGAGAGGCCCCGGGCCCCAGACACCACACAACAAAGCAGGAGGCAATTATTTGGCTCCAGTGGGAGGGGACAGCCCTTCGCCGGCCCACTGCCGCTGAGCACCCGGCCTCTGCTGAGGGCGCTGGGGTGGGGGTGCAGGGGCCGCTCTCCCCAGTGATCTGGGGAGGGCCCGAGGGACTCCCGCTGGGTCCCCCTCAGAGGGGGGGGGGTCCACGTTTAGGAAGGCAGAGAGCTAGGAGGCCCTGGGCGTGATTAGAGCCGTCCCTCAGCCAGCCTGGAGCCTCCCGCAGGGCGTCGGGGGAGGCCTCCTGGACACCCCATAGGAGTGAGGCCGGGAGGGCCTGGGGCGCCAGCTTGGGGCGTGGAAGGCGCTGCTTTGTTGGTCCCAGGGAAGCCAGTGGCCAACGTCCGAACCAACACCCCCCCCCCGCCCCTTCCCCAGCTGTGGCCACACAACTGGCAACCAGGAGGCTCTCAGGCAGGTGGGGAAACCACAGCGGAGGGAGCCGGAGCCAGGGAGATTCCCGAGCACGTGGCCAGGCCTGGAATTCACGCAATTGATATGCAAATCAAATGCAAATTGCTCCTCTTCCCCGCCCCCCCCCCTCAAAAATCATCAGATCAGGCCCCTGTGGCAGCAGAGCACGCCCCCATCAACTGAGGGTACCCCAGCCTCTGGCCTCCCTCTCTGGCCACCCATGTTTGCTTCAGGACAACTGTTATCAAGTCCTACCAATACCCTGGAATCCTGTGGAAGCTTCCTGCAAAGGACTTCCCCCTCCTTGATGAGAGAGCCCAAAGTACAGATGGAGAAAAAGAGGCCTTAAGAGATTTAGGTACTTTCCCCTCTTACTAACAAAACACCTGGAGGATGGCTCCTGGAACCTTCTGCCAACGGCTGGCCGCAGGTTGTCAGCATGGCAGCTGGGGGAGGAGAAAGAGAGCAGGACTAGGAACCCTAAAATCTGCTCTCTGGTCTCAGCTCTGCCCCTAACTTGCCGGCTCACCCCAATCCTGTCACTTCTCTTCTCTAAGCCTCAGTTTCCCTGAATGTCAAATGATCATCTCACGGGGAGGGGGGGAGGCTCTTCCAGACCTGGAGTCCTCTTTATGCACCACTGCCATCCAGTGTCGCTGGCCAGAGGCCCCTGAGCCAACTGTCCCCTTCTTTGTCCTCACCAGCTCTACACTCGCAGTCCCAGGCCAACCAAGGATGAACCCCTAACCCCTGTCTTTCTGCATCTTCAAAATCTCACTCAAAATCCACTTGAGGGAGCTTCTTCTGAGTCATTCTGCTAAACTAATTGCTCCTTTATGTTGGAGTCCACTCCGTCTGGGAAAGGCTCAGCATTCACAGCTGTCGCCTGTGTGTGCCCTTGTGCTGTGTTGCTGAGTTTCTAAGTAATTTGAAGATATGTGTAGTGTTCCATTGTGCATCTCCCCCACCCCACCCCCGACCCCAGGATGAGGCAAGCATTTTGTGTCCTTCATGAGACTAAGGACTTCCCAAGGACCTGGGTTGTGTCAGTGGGACAGAGAGGCCCCATCTGGGTGGGACTGTGTCTCTGCCATCAGATTAGGACTTTTCCCTAGGGTCGAGGACGCTGCCTCCTCTATCTGCCCCCCTCCTGGATTTGGCTGGAGCCATTTGATAGTGGGGAAGGACCCAGCTAGCCTGCCTTTCCCAGGTATCTCCTGGCTGATTTCTCATTTCTCAGCTTCCCCTTCAACCCCAGACCACAGCCAGGGTGGCCACTTTCGCCATCCCCCTCTCCTGCCCGGGAGTGGGTCTGCCTCCTCCTTCCTCAGGAAACTAGGCTCCTTGCACTCTGCCTCATCCCTGTCCTCCTCCTCCTCTCTCAGCCTCCTGCCTCCCTAGAGAGGGCCTCAGGGCAAGTATTTGCCATCTGCCTTACTGGTACATTCCTGGGGCTGGCTCCAGGCTCCCTGGGAGGCCTGGGAGGCCTGAGAGCCCTTCGCAGTTGCCCTTCACCCTCAGGGCCCCCTCACTACCCCCTCCCCCCCAGAATGCCTGGGTCCCTTGCTCTCTCCCCTGCCAGACGGCCTGGCGTCTGCAACCCTGCAGCCCCTCAAGGCCTAGAGTGCCCTCTCCACTCTGGAGCTGGAAAGGCTCTTGGAGTCTGCCAGAGGGGCCCCTGCTGGCTGCAGGAGGCCAGGCCTCCCGAGCTTCCCTCCTCCACATCCCAGTCCCCACCTTGGGGAGCCTCCTCACCTTGGAACCCTACCGCCTTCTATTCATCTGCAGACTATATATATTTTTTTTGGTCCAGGAAGCAAATGAGTGCAAATTCATTTGCTGCACCGAGTAAGCCAGCTGCGCAGAGGCAGCGACCCGAGTGGCCCTGCTCCAAGGGAGAGGACCCTTCATCTGGAGGAGCCTCGCCTTCCTTTCCAGAGATGGTCATTTGACGCTCAGGGAAACTGAGGCTTAGAGAAGAGAAGTGACTTATTCAGGCATTCCTGGCTGGGATGCCTAGTCCCTTGGAAAATTCCAGGAACCGCTGGCCTGAGTTGTGCAACAGGTGTGCTCTCCTCTCCCCCCAGACCTCATTTAGCTTTGGCTCTTCATTCACAGTTTTGGTCCTTTTCCTTCTCTACGATTTTCCCCTTCCCAGCCTCCTGCCCCTTCTTGCTCCCCGAGGATGGGTGCTGGAGGCTGTGGCTCCTGTGGACTCCAAGGAGAGCTGGGAGGCCTCACCTGCCCTAGTGAGAGCTCCCCAGCAGCCTAAAATCCCTGTGATGAGAGTGATATATACAGATGTGTTCCACTTACAGTACTGTGACACTATGGGGGGGGGGGGTGTCTGGCTGACATCTTCTGGTATCACTACCTCCTCTGAGAGCAGGAACTTGGGGACCCTCCCCCACTCCTCCAGGGAGATTCGGGGTCTTTGGAGAAGCCAGGGAAGAAGGCCCCACCTGAAAGGAGGGGTAGTCACCATCTAGAAATGCATTCAATCGGTGGATGTTTATTGAACACTTACTCTGTTCTGGGCACCAAGCTGGGTGCTGGGGTTGTGGTGGAGAGCAAGAGAGCCAGACCTCAGACAGCACGAGGGGGCAATTCTCAAGCTCATCATTTGGGACACTCATTAAAATGAAAGGTCCCGGGATGCCTGGGTGGCTCAGTCAGTTAAGCGTCTGCCTTCCGCTCAGGCCGTGATCTTGGGTTCTGGGATCAAACCCAGAATCAGGCTCTCTCCTCAGTGAGGAACCTGCTTCTCCCTGTCCTTCTGCCCGCTGCTCCCCATGCTTGTGCACACACATGCTGTGTGTGTGTGTGTGTGTGTGTGTGTGTGAAATAAATGAAATCCTTAAAGTGAACAAAATGAAAGGTTCCTCTCTGTTCAGCAAGTCTATGGGGCCCAGGAATATGCCTTTAGAGAAGCGTTTTCCCTTGTCTTTGCCAGCGACGTTGGTGCAGGTGGTCTTGGGACCCATGCTGGAAGAGCCCTGGTGACATGTCCTGGGTTGTGGGAATGGCCTGGAGCTCTCAAAGAGCCCCAGGGAAGCAGGGAGGGGAGGAGGGTGCTGAGAGGAGAGTCTGCGGGCATGGAAGGGGAGAGCAGGTTCTCCTCTCATCACTAAGGATCAGGCCTGCCTTCCTCTTCTGAGGCTGCCCCTCACAGACTGGGAGTTCACACACTCAGACCCCACCCCACCCCTGCCCATCACCCTGTTGATTCCTGCCCCTCACCTCCCTGGGGGCCCCAGGGGCCCTCCTCCACAGCCCATAGAGGGTGCATACCCATGGGGAGGGACAGCAGAACTGTCAGAGACCCTCCCACCACATCCCCCACCTTGCCTGCCTAGTCTCAGAGGGGCTGCTGGACTCAGTGTCCAGGTTGCAGAGAGCGACCATGAGGCAGGGATTTGAGACAGAGAAACAGAGGGTGAGAGCCAGGCGAAGGCAAGGAAGCTGCCCTCCTCCCCACCAGCGCCCAGGGTTTGCTGCTGGGGCTGCTGAGACATCTCCTCTCCCGGAAACCCGAGGCCAGACAGATAAACACAGATGGAGGGAAAGACTCAGCTGCTTTATTTATGGGCCCAGTGACAGGCCCTCTCCTGTCTCAGAGTCCCTAATCTACAGGGCGGAAGAGGCATCCCACCCCCTCACTACCCTCTTCCCTCCCTCCTGAGACTGGGGCTCAGCCAGGCTCCAAGCCTTCCCCAGCCAGTCAGGCACAGGCCCGTGTGCCAGCTCCCAGGGGCTGGAAGACAGTGTCCGGGGGGCTCTCCCCCAACAATACAGGGAACACACGGTCTACTCCTTACCCTTCCCCAACGTCCCACCCCGTTTTCATGGGCCATCAGGAACCACTGGCTCAGTAAGGAGACCCACCCCCCATGAGGGTTCCCCTGGGACAGGAGGATGGGCTTGGTGCCCCCCAGAGGGTCCTTCCCACCAAGAAGTAGGACAGTTCAAGGGTCTCGACTTGGGAAGATCCTGAAGGGAAACCTCCGGGTTGGTCCCACATGGGCCTCCCCAGAGCAGGGGCTGATCGGGGAGTTCCCTGAGGTCCCTAGAGGGTCAGACCCAGAGCCGAAGGTTCCTGGGCCCCTGCAGTGCGCCCCTCTAAGGAATTCCCTCTAATGGCAGTTAGCACCCACACAGAGAGGGCTCTGGGGACCCACATTAGTTCCTCCTTCTCCCCCTCCCACCCTGAAGCACGCATGCTGGCATCCTTTTTGATAGGCCAATTCCCCTGTGGCTACCAGAGTGAGGTCCAGCAGCAGCCAGGGCTCCTGTCGGCTAAGAAACATGGATTTCTCCAGCTCCCTGTCCTGTGCCCGGCTACACAGCCCCTTCGTTCTGTCCCTTTTATCCAAGTCTACCCCAAATCTGGGTAGGGGGAGAAGTAACTCAGCCTTCCAGGGAGGCCCCAGGGTCAGAGGTCAGAGAGCAGCGAAAGGGCAGGAGAAGAGGGAGGTCAGGCAGGGGGCAGATCCCTACCTGGCGGTGGCTTTGAGGCTGGACCCGAGGAGCCTTGAAAGCCCCGGAGATTCAGGGATTTGGCTCATAGGATCAGAGGACCGGCTCCCTGACTCACAGCGGCCAGACAGGGACCTGTTCAACTCGCCTCTCTCTCTGTCTTTTTCATTTAAGTGACTTTGGTTCATCCATGGGCCAGGGAGGAACTTCACCAAAATGGCATGCTTCCCCTCCCCCTCCCCTTTCAGTCTGTCCCCCGTCTGTCCCTCAGCCCTCCCCACCTCCCACCTTCTCCTAGCGCCCTCCTCCCCCTGGGGAAAAGGAACAACTTTGAATCCTGGCTCAGATGAACATTTCCTGTAAATTCCCAGGCAGTTTCCTTTTTGGATAAACGGGCTTGGCTTAAGGATAAATGGCATTCATGGGACCCTCCCCCTAAGTCTCCGCCACGATCTCTTCTAGGAGCTTCTCCCCACTGACTGCCCTCAGCCCGCTCCCCAGAGCGTCTTCCCAGCCCCTGAGCCCCACCTCAAGAATTGCATCTGTCTGCTGCCCATCCTTGTTTCTGGACTCTTGATGAATCAGGGATGTGCTCTATCTCCCCAGTCAGTCTGGGAAATGTTTGTGGTCAAGAACTGTGTCTCCCCTATCTGACCAACAGCTCCCTGAAGCGGTGGCCTTCTGGACCCACTTCCAGTACTGGTCACAGGCCCCCCCTGTCCACTGGTGGGCAAGGAGGGAGGATGGAAGGGGCGTTCAGTTCTCTACTCAGTAAACAAGTCCCTGCAAAGGTAAGCCCAGGGAGCAAAGGGCGAAAGCTTCCCACTGTGGAAACTCTTAAGTTGAAACTGAAAAGAAGAAAGGAAGAAGAGAGAGTGCTCTGCCCCCCCCCACCCCCCAAGTTTCTCCCAAGAGCCTCAGAGCCTTCCTCCAGCCCCAGCTCCCTATCCTACTTGTTTCCCCTCCAGGCCCAAGACCGAGGAAGGTAGAGTCTGTTCCAGCTCTTCTGTAATGGCGTGGTGCTCCGTCCTCCTCCCATTTGCCTGTCCCGCCTGCCTGAGGGCTCTGGTTCCTTGCCAGTGTCAGCCTGCTCAGCCCCACCCAGGGTCCTTCCTCAGGGCAGAATCAGCTGGGGAGGCAGTGCCTCTCCTTCCTTGAAGCAGCTGCCAAGCCTGAGACCCCCTTCTCTTTGAGGACAGGCAGTATGGATATGTAAAGCAGCTTGTGGTCCACTCTGAACCCAGGCGTGTGTCTACCCATGAAAGGGAAGATGAATGCGTGCTCACCTTGAGTATGTTTTCACGTCCTTCTGTCCCCTCCCCTCCTTCAGGTGATTTTGGGACCCATGGTCTGGGAGAGGTGACTGTGTCCATCCATGCCCAACCCTCCACTGTGTTGGATAAATATCTCCATTGGGTTTGAGACCCCCAACACCCTGGCAAAGAGGCTGCCATGGTCTTCTAAGGGAATGAAGCGCACAACCCTTCTCTCCACTTTCCTTGACAGCAGGGTCCTAACTTGACATCCCCCTTCATGGCAGCCCTCTTTGTTCCGGGTCCCTGAGGTGGCCCATGCTGATGGCAGCTCTCCTTGCTCTCTCCTAGAGAGAAGGGACCTGACCCGTCCACCTGAGTCTCAGCCAGAGATCTCCACAGAGCTGCCAGGCTGGCTGGTTTCTGGCCTTCCCTATTTAAGCCTGGGCTGCTAGAATTCCATCCTGATTTCTGATGGGCGGAAAGCTGCTGTCTTCCTTGTGCCAGCTGTCCCCAAAGCTAACAAGAGCTTTCATTTTCTGAGCCCTTAGTATGGGCCAGGTGCTAACATTTTCTTTGTGATCTTCACAACTACAGCTAAGGTGGGTCCTATTATTACCCCCATTTTACAGATGTGGAAATGAAGACTGTGACAGACGGAGGTTACACTTCCTGCCCAGAAGGCTGCCCACTGTGGGCCAGAGCCACAGTCGTTGTATGGACAGCGAGAGTGACCTACTGTGGACAAAGCTCTGCTCTGGGCAACTGAGGCAAAGGGCAGAGTCCAAACGAGACTTTCTCTGGCAAAGATAGCTTCTTGAGGAATTTTCAATCTGATGGAAGAGACAAGTCCACTGTCCTCTGGGAGCTGCCAGTCTGAGAGAGGAGTCTGAAGGTACTAAGAAAAAATCAGCAATTCCCCTGACCCCTGATGCCCACATCCTGGGGGGCACCCACCAGAGGCCTCCACGACCACATCTCTGTCCTAGAAAGGAGCTCCTGCTGCCCCTGTCCTGGGAAGAAACAGGCGTGGAATTCCTCTTCCCTGAGTTGCTGGAGCAAAGGACAAGAGAACACCCCCTTTCGGAGACTGAATGACTCGGTTGGACACAAAGCCCTGCTGACTTCCAGGACTGAGGACCTCACTTGGAGGGAAAATTCTCCTGATGGCATGGGGAGGGGGCCCCCACCTAGAAGCAAGGGGATGGCTGACATGAACTCTGAAGGCATCTTGGAATTCCTTGCCATCCCATTTCCTCTTCATCGGGGCCAAGCTTGGAGGATTATGACAGTGTGGGCAATAAAAAGTGCCTAATTGGTTGTTGTCCAGCCGAGGCTGCTCCCCATTTCCCTCCGCGGGGGCGGGAAACCGGCAGAGTCAGTTTCACTTTTGCGAGTGCCCAGTTTCCTGGTGGTGGCTGGTGCTAGCGGAAGCAGGGCACCCAGTGGTTGTGAGTTGCTAGTCCCTGCTTCCAAGGTGGGTGTGCCCCAGGAGGCAGAGGGCCCCCAGAGAGGACCAGAACTGCTCTTTCCCTGAGTAAAGAGGACAACAAGCCTGCTGGCCTCTGTGGGAGTTGGGAGGTGGTGCAGGGGACACCCTCTGCCCTGGGCGACAGTGCCCTCCTTCTACTTCTGCATTAGGAGGCTGATATGGAGAGCGTTAGCTCTGGAGCTTTTAACTCCATTATCCATCACCAACAGTGCCATTATTCAGTGGTTGATCCTGGACAAGTTTCTTAAACTTGCTAAGCCTCGTCTTCCTTATCTGTAAAGTGGGGCTCTGTGCGTGTGAAGTGCTTGGAGGAGGGCGGCTCTTCCCTTCCTAGTGCTCATTCCAGGAAGGGCAGAGCCCCGCACAGGGATCCTCACTTTCCTGGCAAACCTGCTCTGTCCCCGGCATCCTGTCCCCCCAGGGAACCTTCCAGCAGACTGTTCCCTCCAGTATAACCAGCCGCCCTGCTTCCTGCAGCTCTCCCCTTGTCATCTTTCCCCAGACACCAATTCCCAGGCACAAACCCATCCCTCCCCCGCCTTCCCCGAGCCCTGACACCCCCCAGGTCCTGCCACCTGAGGCCCTCCTCTCTGTCCCATCGGCTGACTGTCCATTGCCCCCCATCAGACTGGGAGGTTAAGAATTGTGTGTTATTACTGAAGCTACTGGACTGTGCAAGTCGTGTGTGGCCCTCCGTGTCTCGGACACCATTACCCCCTTGCCCATTCTTCAACTCCCCATTTTGATCCAGGAAAGCAGCACAGTCCCTGGGCTGCCTGCCACCTCTGACAGCCCCCAGGGGGTTGGCAGACAGACAGCCACCTGTCTCAGGAGGCTCAGGTGGATGCCGGCAGGCAGAGGAGGCCAAGAGGCCTCCCCACCAGAGACCTGCAAAAGCCCCCTTCTGGCGCTGGATGCTGTCGAAACACCCCATTCAGTTACAAGGTCCAAATCCAGCCAGGCAAGGCAAATGCTGTGTGGCCAAGTGGAACCCTCCAGAAAACCACTCACCTAACTGCTGCCCTCAGAACTCCTTTTGCCTCTTTTTCCTGCCCCTGCTCTGCTGGCTGCCATCTCTTGGCGGGGGGGTGGGGAGGTGGGGGGGTGGGATTGAGATGCTTATGGGTGGGGGTGGAGTGGGAGGAACGCTGCTTGGCCCCTACGGGGGCAGCTGAGATTTATGGGACTGGATTTTTACAGGCTGGGGAGAGGCCCCAGGCAGGAGCTGTGGAGCCCAACAGAGGAGCAAACGCATAAAAACCTCCCGACTTGAAAGCTGAGCGGCAGGCACCCCCAGGCCTGTGGGTGGTGAGAGATTTACGGCTCTTGCACAAGGCCTGGAGGGGGCCTGGGGAGCTGCAAGGACACTTCAGAGCCAGAATAACTCCCCACCAAGGCCTTCACCTTTCTCCTCTAGGAAAAAAAATTACTCACTGATAGAACAGGTTGGAGCTGCCAGAAAGATAGTTATCGCTGTGGGGACCCCGCCCACCTGGAGACTAGGTGACTCCCAACTTCCTCCCCCACCCCAGACTCCTTTCTGCCCCCAGGTCAGAGAGAGGTGCCTGGGGCCAGGTGGGGAGTTGAGGGGGGGGGCTTCCAGAATGGTCCTCCTTCTGGAGGTAGGAACGCTGTCTCATGGTCCCACGGCCCCCTTTCCCACGAAGTGGGGGCAGGAGGGGAGGGTGGGTTCTGGCCAATTCTGGAAGAGTCCCAAGATTTCAGGAACACTTTCAGAGTATGTTTGTGGGGTAGGAGTCTTCCAGGAAGGGAGACAGGAATGGCACAATCAGGATGGGAGAACACAGAGAGCTCCATGCCCCTGCGTCTGGTGGCCATCTTTCGTTTAAGCCAATGCGTCAAAGGCTGAGCTGGAGGTGACCAGCCCAGCCCCTGCCCTCAGCCCTTAGCCACCTAACTCAGGTGCGGAGTTTCCCTTGGGCCTGACCCCAGGCTCGTCTCCCCATCCAGGAAAGAATTATCTAGTAGTCAATGGCCCTGTGTCGAGGGCTTGACATCACTGGGGGCAGCTCAATGGGTTTAAGGGTATGTTTCCACTTCCTCCCAGACTCTGGACTCTGCACCCCATCACCCTAAGTCCCCCCATGTCTCCTACACCTTCATGGAGCAGCCCTGAACCTCAGCGAGTTGGAGGAGGGGTGTGCCGCTAACCACTTAAAAGGGCCCCAGGGAAGCATCCCAGGACAGGTGAGGAGCTAGAGTCTTTGAACTGGGCGGGAGGGTGGGGGTTGCCGGAAGATGGAAATCCTGGGCCAGCTGCTTGCAGTACTAGAGGCAGAGGGATGGGGAGGAAACTCCATAAAAGGCTGACCCACCCTCTCTCCAGTCTAGCCTTCCCCTCCCCACTCCCCAGTCCAGCCTCCCAAGACCAGAGCTGGCGCTGAGACAGCCAACTGAGTCATGTCTCGGGTGCCCAGCCGGGTGGGCACAGACTTGCCCATGGCCAGGCCCCACCCTGAGTGGCCGGTCAGCACTCCCCCAGGGAACAGGCCAGGGGCACAAGTGGGGAAGAGGACAGAAGAACTGCCCTTCCAGGCCAGACTCCGCTCTAACACAGCCCAGCAGGGAAGAGGTTGGGGTGGGCAGCCCAGTGCTGGATGGCTGGTGGGTTGGGAGCGCAGCTATACTCTCCTTTCTCTTTCCTTCTGCTGATTGGCAAGCGGGGAAGGGGAGGAAGACTCACTTGAGGTCAGTGTTCTAGTAGGGAGGGAGAGGAAATCAGAGAGGAAAATGGCTTTGCTCCCTGGGTCCCCAACCCTCTCCCCACCCCCCTCCTGCCACCAGCTTCAGACTCCAGGCTCAAGGAGGAGTGGGCCGGGCTGGTCAGGACCTGCCTCCAGCCTGCCTTCCTCCCCAGCAGGTCGGGGAAAATTACTCTCCTGGTACTGCTTTTTATTTTTTGAAGCCAGATCAAAGGTGGGACCCAGCTGGGAGCCCTGGTAAAGGCTCAGCAGTGTGGAGCCGGGGAAGCAGGAGACATGGGAGGGCCAGACCCAGGCCCTGGCGGCCGGGTGGGGGGGGGGGGGGGGGCTAGCAGAGAGTCAGGAGTGGAGCTGGGAGGGGGGTGCCCAGTCAAGGATCAGGGACATGAAGAATCCAGGCAAGGCCATGGCTGTGGTCAGTGTGGTTTCCACAGCTGCTCTCCCCAAGCAGGGACCCACCCACAGAGGTATGACTCCCCATCCCAGTGTCCAACCCAACTGGAATGGAGAGATCAGCCAAACATCATCCCACTTTTACTTCATTGCCTTCTTCTGCCACCTGCTCTGGGACACTATTTTGTGTAGCCAGGAAGCTTTTCGTTTAGATAACCACGTTCCCTCCTGCTGCGGGAGAAAAAAAAAAAGCACATTCCCCCTTCCATGTCTGAGTTCAAACTAGAAAACAAGCATCTCCTTATTTCTTTTATTTTTGTTTATTTATTTTTATTAAAAAAATTTTTTTAAAGATTTTATTTATTTATTTGACAGAGAGAGAGACCACAAGTAGGCAGAGAGGCAGGCAGAGAGAGAGGAGGAAGCAGGCTCCCCACTGAGCAGAGAGCCCAATGCGGGGCTCAATCCCAGGACCCGGGGATTATGACCTGAGCCCAAGGTGGAGGTTTTAACCAACACTGAGCCACCCAGGTGCCCCTTTATTTTTAAATTTTTTTAAAAGATTTATTTGACAGAGAGATAGAGAGCACAAGTAGGCAGAGGTAGAGGTAGAAGCCAGTTTCCCGCTGAGCAGGAAGCCGGATGCAGGACTTGATCCCAGAACCCTGGGATCATGACCCGAGCAGAAGGCGGCCGCTTTACAGACTGAGCCACCCCAGGCGCCCCCTCCTTATTTCTTTTATACTTCCTTGGTGAGAACTTGAAACGGAGAGTAGTCTTGCGCCCGCCACCATCTCTCCCCGCCTCCCCTTGCTCCTGTCGGCACAGTCTTCTTCTGTAGGCCATACAAGTGCCATTCCGGTTTTGGGGGGCCTCCCTCCTCTAGGGTGGCTAAGTCTCTTCTCCTTTCTGGAATCACACTGCCATCCCCAATACCGCGGCTGGAAGAGGTGAGTGGGGTTCACAGGGTGAATGCGTGTCTGGCGCTATTCCTGGGAACATGTGTAGGCACTCAGACACCCACCATTTCTTCCCTCACGTGTCCTGAAGTCTGGGGAGCCTGGCTCCTTGACCGGCACCCTGGCAGACCCGAGGTGTAACCAACAGAACAGGGATTTCCCCAGAGCCTCGGCTGGCCCGGAGAAGCCCTCCTCCGTGGTTACCCAGACTCCCTCCTTGTCACCCCGGGGGCAGCAATCCTTTGTCTCAGGTCCAGCTCCTCCCAAGGCGGAGGGATGGATAGTGAGTGGGTGCGCAAGTGTGCGTGCGTGCACGCGTGCTTGCGAGTATGTACGTGGGCACACACACTTCGTGGGTCTGGATCTAGAGTGAAGCAAGGAGAGAGTGCCACTCCACAAATTCTGCTCCCGCTGATGCACTGTGTGACCTCAGCCAACTCTACCACCTTCTTAGAGCCTCGGTTTCCCCTGGCCATAAAATATGGGGTTAATTGTCCCTCCCAGGGAAGCTAGGAGGGTTAATTGGGCAATGGCTCTGAAGTGTCTAGGAAGGGAAGGAGATCTATAAATACAAGTGATCATTAGAGGGTATTTTGCAGCCATTTTGTGGGTCCCAATGTATTATTACTATTATCATTGTTACTGTCATCGCCACCACCGTCGCCCACTTCCTGAGTCTCTGCTGGCTGGGGCGGCGCTTCCAGGTAAAGAAGTGATGCTCCTGAGTCCAGCATCCCAGCCAACGGCCTCACTGAACCCACATCCTCCACACTCAGGGCGTCTGGAGAACCCAGAGGCGGCTAGTGATGGCCAGAGAGATGGGGCTTTGACAGGAGGGGGTCAGGGACCCAGAAGAGAGAGGGAGACAGGGCACACCCCTGGGGAAATTCACTTTGTGCCTAGGAAAGTCTCCAGTCGGCCACAGGAAGCCTGGACTCCGAGAAGCAGACAAGGAGCGGTGGTCGTTGCATCAGGAGGGGTGGGGAGGAGCTGAGCGCCTGTGAGAGGCTGAGGCAGAGATGGGAGAATGTTACCAGTCATTGGAAGATGAGCTGTTTGGTAGAAGCGGATTCCTTGAAGAAGAAAATTGCTCTGCGAAGTCTTTGTGGAGGCTAGAACATATCCTCTTTCCATGTGAAGCAAGGCGTGGGCCTGGCAAACAGTAGGCACTCAATGCATGCTTGCTAAACTCAATTTCTATGCTTGCCTTTCCCTTCCAATCAGGTTAAAACAAAGCAAAACAAAACCAAACACCAGCATCTGCTTCTAGAAATGCCTTGGATGCCCCCTAGTGGCCACAAACGATGGTTGCGAGGGCGCAGGTGCCTTCTACCCTAAAGGGCTGCTCTCCAGGAAGGGAGGGGGAAGAGGAGGGAGGGAAGCAACTGACCTTTCTGAGGCTCCACAGACCTCATCCCGAGGGGATTAGGAGGTAGAAAGAACCAGGTAAGAAGGAAGAACTCTGTGGGGAAGGATGGGTGGAATGTTCTTGCTAGAAGATTCCATGGCAGTTGGTGGACAGCCATCGGGTCTGGCAGGGGGACCAGAGGACAGAGGGAGATGACAAGTCAGGGCATGGGTCAGGAGTGGCATCCCTGGGCAGTGGAGAAAGGGATGGCTGTGTGCGTGCCTCTGGGGTACGGGATGGGGTAGCCGCCATACTGTAATAGGGAGATAACACTTTACAGCCTCTGTCAATGTTTTGTGCTCATAGAAGACTAAGGAAACTTCGATCATTGAAATCATAGATGGGCCGGGGAGAAAAAAGAAAGTAATGAGGATTCACTTAAACCAGTTGTTCGTCCCACATTTCTCAGGCAAATAGGAGTGGCAGGGATGGTTCGACAAGCTTGCAACTTTGATTTCTCTGTAGGTGGAGAGAGAAAGGACAAGAATGTAGAAAACCAGACAAGGGAAACAGGAGAAGCAGAGGCTACTGGGAAGATCCTTAAGGGAGAACGAGCCAGCCTTTGAAGGCTGAACTGGCTGTAACCGTTCAAAAATAAACAATAAAGCTTGGGTTGTAGCAATGAGTAAGGACCAACAGTCAGTCAAGGGTGGGACACTGATGTTCTTCTAGCTTCTGGACATCCAACACCTGCTGCACCATTCCTTTCACAGAAGGCCCCAGAAGGAATCTAGAGCTTCCTAAGGGCAGAAACTGCAGTTCTGCCTCCCACCCTTCCTCTGGTGCTCTTGCCCATCCTTGGGGATGGGTGCCCTAATGAATGAGATGGGGGCAACTACATGCAAAAGAGAAGGCCAAGGAGGGTTTCAGGAAGCAGGAACAGCAGGGAAGAAACAAGAGGGAAGGCGCTGACAACGGAGACAGGGAAGGAGAAGTGAAATGGAGGTGGAAGAAGCTGGGCCTGGCAGAAATGGGAAGTCTGCAAGAAAGTATTAAAAGGATGCAGTCATTTAGTCGGTCAACAAACATCTACTGCGCCCCTACCCTACAGCAAGCAGTGTGCTGCAGGGTGGGGTGAGGTGTGGGGTGAACAAGACAAACGTAGGGCTTTAAGGACTGGCATAAATGAGAAAGGAAGAGAACAAGAAGAGGCTGAGAGTAGCTGGAAACAAGAAAGGAAACATCAGAGAGAGACAGAGAGAGAACCTGCCCCCAGGCCCATGGTGGGTGAGACACAGCCAGAACCACCTGTGAGCCCTGGCTCCCTGAAGACCAAGGCAGGTAGGGGGGGCCGGGGAGAAATTCAGGACGCTGCGGGAGGGGAGGACAAAGAGGTGGAGGAGGGGGGAAGTGAGACTGTTCATAATTTTTCACTTGGGCGCCCACAGTGGAAAGATGGCTTTGGGCTGCAGAGACATTGGCTGCCTCCTGGAGTCACCCGAGGAACTAACTACTCCATATGGTCACTGGGGTCCCACCCCCTGGAGATTCTGATTTTCTCCATCTGGGATGGGTCCTGGACTTCAGACTTTATGACTAGCTCTCAAGTGAGTCGGAAGTGCGGCCAGGGAGAAAGTGGACATTGGAGGCTGCCCGCCAGGCCTCCTTCCGCTCATGAGGACGGGCGCCATCTTGAAAGCAGCGACCCGTGGGAAGAGAAGTTGTATGGTGGTTTTAGGAGGTTGTAAGTGAGGCTCAAAGACTCTTGACGATCCTGACAAAGGTAAAAGGGGTTTCTGTCCTTAGAAAGTGCCCCCTTCCTCGGCTGTGCCTCTGGTAAGAAAGGAGGAAGAGAGCCTAGAAAGAAAGAAATACACAAGGCAATGGCGGTCTTTAAAAGGGAAGAACAATTCAAGTAGCTCAAAACGGCTGCCAAGTTCTCCGTTTTTGCACCCTGTTCCCCCACCCACATGTCTGCACCCTCCCCCCACCCACTTCTGCTGTCTTCATGATGGGGCCTCTGGGGTGAGAGGCACAGCTGCCCCAGGTTTTGTCCCACAAAAGGTTTGGCAGTGGCCCAGCAGGATATTCAACCTCACCGCCCCCCCAAACTCCCTGCACCCTAACATAGCTGAGTCACTGAATGGGGGTGGAGTCCTTGGCCTGACAGTGAAGCAATCTTGACTTGAAAAATGACATGGGAACATACTGTATGGTCTACATAAACAAGTCCTAGGTAGATGTAATTGTATGCAAATATTCATTCTTTAACTCCATATACATTTCCTGCCAGTCCTCCTGTACAGGCTTCAAACCTTCCACTGCAGTGCACAGTGCAGCAGGGAAGTCAGAAGTGAAGGCGGAAGTGCAGGGTTAGCGAGTGAAGCCCTCTGCTATGGCTCAGCAGGAGTTAGGTACTCAGACTTTGAGCAGGGTCTTGAAGGATGTATAGGAGTTTACCAGGAGAAAGGAAGGATAAAGTAGGAAGGGAAATAGAAGAAGTATTGAAGAAATGTGGAATTTTTCCTTGAGGCAAAAGGATAGGATTTGTAGAAAGGGAGTAATAGGGAGGGGGAGGAAAGGTCCAAAAATGAGTGTGAAAGATTTGGTTTGCCTTCCAGAAAGGAGTTTGGGCTTTTTATCCAGAAAGGCATAGGGAGGGGCACCTGGGTGGCTCAGTCAGTTAAGCATCTGCATCTGCCGTCTGCTCAGGTCATGATTCTAGGGTTCAGGATTGAGCCCCACGGATGGCTCCCTGCTCAGCAGGGTGTCTGTTTCTCCCTCTCCTCCCTGCTTGTGCTCTCTCTCAATATCTCTGCCCCTCTCTCTCTCAATAAATGAATAAAAATCTTTAAAAAAACAAAGGCATAGGGAGCCAATGAAGGATTTTAAGTAGAGGAGTGATAGCTTCTAGAGCCTTGTTTTTCAAAGGCTAAGGCTGGGAGGAGTAGACTGAAGAGGATATTAACATTTATTCACCAATCCCGATGTACAGGGCATTGGCTCTGTATTTTATTTTATCACTCCAACCCTTTAGGACAGCGTTTTTCAATTGCTGGTCATGATTAAGTAAGAGCGGGCAGGCAGAAAAGGGAAGGAGGGAGGACGGGAAGAACAACAGGATAGAAAATATCAGCGCACCACCGGTAAGAAGGTTTAGTATTGTTTGCGGAAACTTTGTTATACATTCCCGCAGGAGTGTTAAGTGTACTGTATCAGGATTCAAATGTATTTCTCGCTGTGGCTTATGATTTTAAAGAGAGAGATAGAGAGAAGCCGCTGCTCTGAGGTGTAGGTGCGATGAGCCTCACTGTACGGATGAGGACGGAAGGCGCAGGGCGTTTCAGCACCCTGCCCCTCCGGCAGGTGTCAATTTCGAACCCAGTCTGGTCCGAAGCCTGAGTGCATTCCTTCTAGATGATGCCAGGCAGCGCCGTCCAAGCGCTGTGTGTACTCACACAGCGCCTCGTTCAAGGGCGTTAAGTGGAATGGGACCGATTCAGTCCACCCGAGGCGCTGGTCCGAGCGCAGATTCCTGCCCCAGGCGCACAAAATCGCATTGTCAGAGGCAGCCCCGGGAATCTCCCTTCTAAAAGCTTCAGGAGATTTGGGGGGACAGCCCGTTGTGGGGGGCGGGTCGCTGCAGGCACCAGGTGAGGATAACCAGGGGCTGGAACCGAAACGGCGAAATAATCCCTTGTCTCAGAAGTGTCACGTAGCACCAACTCCCGCTATTGTTGGACTCCGATGCTGGACCGCACAAAGTCGCCTGGGGCTCAGTTCCCTCCCCTGAGGCGCTGAAAGGCGAGGGACTAAATAAATGGCTGGTGGCTTTGCACTCACCAGGTACGGGGCTTGACCGGCCGAAGCGCAGCACACCCCTGCCACACCAGGGGGACACTGTACCGAGCTATAGCGTATGTACTATTTATAGGGTATTTCTGGGCCTCACCCTAAGGACTTCTGATTGGCTTTAGGGGAGATCTATCACTCATCTTTTGGGTTCGAGGTGGGTGGAAGGTCAACCACGACCAATACAAAACCACTCCTCGGCTAAGCCCCTCCTCATCTAGCTTCCTGTTGCTGTCGATCAACCACCTGGTGGGCGGGACTTTGCCTCCCGCCAATTGGCTGGCGAACATGTCGTTCACTCTTCAGTAGGTTTCCGGTTAGTGCCTTCTACCGTCCATCAGTGACATTTCACGGGTCGATTGGCTAAACCAACGTCGCTCTAGACGCTCCTCTTTTATTGGTTATTGGTGCTGTCGGTCCCCAATGTACTGAACTCTTATTGGCGAACGCTGCCGTCGCTCGGGCGGTGGCGGGCTCCGGGATTGGCGGGTGCTGGGCGGGCGGTGTCAGGCTCTCGGTGGCGGCGGAGGCGGCGGAGGCCAGGGAGGAAGATGTCGTAATGAGCGGTGGGTCCTGGCCGCTGCCGGCGGGGTCTTCCCGGCCCCCAAGGGTTGGGAAGACGGGCAGAGGCCGCAGGGACGGGGAGCCGGGGCTGGGGGTTCCCCCCTGGGGCCGGGCCTGGCGCCGGGGCCCGGCTCCGGGAGGGGCGGGGGAGGGAGGATTCCCGCCCGGAGGAGGAGCGGGGCTGGCCAGCCGGGCGGAGGCACCCGGAAGGGGGCGTTCGACTCCCCGCCCCCTCGGAGCCCGCTGGGCGGGAGGGTGGCGCTTCCGGGGGCTGGCGAGAGGTGCGGGCAACCGGGCGGGCCTGCCATGCCCTCCGCCCGGTTGCCGACCCGCCTCGAGTGCTGCCCGGCCCGTGGACGTAGCCTGGGTCCGCCCCGAGGAGGCGGCGGACGCTCGTAGTCCTTGCCGTGTGTTGGGGGGACCCTTCTGCGCTCTGACTCCGGGTGCCCACCAGCGATCAGGGCCCTTCCGAGTGCAGAGAGAGGCAAGGGAATGCTTGAAATGCAGACGGCGCCAACCACATGGGCACTCCTGGGCATAGAACCCAACCTGGTTCCCGATGTGCACCAATGGAGAGATGGTGTCAGGACACGAGAGCACCCCCTAGGACAGATGACTTCTCGCCTTAGATTGCGGAGTGGGCAGAAACCTCCGTTTAATGTTTTTAGTTGGGTCTTTGAGCACCAGCTAGATACATGCAAGCTCTTAGCCGAACTGTGGGCCGTTTAAGAACTTGTTGACAAAGAGTTCCCAGCCTGTTAGCTGATGCTCCGTGGGGGGGACTGCTGATTTCCAAAAGCCAGGTGCAAACCTAAGGGATGACAAGAGAAATAAAACAGATATTTACTTTCTTCCTCCGCCCTACCTCCATCTCCATTGCTGACTTAATGGTTTTCAGCCTCCTATCCTGCTTCTTGGCTTATGTTCCCAGTGGCTTTCTAATTAATTCAAAAAAAACTGTGTCTTTTCTGGGCCATTGAGAAGCCTGTCTTCAGTGCATTCCTTGTTTTTTATTCCAGTATATCCTCGTGTTTGTTTCTTAATTAACTTGGTCTAGAGGGACTCCCTCTGGCTTTTCTCAGTGCACATTCTCCCAAAGTTTGTTTTTCTTGAGTTTACTTCTCGTTCACTTGTTGATTCCTAGAGAAAAGGAGGGAGGAGCTAGAGATCTGCTTTAAGCAATGAATTGGCTCATGGTCCCCCATTACACTGATTTTAAGGGATGATTTACAAGTGATGAGTGTTTCAAGGTACACTAACATGCACTATCTAAAACTTGCATGCTCTAACCCAGAAGGCATTCAGTATCATAATGGAGGACTAGGTGTTGAGTTGTGTTTTGGGTAAGATGTTTAGGGTGTTGGTCAGTTCACAGAGAGGCTGTTAGAGGAACAGTGGTAGAGTCCACACCGTAGGAGTCATTTTGATTAATAACACAAAGATACGTGTGGTCTGCAATAATGAACGTACCTGCAGTGTCTTATTTTGTTTTAAATTCTTGTGTGTGATGAAGGGGGCGAATCTGTCAGACAACCTAGCAGTTGGGCTGATGATGTCAATGTTCCAGTGGCTTCTAACAGGCATTAATACCTGTTGGAAATGGATTCTCATTGGCTGGGGCGATTGCTAAGTTTTCTCATTCTGGTTCTTCCACTTGGTTGTACAGAGGCTTAACCTCTTCATTTGAAAGCAGCAACAAGGAAAAAAAGAAGCTGGTCTGATGTAGTTTTATGAACCCCCTGAGCTAAAGACACAGTGTCTTTGTCGAGGAGACCCAAGAGGAGTTAGTTCATAATCAGATCCTCAGCTGACTGCCCAGTAGGGAGAACTGGCCCCTGGAGGAAGAGTTTGCATCAGTGTTGACAGCACATGGGACTGGCCAGGTTGCTTGGTTAGTTGGTTTTTCTATTAGTTTGGGCCTCTGGAGGCCTGTCAGAGGAGAGAGGAAGCTGTGAAAAGATTTTGGCAAATTATCTGGGTCAAGGAGCTTCAGGGCATAAACAGCAGATAGGGTGGTTCATTTGGATATCTTGGCTTCAACTTCCTCCTTCTGTTGATTAGTAGCAGCCCTCTGGAGAAGCTGGAGAGTCCCTGTAGCCTGAACCGTCCTTTGATGTAGGCATGTGATAATTTGAGTCTGCTTTAAGCAAGTATTGCCCATCCAGGGACCTTAGGAAGACATTCTAAACTTGCTGCTGCCAATCAGTAGAGCCTGGTATTGGCTTGAGTTCAGCAATCTTCTAGACTTTGTCACCCCATTTCTATGATGGACATGTAGCATGTTCTTTTATTGACTAATCTTCGCTCCCTCTATTCTCTGTTTACACACGCATTGGAAGCCTTGTTTCCAAGGATTGAAAAATGTAATTATTTTGGAGGGGATGGGCAATGGCCACAGAATGAAAGATACAGAGAAACACTGCTTTAAAGCATGTATAGAGTATTAGAAAGTGTAGAGACGTGAACACTTCTGAGATAAAATCGTTATATGTGGTCCAGCTGAAACCTTGAGGGCTGAAGACTTGAAGTAAAATCTATTTGGAGAAACTCCAGTACTTTCTTATGAGTTTATTGGGTAATACATCTGTTCCTTTGGGTAGCTTAACTGGATTAGGGAACTTCTAGTAAGTTCTAAGCTAGGAAAAGTGGGCCTACATGCTGGACCAAATTAATACAAGCTGGACTGAGAAATGGACCTCATGATGGAATGCATTTGTTGATGTTTTTGGTTATTTGTTTTTTGCTATGAATTAAGAAGATAAAAACATGCAACATTACCAACTCAAAGGCATTGTCAGCCCAAGTAGGGAAGGGATTAGAGATCGCCCTAGAAGAGATGCCTCTAGGTGGTACTGGTAGATTTGTTCTAGTTGACAGGATTCCAGAATGGAAAACTGATTTTTCTGTTGCCTTAAGGGATGCTGGAAAGAGAACCCAGGAGCAAGGCAGCCTGCACTCGCTGCTGGGGGGAAGCCATGGCGTCGACCACGTGTGTAGGAAGTGCTCTTTCTGAGTGCTCCCAGGCCACCACGGACACGTGGGGGATTACTGTGCTGCTCATCAGGGCAGGCTCCGGGCTGGCGGGCTCTGGGGAGACGAGCTCTGCTCAGGAGCAAGAGAGAGGGAAGAGGCTGAGTGCCCAGTTTAGAGGTTGCTCAGTCTGTGCCCATGAACCGCTCCGAGTAGTGCTGAGATGTCACAGCTGTTTGTGTCACGGGAAGAGCCTGCGTGCAGGCCCCCCCTGTTTGAATGCTTCCTCTGGAGACCTCATTCCCTTTGCTGCAGTTAATTTCAGCCTCAGAATTGCGTATTCCACCTGGCCAGGAGTCTCACTGCATCGCAGTGCCTTGGTGTAGCTTGGATGACTGGTGTTTTGATTCTGAGGGCTCTGAGATGCCGGTTTGTTGTTATGCCATGCTTTAGGCCGTTAGGTGGCCTCTTTCATCTCAGCCCTGGGGTGGATGTGGCCCAGGAGCCAGCAGCAGGCACTGGCCTGCACCCTGCCAAATGTCCTCTTTCTAGAACTTCCTCTTCGGGGTATTTGTTACCTCTCCTCTGAGGCTCGGTGGAATCACAAAGCGGCTTCTCAGAGACAGCAGGCAGGGCCATGTGATTGGGAGGGGAATATTTTTGCCCCTGGTCCGTGTCTAACCGAAGTCTTCTCAGATTGGCCTCAACACAGACTGAAACCTTTCTGAGCCTTCAGAACAGTAAATGGTAAGGCGGCTCTCTCTTCCCCAGGGAAATGAAGTCAGCACTCAACTCAGAACCAGTCTGCGCCCGGGATGAATTCAGGAGTGACCCAAATAAATGTGCTAAAGCAGAGAAAACGTGTTTGTACAGAATGCACTTCTAGGGGGAAAACTGTATCTTGCTTTCTTTTTTTTCCCCTTCCCCAAGACAGTTGTGAGGTCAGTATTCTTTGCACCATTCCCTAGGGCTGCTCTGTCAGAGTGGACTTTCCACCACTGACCTCGCTGCCCTGGGTCCCCGCACTCACTTCTCCAGAGCCCCTTCTAGGACCACTGGGTATGACCCAGGCAGGATGCAAACCAGCAAATGACAGTCACGTTTGGAGGAGAGGATTTCATAGAGCAGGTGCTCTAATTATCTGAACTCATTCGGAAAAGAACACCCCCCACCCCGCCCCAGCCACGTATTTTAATCAAAAGAATCACTGAAATGTGGTTCCTGGTGTGTGGTGAGGAGGTGTGGGCTTAGAGATATTTGTCCAGGAGCAGGACTGGCCGGTGCTTGTCTGCGCACAGGCACTTGCCCCCTTGTGAGGTGACTGGCAGCTTGACAGTTTCATCTGGGCCTTTGTCAGCTGAGCTGAGCTGGCAGGTGGATCCCAGCCTTGTGCCAGGACACGCACATCTGTGGGTTTTCTCTTGTGGCTCTTAAACTCCACTGAGGCTGTCCCACTCTGCAGCCTCGAGGTTTCATTCATTAATCCATTCAAAGAGAATATACTAAGCACCGACTGTGTGGGCCGGGTGGGAGGGGCACATCAGTAGGTAAAGCAAAGGGAAATCCCTGGCTTTGGGAAGCTGACATCTCCGTGGGCCACGAAGTAAGTAACTGCTCGGTATGAGATGACGGGAGGTGCTAAGGAGAAGAACAGAACAGAGGACAGAAGGATGTTAAAGGGTGTGATTTTCATAGGGTGGTCAGGGAAAGTTTCAGCGAGGAGGTGACATGGGCGTGAAACCAGACAGAAGGGAGAGAGTCAGCCATGCTTAGTCCGGGGTAGGGGGCAGAGGGTGAAGGACACTAGCAAGTGCAAAGGCCCTGAGAAGGGGCCAGACCTGGGATGTTGGGAAACCACAGGGAGGCGAGCATGGCTGAAACAGTGAAGGGGAGTGATGGATAGGTCAGAGGGGTGACAAGAGACAGGTCACGTAGGGCCGTTATGTGTCGCGGTGGGGACTTCGGTTCTTACTTTGAATGGGAGAGGGGATGCTGTTGGTGGAGCTCTGAGCAGAAGAGTACCATGACGTGTGGATGGGTCTCATTCTGATTGCATGTCGAGAATAGGCTGATGGGAACAAGGTCAGAAGCCTAGCTAGGAGGGTTTTGCCCTTAACCAGGGGAGACATGATGCAAAGACCTGAATCTGGGTGATAACAAGAGGTGGTGGCGAGAGCAGTCAGATTCTGAATATATTTTGAAGGTAGAACCAAAAGGGTCTGCTGACTGTCAGATGTAGTGTGTGGGGGAAAAAAAGAAGGGGCAGGGATGACTTACAGGGTTTTTAGCACCAAACCGCTGGAAGGACGGAATTCCAGCCACCGCATGGGGAAGTTTGAAAGAGACACGGAATTAGGACGGTACCAGGGGCTAGTTAGATTTGAGATGCTCGTTAACATGTCCGTGTGGAGATGTCAGTAGGCAGTTGGATTTACAAGTCTGCAGGTATAAATTTGGAAGTCATCACTGTATAGAACCTATGTATTGTTGGTTTTTTAAAGCTGTGAAGCTAGATGAAATCACCTAGGAAACTGGTGTAGACAGAAGGAAGGTAAATGCTGAGATGGCACCCTGGGGCCACGCAACTAATTAGAATTTGAGGAGAGGAGGACCCAGCAAAGGAATCTTTGAAGAAATAGCTAGAGAGGCCAACCTGGCAAGTATGTCCTAGAAGCCAAGTGAAGAAAGTTTCAAAAAGAGGGATCCGCAGTCAGATCAACACATAGAATGAGGCCCAAGAATTAACTGTTAGACCTAGCAGCGTGAGGCCACTGGTCGCATGAGCCGTTTATGTGGCGAAAGCTGGAGCAGTTCTAGGAGTGGCAGGAGAAGAATTCGGGACAGCAATTATGGGTAACTGGAAAGGGATTTTGCTTGCAAAGGAGAGAAATAATGGAACTTAGCTGATGTAGGGAATTTTAGCTTCTTAATGAAATTTTGGGCCCCCATAAGGGTCCTGGACTGAGGCTGGGATCAAAGTTGAGCACAGGGAAGACACTATGGCTCCTGAGGTGTCTGGGTGGTGACAAGATCTTTTCCACCTTCCTCCTCTGGCCTGAGGCATTAGCAAGCGGCCACTTACAGCTGTCCTCCTGAACTGGAAGTCAGTGAAGTTCCTTTTACCCTTACTGAGCTCTTCTGTGTGGTTATTATGCTGGAGACTTGCTTCTCAGCACTTTCGAGTCTTTAACTACCAGCACTGCTCCCTCCAGGAGGCCAGTTCTCTTAGCTCATTTAGAAACGCCTTTGGAGCTCCAACTTTGTTCTCTTAAACCAGCCTCAGCTTGCTTTTCCCTTACCGGCTCTGAATTCTTCCAGGCCAGGCAACTGGGAGAGACTGGGCTTAGAAACTCTTCTGTTGGCTTCCGGCCCAGCTGAGCTGACCAAAATAGCCAGCAGAAGGGCTGTTTGTGCAGAGTGAAATTCCTCCAGGGGAAATACCATAGTGCATGGCCAAGAAAGCCATGGTAGGAACCCATGAGGCAAAGGAAAAAAAAAAAAAAGGGCCGTACTCCTGAGGTCTGGCTATGGCGTTTGACCGGAGTTCTCTCCAGAGGGAAAAGAGCTTCCTAAAGCCTATTGTGGTATTTCTTAGGACCCCTTCTCTCATTCCCTGCGTCTCAGGAGTAGTGCTCCCAAGTGAGAGGCCATTGGAATGGCCCCCAGTGTGATGGCCAGGGCTTCAGCATCCTGTCTGAGGCCTCTTCCTGTTACTGGTTCTCCCAGCCGGCCCAGGGGAAGATCTGTAGGACAGATACCACTCCCTGCTCTGTGACTGGGGTGAGTGCTGTGAAGGGGGCTGTGAGGCCTATACACTGGCATAGAACAGGGGTACCTGACCCAGACTTGGGGGCTGGGAGGGAAGAGGTCAGGAAGGGTTTTACCTGAGTTATAAAGCAAGCTCTAAGGACCACAGATGGCCAGATAAATGAGAGAGGGCATGTTACAGTTCCAGAGATAGAAAACACTGATGAGCCTGTGGGGAGAGTTGGAAGAGCACAAGATAAAGGAGAGGTAGAGGGGGGAAGGGCAGATTGTTTTGACTTTACAAGCTTATCATAAGATCTTCTGGAAGCTATTGAAGGGTATAATCAGGGGAGTGGCTGGATGGGATTTGCATTTTAAAGATTTCTTCTGACACTGCTAGTGGAGGCTGGATTACAGTGGGCAAGGCCTGAGCCTGGGAACCCATATTGAAGGCCTTGGGCCATATTCCAGGCCAAGCAGAAGGTGGTTAGTCCCAGGGTAATGGTGAAGGGGATGGAGAGCTGTGAGTGGATTGGAAAGAGGTTTATATTTAGGAGGTAGAGTCATGAGGACTTGATGAGTCACTGGCGATGAGGATGACGTTCAGGTTTCCTTGTGATTAGAAATACCAGAGAGAGGCTGGTTGAACCACAGGCTCATCCCGCCTGCCGGCGCTGAACGGCCGTTGGGTCGCGTGCTGGGCACCCCTGCAGCAGGGCTGGAAAACTGGCCGGGCCCACCCTGGGCACCCTCCTGTGCACATCATAGACTTTAAACCCATGATTATTTAAAGGGTGGGGAGGGTTATCAGAGGGCTTAACCTCCCCTGAGGGGTCTGAGTAAATGACAAAGTGCATCCTAGTGGGCTCTCCAAAAATTTCGCGGGAAACAAACCAGCCTGAGACCCGAAGGGTGGGTAGGTATTAGTTAGAGAAAGGAAAGGACAGCAGCAGAAATGCCAACTGCAAGGATCTGGAAGAGGCCTGTGGAGGCTGGGGATGAGAAAGCAGGGGAGAGAATGGGCAAAGGTGGCGGCCCAGTGGGGGCAGTCCTGTGGCATCCAAGCAGAAAGCCCCCAGAGGGCTGGATGTCCCCGACTGCCACTCGGGAGGTGGGGGTCACACACAGACCCGGGAGTCGTCAGTCTGGACAGTACCTGAAGCCTTGTGAGTGGGCATGGTCACTCGTGGAACGGGTATTGGGTGAGAAGGAGGGGTGTTGAGGAACAGCAGTATTGAAGGATGGCAGAAGGAAGATGAGCCCACAAGGGGAAGAGGAGGCTGGAGAGGTAGGAGAAGACCGTGGGAATTTTGAGGAGGAAATAGTCAAAGGGTCAAGAACTGGTAAAGAGGGTCTGTTGGGTCTTGGTGACCTGGGCAGGAGCCAGGTCGGCAGGAGCCACTGCTCTGGGAAATGAGCAAGTGAGGAAGGAGGGCGTTCGTAAAGTGCTGGCAGCTTTTCCACCAAGTTGGCCAGGGAGGGAGGGGAAGAACTGGCTGTAGCTGGAGGGGATGGTGGTGGAGATGGATGATCTGTCCACAAAAAGCCACAGGCTTGGGGCGGCGGAGAGGATGCCTTTTCTGCCGGTATTGGAACTAAACTGGCTTCCAGTATGGGGGAAGGAAAGGTGGGTGGTGCCATGAGACCCTAGACTCCACCTCCAAACCCCCAGTCTGGAAGCCTTGCTTGATGCCTCTGGAAGTTTCCTTGGAGCCAAAGAGAGCTACTATTACTTGTGTAATAAGTCACGGTAAATCTTCACCAGCCAAGGGACTGTTGGGAAAGTTTTAGCCACTCTGAATTAATGAAAAATCCAAATGACTGAGCTCTGAAAGGAGTGCAGCTTTTCTTTCAAGAACACTCAGTAAACCCCACTTACCGGGTTGCCAAATGTAGGTTTCAGTGACCGGATGTAAACTGTTAGAAGCAAATACAGTAACGGTTAAAATGGTAGAAGTGGCATAAAAACAATTGCGTGATGATGCCCCGGGGTCCCTTTGCAGTTTTCATACGCTAGTTAGCCTCGCTGTGAATAGTACGAAGACAGATTTAAGCACAACTTATGTCCAAATTACACGTTTAAATACAAAGTTCCAAATTAATGAGGTTCAAAGTGCCTTTGATCACAGTCTTGCAGTTACGTATCTGCGCTCCTTCTGAACCACTTTTCATTTTCAAACACCCAACTGGAAATGCTGCTTTTTTTCCCTTTCATGGTTAATCCCCGGATATAATTCTGCAATGACAGGGAGATCAGTCTCTGCTTTGGTCGCCCAAGCCGCAGCCCAGGGGCCACAAAGCTCAGAGGGACACTCGGAGAGATACTTACAAACATTGGTTTGAGAGCTAGAGGGTTATTTCAGGAGCCGGCTGGGGAGGAAAATGAAACCAAACAGAAAAGGTACAATGTCAGCCCCAGCAGTTCTGGCCGCTTGCTTCAGTAAATGCTGCTTTAACTTCCTAACTGAAGAATCGCTCTGATCCCAGCCCCATCTCCAAACTGATTTGAGTCCAGGGTAAGAACGCCTACAGGGGGAGAGAGGAAGATGGGAAAGGGAGTTGAGTAAGAACCATGAGGCCCGTTTTCATTTCATTGCACCCTGCTCTGTGCCCTTCTGTTTCCTTAGCGGGAGGTATCTGCAGGAGGGTCAGTCCCCCATTTTAGCTAAGGGAACCTAAGTCCAGGGGCGCCTCCTGGGAGAGCCCCTGGCTTCCCTTCCCAGACTTGGCCGCAACTAACTCAGCTTGTGCTTTTAACAGCAACATTGTCTGAGAATTAAAAAAAAAATCTTAAAGATCATCTAGTTCTGCTTCCCACCCCATCTAGACCTCCCCATCTCCAGCAGAAACACACATCCTGCCTCTGTCTAAAGGATACCAGAAAAGGGAGAACATGACCTCAAAAGGCAACTGATGACATTTTTTCAAAGTTCTCCCTTCTGTTAGTCTGCAGTCTGCCTTTTTTTTTTTTTTTTAAGATTTTATTTATTTATTTGACAGACAGAGATCACAAGTAGGCAAAGAGGCAGGCAGAGAGAGAGGAAGGGAAGCAGGCATCCCAGGACCCTGGGATCATGACCCAGGCCGAAGGCAGAGGCTTTAACCCACTGAGCCACCCAGGTGCCCCTGCAGTCTGCCTTTTTAAAGCAGACTCTGCATCCAACATGGGGCTCAGACTCACAGCCCCGAGATCAGAAGTCACATCCACTATCTGCTGGGCCAGCCAGGCACCTCAGAGTCTGCCTTCTTGATGTCTCCACCCTTCATGAAGTCTTTGAACCAGGGATGGGATGAATGCCCTGGTGGGTGTCACTAGTCCTGGCACACCATTGCTGCTGTCCTCTGAACAAGCTCCAATTGAAAATGCCCCTTTCAAAATATCCCTCAGAACGAAACCTGACACTCCAGATGTGACCCAAAGGTGCAGAACACACTAGGACGATTTTTTTATTCCTCCGTGATTGAACTTTCTGGGAATGCAATCCCAAAATTGCAGTAGAGTTTTGGCAGCCACATCCAGATTCTCTTGTCTCGCGTTTAGCTTTGAGTCAAACCCACTGGGGCTTTTTCACAGAACCACTATTAAGCTCTGTTGTTCCGTCCTATATGTATGCGAGTTTTTGTTTTTTTTTTACCCCAAGTGCAGGATGTACTCAACTTCAAAGTTTAAACCACTATTTAGTGATCACCCACTGTGTGCTCGCTGCCTCTGTAGTAATTATTGACACCTGCCAGGATCCCAGGAGGGTGCTGTTCCCTCTGTCCTGTAGATGGCACAGCCTGAGAGGGGTGCCCCAGCCACCCCACGGATGACGGCATGGCCCACCTCTCATTTAGGTCTAGAGCTTTGTGCTCCAAAGCACAGCACCTACTAGTTTTTAAAGATCTCTCAGAACCTTCATATGGACAGCCAGTGTTCTTACTATCATCCTTCTCTGTTTTGTGACATCTGCGAGTTGAACTTTGCTTGGTCTTCGCCTGGTTTTCCAAGCTTGGGTAGTGGATCAGCTACTCTAAAGCCACATTTTCCATTCTCTAGGGCACAGAACCAATTGAGTGAGTCACTACCAGCATTTAAAAAAACGAAGTAGAGTAGAAAAATACCGAAGCCCATCACACATAGTAAGAGCAGATTGTATTTCAGGAGACTCACCGCATGAGCCCAGGACAGGGAAGCGTGTGGGTGTGCACACACTGGGTCCTCACGTAAACTGTTTTTATAAGTGTGGTTCGTGGTCTAAATGGTTGGAACGCCTTGGCTCTAAAGGAAAACTATTTTTGAGTCAACTTAGATCGTTTCCATTATAATGCTGCAACTTTACTTAATTATGCACGCAAATCTGTTTATCAGCTCCTTGACCCAGCTGCTATAAAATTAAAGAACTACTGGATAAGCCAGGAAAAGTCCCAGCAACAGCCCCATTCTGGGCGGATGACATTTGAATGAATCCGGATCACTGTTGTCAGCATCAGCACAGCCGACTTGACACTCAGGCTGCTTGAGTTTCTCGCACGCCTACCCTGCAGTGTCCCACGCCAAGCGGCACACTCCTGCCACGCTTCTTGAGAGCCATCATCCCTCACTTTGCACAAATATAGCATGAGTTAAACATGCAGAATTAAGTTTTCTTAATTAGCCCATGCAATCAGTGGTGCCACTTGGCACCAGTACGGTTGTAAACACACACACACACACACACACACACACACACTCCGGCCCCAAAACACGCAAAGCTTGGTAAAGAGCAGTCACCCAGCAGATGATCGTTTTTAAAAGATGCCCATCACGGTGATAACACAAGAAGAAAACATTCTGGCAGAAAAAGCACGCGGCTCCAAGAAGCTGCAGACCCTCGCCCTGGGATGCCCTCCATAGTCTGAGACGCCCTGGCTGCCCTGGCAGCAGCAGGTCCCTCAGGATGCACCGATCTCAGCCCTTTTACGGGGAGGCACATCGGGCTTAGCCCCCAAATGAGACCATCCTGCCTGCAGTTTTGTCCCTTCACCTTCTTTTAAGAATATTATGAAGATTTCATTCAGATGCCTTGTTGAAATAAAGACCACAGTCTATACCTTCCCCTTGACATCCACGCGAAACCCCATATGCAAAACCCCATACGCAAAACCCCAAGACACAGCGTGACTCTGCTTTCGCAGCCCCGTACTTATTCCTTACGGTCACTGTTTCCTCCAGGATTTGTAGTGTGCTGTTTGCTCGTGCGTTCTCGGATTTGCCAAGGATCAGTGTCTGTCATATTTCAGGATCTTCCCTATACGATTTTGTCTAGAGCTGCCCTTCGGCTTCTCACACAGTTTATTTCTCTGAAATAATAACGTTGTTTTCTGTACTTCCTGAAAGCTACCTTCCGAAGGTTTCGGATGCAAGTGTCACTGCCTGATGATTGATGAGCTACAAGATGGCATAGATTCTGCCCCCAAATTCTCAGGATTTCCATTTTACTTCTATTTCTCTTATATCAGATTTAAGTTCAGAGTAGAGATTCCCTTCATTACTTCCTCAACATTCTTTATTTTTCTTTACTAAAAAAAAAAAAAAGGCAGAATAGAGTATATTGATGGTGGGAAAATGAGAAAATCCAGAAAAAACACGATAAAAAATTCTTTAAGTCAAGCAAAATTCTACCCCCCAAAAATAATGGGTTTTAGCAGTTCAGCATTTTCAAAGACTTTTCCTGCCGTGTTCACATCTAGAAATATGTACACATTTAACAAAAATAGAATTTACTCTATTTTCATTCTTGTCATTATATTCAGTTCTAGTCTTGGTGAAGCCTTTGGGGGCCGTACCTGTTATCCTACATAAATTCACTTAAAGTGGTTACCCATGTGCTGAAGATCGTTACCTGGGCCGCGGGGCTTTTGTGGTGAAGGCCAAGTGTATAGTACCTAAGACTTCCCCACGGAGCAGGCATGTCCTTGTCAGGGATCCTGGCTGAGAGACGCTTCTTTCCCGGCTGGCTTGGCTTCTGGCTAGAGCAGGAGTGAGCAAGAAGCTTGGGTTAGAACTAGAGGATTAACCGGAGTTGCTGCCCACCAAATAAGGATTCCGACCTAGCTAGAGAGAGTCAGCAGTACCCCGCAGAGACAGCTCCATTAGGTCACTGAAGCTGGTCTTGGCAAAGTCTGGGATGTTTGCGTTCTCCCAGGCTTCGTGATGGCTGGGGACGGGACCAGCTGCCCTCACAGCCCGGGTCGGACAGGTCATTGGAGGGCAGAGGTCATTCACTGAACAAGATGGGAGGTGTGAGGAAAGGTTAACCTCTCAGAGAAGCAGCAGCAGAGAGAGGCACAGAGGGGATCTGAGGCCAGTGGGCCTGGGTTCCGTGGGTGCATCGTGTGCATTAGTCCGTCTTTTCTTCCAACAGATCCACAGACCAGCATGGCTGCCACTGCCGCTGTCAGTCCCAGTGACTACCTGCAGCCCGCCGCCTCCACCACCCAGGTGAGCGGGCAGCCGGCGCTGAGGGCTGGGGGTGGCATCAGCCTGGAGGCACTCACTGAAGGTGACAGCAGACCACAGCTGGAAACTCTGTCCTGGCTTGCCGTAGACACCCTGAACCGGGAAGGCTCGGTTGTCTCCTGTTTCTGAACTGAGAAGCCAGGGCCACTTACCAGAGGTGGCACGGCTGAGTCAAGGGGCAAAGCCGGATTAAACTCAAGGTCCCTTCTACCAGACCCACTGACCATAAAAGGGAAATAGAGGCTGTGTCCCTACACTCCAAAGGCTCTGTCCTGGTCGCCTCGAAAGAGCAGCCTCCCCACTTTACCCAAGTATTTATTCTTCCCGTGACCTGTCCCGTCCTCTTTCCCTCTGTCCCCATTCAGTCCTTCCTCAGCTGAGGAATTGGGGGCCCCTTAACCCCTGTGATGGGCCAACGGACCTCTGCCTGAGAGCTGAGGATAAATCCATGACCCCCTGAAACACAAGGTTGGTGGGAAGTAAGGGTGTTCGTTCACCCTGTCACGGGGCCTTCTGGAGAGTTCCTCCTGAGAAAGACATTGCCTACCCTCTCTCCCTCAGAGAAAGAGGAGCCAGCAGGGAAGGGAATGATGGCGGCACCGTGCCTGCCACAGAGGCGGCGAAGAGCCTGCCGAGAGGCGAGGACCGCGAAGGGCAGAGGGGGTGGCTGGGCAGCAGGTTCATGGCTCACCTCTCCTCCGCTTGTTCTCCTGCAGGATTCCCAGCCATCTCCTCTAGCCCTGCTGGCCGCAACATGTAGCAAAATCGGCCCTCCGGCAGTGGAAGCTGCGGTGACGCCTCCTGCTCCCCCCCAGCCCACGCCACGGAAACTCGTCCCCATCAAACCTGCCCCTCTCCCTCTCAGTCCTGGCAAGAATAGCTTTGGAATCTTGTCCTCCAAAGGAAACATCCTCCAGATTCAGGGGTCACAACTGAGTGCGTCCTACCCCGGGGGGCAGCTGGTGTTCGCTATCCAGAACCCCACTGTGATCAACAAAGGGACCCGATCGAGTGCCAATATCCAGTACCAGGCGGTCCCGCAGATACAGGCGAGCAACTCCCAGACCATCCAGGTCCAGCCCGGTCTCACCAACCAGATCCAGATTATCCCCGGCACCAGCCAAGCCATCATCACCCCCTCACCATCCAGTCACAAGCCCGTCCCCATCAAGCCAGCCCCCGTCCAGAAGTCGAGTACGACCACTGCCCCTGTGCAGAGCGGGGCCAACGTGGTGAAGCTGACGGGCGGCGGCGGCAACGTGACGCTCACTCTCCCCGTCAACAGCCTCGTGAACACCAGCGACTCCGGGGCCACCACTCAGCTCCTCACGGAGAGCCCCCCCACCCCGCTGTCTAAGACTAACAAGAAAGCCAGGAAGAAGAGTCTCCCTGCCTCCCAGCCCCCCGTGGCCGTGGCCGAGCAGGTGGAGACGGTGCTGATCGAGACCACCGCGGACAACATCATCCAGGCGGGAAACAACCTGCTCATTGTTCAGAGCCCCGGGGGCGGCCAGCCAGCCGTGGTCCAGCAGGTGCAGGTGGTGCCCCCCAAGGCGGAGCAGCAGCAGGTGGTGCAGATCCCCCAGCAGGCCCTGCGGGTGGTGCAGGCGGCATCTGCTACCCTCCCCACCGTCCCCCAGAAGCCCTCCCAGAACTTTCAGATCCAGGCGGCTGAGCCCACGCCTACTCAGGTACCACGCGCACCCTCTGCGCCTGCCTCCCGCTCATACTCTGTTCCCCCTGGGCTTGCTCGGAACAGGTTGCGGATGCATCCGGGTTGACCTGAGTGCTGGGAGTCTGTGACGTCTGGGGTGGGTGGTGAGGGGCCATTTCCGCCGATATACAGGGTCTCTTCGGTTCAGACGGTTGGTTCTAGACAGCTCATCCTTAGAAATCAGATGAGACGTCCCTCTACACCTGTATTGCGGTCCGCTTTTTCTTTTTGGGGGGAAGTCTTTTTTGGGGGGTGGGTCGGGGCAGATACCTACATTTTAATAATAAAATCTGCTTTTTACGACAGAACGGTAGCAAGAATGAAACAAATCTCAGGCAGAACTGTAGAATTTGATTTAAAGCAAGAAAACAAAGGAGACAGATTCCGGTCCTTCATTGTTAATGGCAAGGAAAAAAATAGGAAGACACAGCCCAATTTGATGGCAGGAACACTTACGCTAGATTCATCTGGGATGTTAATAATTCAGTAAGAATATTCTTATTGGGGGCTTAGATGAAGGTGCTGGATTACTCTAGAACCTATTTGGCTCTGTGAGGCGGTTTTATTCTTTGTGTATGCCTAGTAAATGCCAGAGGTGATGCCCATGTTGCAGATGAAGAACCTGGAACTCGGGAAATATCCAAGAGCTTATGGGGCACGGATGACAAAAGCCAGGATTCAACTCAAATTTCTGACTTCAATCCCCACGCTCTTTTCCACTTTTTACGTTGACTTACTATTTCTCGCTACAGTTAAAGTTGAGGACAAGGTGGTGGTAGTGGTGGTGGTGGTTGTTAAGGATCTTTTAAAATATAAGGACATAGCTCCTGCCATTGAGGAATTTATAATCCAGTTGTTTGGAGAGAGAACTGAAGCATCACAGTGAGTGACAGTGGGGAGTTGTGTCCTCTTCTGGGTGGAAATGAGATTGAGCTGTGGACAAGGAAGTTACAGAGGAGGAAAATCTGAGGCCTGGCCTAGAATGCCTCCTCCCTCCTGGCATATTATGTATTGCCAAGTGATTTTCTTTAAATTGTTTAATTTGCTTACTAGAATTCCTGTGAGGTTCCATTACCAGGCCTACCTGACAGATGAGGAAGTCGGGTGATGGCGGCTTCCGTGCATATCCTTGGTGGTACCTCTCCTCCCTTCCCTGAGGTCCCGCATCTTGAGATTGATGGAGGCAGGGCTTAAACCCAGGTCTTCCTAAGGAAATAATCATACATACACAGAAAATTTTACCTATGACATTATTTTGTAAAGATGACACAGCTTTCTAATATCCTGAAGTGCTGTATATCACACAAGTGATACTACAGTTAATAACCTTACAGCTAACTAAATTCCTCAGAGTGGGGCAAAGCCTATGCACATGTTTTGGAAAGGCATTATATTCTGTATCTGAGATGGGCAGTCCACAGCCTGAGGTCAGACCTGGCCCACGCTTCTGCTTTTGTAAATAAAGCGAAACTGGAATGCAGACGTTGGAATGCCCATGTGCGCTGCATTCGCACCACAAGGCAGAGACCTCATCGTGACCCGCAGAGTTTAAAATATTTACTGCCTGCCCTTTTTAGAAAAAGTCTGCTGACCCCTGCTCTATATTATGAACAAAAAATGTTCTAGTGACAAAAACTTCAGATACACAGAAAATAGCAATGATATGCAAAAAAGGCATGACGAGATTGATCTGTTCATTAAGGGATAACAGGACGTTTGTTTCTTTGCTTTTTTAACTGCGAAACACAGTCCCAGACGACCCAGGAATTAAAAATAACCCTAATCAAAATCATAGCAGGTTTTTTTTTTTTTTTTAACAAATAACTTTGCGCCTGGATCATCTGAGTGTAAGTTACCACCATAATCCCTGTGACTTGCAAATGTTTTATAGAACGTGTCTCCTCATTACATGCAAGGACATTCTCCATGACAACAGTACAAGCATCAGACCTAGGAAGCCGGCAATGAAACATGCCAGTGTCTTTCGTTCCCCAGTCTTCACTTGATTGGCACAACCTTGACACTTTTGAAGGCCACAGGCCAGTTATTTGGAATATGTTCCTCAGTTTAGGTTATATGATGTTTCCTCATGACATGTGGGTTGTGGTTTTTTTGTTTTGTCTTGTTTTGTTTTTCGGAAATATCGCAGACAGGATACTGCGTTCTCACTGTACCTAAAGGGGTACGTGATTTCAGTTTGTCTCAGTACTGGTGACAAAGTGATGTTGGCCAGATTTCTGCACCTTCTTTTCTTTGTAATGAACTAGTGTTTTGTAGGGAGGTACTTTGACATGATGTGACTATCCCATTCCTCATCAGACTTTTTCCCACTTGTTTTTAGTATCTTCTCTTATGATAGAGATTTTCTTAAAGTTAATGTTTCGTTTTAGAAGAACTTTCTATTTACAGAAAGGGTGCAAAGGTAGTGCAGACTGTGTGTTTCCCCTCTCTCTTGGTTTCCCCATTGTTAATCATCGTACGTGACCAGGTACCTTCATTGTCGAAATGAAGACGCTGACATTGGCACATGACTATTAACCATAGCTGTTAATCTACTCCACGCTTGATGTAGATGTCACCAGCTTTTCCATTTATGTCCTCTTTCTGTTCCAGGACCTGGTCCACATATCACATGTCTCCCCAGTTACCTCTGATAGCTTTTGGTCCTTGTTTTCCATGATTTTGACAGTCGTGCGGTGTATTGGCCAAGTATCCTACAGACTCTCCCCCACTCCGGGGTCATGGGCTTTCAGAAAGTATGCTAGAGAGGTGAAATGGCCCTCCCACGTTATATGAGGGGCACGTGCTATCCACGATGTCCTGGTGACACCCTGTCCCTGATGTTAACCTTCAGTGCTGGTTAAGGCCATGTTTGCCAGGTTGATCTTCGTTGAGAGTTGTACTTTTCCTTTTCTCTGTTCTTTGGAAGGGCGTTGCTAAGTCCCATCTTCAGGGCTGGGGATTGAACTCTCCATCCTGAAAGACAAAGTACGTCATATTACTTGGAATTCTTCTATCATGAGAAGGTTTTTTCTTCCTTGCTCAGTTTACTTTTTCAGTCATTTATTTATGGCAGTAGGGGCTCATGTGTATTTATTTTATACCTTGCATTCTAATCCAGGACCATGTTATTTATTTTGTTGCTCACATTGTTCTGGCTTCAGCCATTTGGAGGGCTTCGAGGTTGGCCTCTGTATTCCCCAGCCTACTCCCACCTTTTTTTGTCATTGTTCGTTAAATCAGCTTTGAGATACTCACATGCTATGAAATTTACCCTTTTAAAGTGTACAACTCAGTGGGTTTTAGTATATTCACAGTGTTGTACACCCATCCCTGCTGTCTAATTTGAGAACATTTTCATCACCCTAGAAGAAACCCTGTACCTTTAGTCGTCCCTCCTCATTTCCCCTCCCCACCCCCCAGCTCCCCTGGCACCCACGGATCCATTTTTTGGTCTCTGTGCATATGCCTATTCTGGACATTTCTTTTAAACGGAATCTGACAGTAGGTGATCTTTTGCAACTGACTTCTTTCACTTAGTAATAGTGTTTTCAAGGTTCATCCCTGTTGTGGCAGGCGTCAGTGCTTCGCTCCTTGTATCTCTTAGCCCCAGCCCTGGGATCGACTGTTCTTCTTGGAGAGTGGGATGACAGTCGTTTAAGTCTGTCTTTCTCTTCTCCATTTGTTTATTTAGGTTAACAGGGAGTGTTAGGTTTCCATTTTATTCGGTGGGTTGTAATCCGTTAGTATTACGATTTTGATGTTCCGGTTATCCCCATTTGACCCACTAGTGGGCGCCCCCTCAAGCTGGCTCTTGTGTCCTTTTCCCGTGTTACCCCGGTTCCTTGAGGACCTTCTTACTTGTTGGTACCACAGGTGTTCCAGGCTTTTCTTGTACTCTCTCTGCCCCCAAACCTGGCATGAGCTCTTTTCTCTAAGGAGCCTTGGTTCCTTTTAGTGGAGCATGATATTTAGAAGCAAAGACCCGAGGGCTGGGCGAGCTCATTGCCCCTGGGGTGTTGCTGCTCCCAGCCCTTCTCAGCGGACACAGCCAAGAACTAATACACATACCCATGCACATATATGTACACACATAAGGCCTGGGTGGGTGGATACAGGTGTGGACACATACACGTACACCTACATATACACACATATTTATATCTCTCTCTTCATATTGAAACCCACAAGTTTCCACAATATCTCTAATACCTGTCTAGTGCCACACACTTCATTCTCGTTTCTCCCTTTCCATATTTGTATACTTCTTCTCTGACGGTAAGAAACCTTGCTTCCTTTGGCCTCCATATATTCCTTTCTGGATCTCAGCTCTCCCACATGGACATGTCCTCGGCCCACTCGTGCCCAGCCGCTGTCATCACTGCCGCACAAAAGCCCTCTTCGTCCCATTCAGGCTCTAACATGCATACCTTGACGCCTTTTGAGACACATTCCCAAATTTCTCTCCAGCGAGCCCAGACCACCTCACACTCCTGCTCCTGATGGAAGAGTGAGTGCCTGTTTCCCTGCTGTCTCGCCAACAGTGAACATTATATTTTCTTTTTCCATCTCTGCCAATCTGAGGTGGAGGACAACTGTTTCTCATTGATCGTACCTCCTAAGAGCTGTTTTCCTTTGGTGGTCATTCACGGTGCATCTTTTGTGACATTACCATTTCACTGCCTTCTAATTCTCTAATTCTGAGGGCTGGCATTGTATCTTTCCATGCTAAGTAAATTCAATGTTTGGTTTCCAGTCAACAATGAGGTAGCATTTGCTACCTCAGTACGGGGATGCCATCAGCAGCGTGAATGTAGGTCTGGGCCAGTCAGAAGAGACTTGGGTGGACCGAGAGGCTCCCCCACTTCTCTCTTGGGTGGTGCTTGGGGGGGTGGTGACACTGCATTCAAAGGTACCGGAGGAGTGGGAGGCCCAGTCTGTCCTGCGGCGCTGACCCTTTTGCTCCCGCTCTTCCAGGTCTACATCCGTACGCCTTCCGGTGAGGTGCAGACAGTCCTTGTCCAGGACAGCACCCCGACAACAGCTGCAGCCACCTCTGCCACCACCTGTAGCAGCCCGGCTTCCCGTGCTCCCCATCTGAGCGGGACCAGCAAAAAGCACTCGGCCGCAATTCTCCGGAAAGAGCGCCCCCTGCCAAAGATCGCCCCTGCTGGGAGCATCATCAGCCTGAACGCAGCACAGCTGGCAGCAGCGGCCCAGGCCATGCAGACCATCAACATCAACGGGGTCCAGGTCCAGGGCGTGCCTGTCACCATCACCAACACCGGCGGTGAGGGGGGGCCCCTGAGTCAGGGTGTGGGCAGCTGGCTCGTGTGCCCCACCCATGAGAACTTTGGGCCATCCTGGGGTTCCCAGTCACCATAGCGAGGACACTGCCCATCATTTGCCTGGCCCCTTCTAGTTTAAGAATATGTCTGCTTGGTCCTTAAAACTGTAAGGACCCCAGTGAGATTGTTTAAGACACACGTTGGCCCCACCTGACAGCTGAAGGTCTTGAGTATAATGGAGAAGTAAGATGTACTCAGGAAAGCTCTCCAGCTAACCTGCCCATGCAGATTGGTTTGGTACAGACCCGAGAGAGGTGGTCAAGGGGGGGTTCCAGGTAAAGGAACTTGAAAGAAAGCTTTTAGAAGGAGACAGCCTTGAGTTAAGGTGCGAAGGAGAGGATGGAGTCTTTGGCAGTGGGAATGGCTTGTCCTGCACTTCGGTTCGGTAGTAACACTTGATAGTATTTACAGTGCGAAAGCACCTTGCATATAAGCAAGGGAACATTGTAGCTACGGAGCAAAAATGGTTCCTTGCGCTTTAGCTGGGTGTTCTTTAACTGGGCAAAGAGCACTTTTCAAGGTAGGGGGAGCTCTCCGCATCTCCTCTCTCCATCCTTACAAATGCATTTACTTACACATCGTGTAAGTGTGTGCACTTATACGTTGTGCGTCTGGGTTAGGGGCATGGGACGCCTCCACTCGGAGAGACACCAGTGTTAGGTCAGTCACATTCCCCCTGCTTGGAAATGGCCTTATGCAAGTGGAGAGGACTTGATTTTGTCCTGGTTTCTCACTCTTAGTACCAAAAATCCTTGGAGACCTTCCTGGGAGCAGAGTTGGTGTCTGAAGAGGGCCTGAGCTTGGAGGAGTTTCCAAAGAAACACTCCAAGCCAAGCCAAGACGGGAGCTTTCCGCACTGAAGTCACCCGGGCAGGGTAGTGACTCGGGACACCGACTGACATCAACCGCCTGGGTTCAGATCCAAGTCCTACCAATGACTAGCTCTGACCTTGATAAGTTATTGAGCCTCAGGTTCCTCAGCTGTAAACAAGGGATAATGGTGTTTGATTTACGGAGTTGTGAAGGTTAAGCAAGTTAATACATCTGAAGCCTCAAAAACCGTATGTGGCACAGTAGAACTTCGCAGAAATAGGAGTTGCCCCCACGATGCCCTTTATCGTGGGCAGACGGGTATCTGGCTTCCATACCCTCAACTCCACGCCCCCCACCCCGCCCCACAGGGCAGCAGCAGCTGACGGTGCAGAACGTCTCTGGGAACAACCTGACCATCAGTGGGCTGAGCCCCACGCAGATCCAGCTGCAGATGGAGCAGGCCCTGGCGGGGGAGGCCCAGCCCGGGGAGAAGCGGCGCCGCATGGCCTGCACGTGTCCCAACTGCAAGGATGGGGACAAGAGGTAACGTGGGGGCGGGGGTAGTCCAGACCACCAGCGTGGCACATGCCCCGTTCCCCCAGCCCTCCTCTGGGACACAGATGGAAAGGGGCTGTCCTCCTTACCCTTCCCGTGCCCTTGAACCTGACCTCTGCGTCTGTTCTCCGTCCTGTCCTGGCTCCATCTTCTACCTCCTCCCTTTCTCGGCTTCCCGCTCCCTCCGGCCCCTTCCCTCAACCCAATTCCCAGGTCTGGAGAGCAGGGCAAGAAGAAGCACGTGTGCCATATCCCCGACTGTGGCAAGACTTTCCGGAAGACGTCCTTGCTGCGGGCCCACGTGCGCCTGCACACCGGCGAGCGGCCCTTTGTCTGCAACTGGTTCTTCTGTGGGAAGAGGTTCACCAGGAGCGACGAGCTGCAGCGGCACGCCCGCACGCACACAGGTGAGCCGGCCGCACCCCCTCGCTGCCCTCAGCAGCACCCCGGCTCCTGGCCTTGCCGACGGGCTGCCCCACTGAGCGCGACCTGCAGACTCTTCTCGCGGCGGGGGCGGGGTGGGGGGCAAGGATGACCCAGGAAATTCTTTCAAGCCAGCCCTTAATGGCAGTGTTTCCCAAGCGGAGGCCATTTACCTGCCCCAGCATCCTCGACTTCGCCTCATAGTTACTCAACAAGCCTTGACGTAGAGGGCCAGCATTGTACGGTGCTTATAACCTGTGAACTCATTTAACCCTCAGAATGACTCTGTGGGGAGGGCTCTTTGATTGAATCCATTCTACTGAGGCCTAGAGAGGTGGCCGCATCACCCAGCCAGTGACTGATGGAGCTGGGTTCAACCCAGGCCCTCTGGTTCCCAGGTCCACACTCCGGGTCACTTTTCCACACTGCCTTTCCTCTGTTATTTACCAAATGATTTCCCGTGTATTGTTTCACTATTTGTACTCATCTGTGTCCAGTGCCATGTGTTTGATCCCGTGGGCTTGATACCATAGTCATATGTTTTAATGCCCTGGCAAATAAATACAGGACTATAAACAGAAAAATGTTCATCCATCTCCCACCAAACACCACTGCCGGTATCTCCGGCGGCCCCCAGTACACACTTTGAGAACCACTGCTAGAGCGAGGGCCTCCGTGAGCAGACCCTTGTCCTGGGACTGCTGTCCTGGGGATGGGGATGGGGCACATGACCCAAAACTACAGCCCCTGGCTGATGGGCGGGGGGGCGATCTGCCCCCCCACCCCCGCCCCACAGGGGCCAAAGAGTCAACACTCAGAACAGCAGCTGGCAGGTCAGCGAGGAATGGGGCTTTCCTGGGAGGGGAAGACAGGGAGCCGGGGTTAGTCACAGGGATGGAGATCAGAAGGAAGCAGATGACAGCCTTCCCTAGGTGCAGGGACCAGCAGCTTCAGGCAGGGGAGGAGGGGTGATGCGGAAAACGACGTCAAAGGAGATGCGGAAGTGACGTCACTCGGGGGCACAGAGAAATGAGAACTGCCAAAGGGTTTGGGGGAGTAGACCCTAGGGAGCAGCTGGGTAAGCAGGAGGTGGGTGGAACAGGGTGTCCAGGCCAGCTTTACAGGGTGCCCCTCACACCGCACACGCACTCCCTTGTCTGCTGGGACCGTGTCTACTTGTGGGCTCTGAGTGACATGCGTCTTGTCTTCCCAGGGGACAAACGTTTCGAGTGCGCCCAGTGTCAGAAGCGCTTCATGAGAAGTGACCATCTCACCAAGCATTACAAGACCCACCTGGTCACGAAGAACTTGTAAGGCCAACCTAGCCGGGATTCAGTCCCTCATCTGCGTCCTGCCTGGGCCCCTGGTGGAAAGGAGGTCCCCGGGCTGCCCTGGGCCCCTCCCTTTCTGTTCTGCGACTGTCCCCCCAGGAAGGGGCTCCGCTGCCCCTCACTCGCCTCCCTCTCAAGCCCCTTGGCTCTGCCCTGGCCCTCCCCTCTCACCTCGAGCTCCCGGCCTGCCCAGACCCTGGACGTTGGCCGTGCCCAATGAGACGTTCTAAACCAGGACGAGTGGGAACCCTTATTTCCAAAGGAAAAACATGAATTTCACTCCGTCGAGGAGCAAAGTGAGCCCCCCAGTCCTCTCCCCCCAACACTGCCGGAGTCGCATTGTGCCATGTCTCTCTCTCTCTCTCTCTCTCTCCCCCCCACCCCTCCCCAGCCCCGCCAACCACCTCGGATGCCCTGGGACCCTGCACCCAGGGCACCACTGGCACTCCCCCTCCCCCGGAGAGGCTCACGGGGCTGCCTCCACTCCACATGCCCAGCCCTGCCACAGCTCTCCTCCAGCACATTCCAACTTTCTATTTAAAAAGTCAAGCTACCCACCGATGCCCTCTTTTTCTATGGAGAACGTTGCCTTATACTCTACTTCAGATGATGAACACTGTGTATTGTGTGTGCTTTAAAGTTTTATTTAATTTCTCCCTTCCTCCTGTCCTTGTTACTCACCTCCCCCACGCCTGCTTCAGTTTAGGGTTTGGGGGGCAATGAAGAGCATACGGATTTTTTTCTCACTCTAGCAATTCTCTTTTCTAAATGACACAGCATTTCAACTCGAATCTGAATTCAGATAAAAACACCTTCACCTCCTGATCCTCTTCCCTCTCCCTCTCATCCCACCCCTGCCGGCCCCAGCCCTCCTTGTGTACAGTGTATATTGTATAATGGACAATTGTGTCTACTACATGTTTAAAAACATATTGCTTGTTATTTTTGAGGCTTTTAAATTAAACAAAAATCCAACTTTATTTTTAGTTGTAACTGCTTGAGGTATGTTTTATGAATTAAGTGACAGATTTGTTATCCTTTATTAACGATGTACTTTGTTGGTCAGCACTGGGCTGACGAAAATTTTCTCTTGCTAATAAATTTAGTTGCCTGAGGCAAAATCTGCAACCTGGCAGTGCAGCTTCCTTTACCCCTCCCCTGGGAGAGCTTGGAGAGGGGGACTCCAGAAGAGGGAGCCCCAGCCTCCCCCAGCAATCCGCACGGGGACCAAGGCAGGACCTGGCCCTCCTGACCTCAGCAGATGCAGGCCACAGCCCAAAAAGGGCAGCAGCCACACAGACACCCCCCCCCACCCCGGGCATTGCCACGAGCCCCTAGAGCACCTGGATCTGACCTTGGGGCAGGGCCCCGTGCTGGCGTTCCTGCTCTGCAAGCCCATTTTGCAGGAATGGGAGCGGGTGCCCGCTCTGCCGGCAGACCCAAGCGCCAGCACTGCCTGCCTTTGGGGCAAGTGAGTTCCTCTGCTCAGCTCCCTGGTCCTGGGAGGAAGGCTTCAGCCTCCAAACCTCGTAGTGAGAACTGTTGGGGGGAGAGAGCCAAAGGGCCCTTGGCTTCGTCACCTCCAGGAGGCTGGAGAGTCTGGAGGAAAGGCAGTTCCATTCCCAGGGTGGAGAGCTGGGCACCCAGCTTTACCCAGGAGAGGACCCCAGGCATGGATTGTGTTTTCCTTCCGTCCTCCAGCCCAGACAGGGCCGCACAAGTGCCACAGCTCTGCGATTTTGGTGGGGCTTTTGGGTGGGGTGGGGTGGGGTGGGGTGCGGTGGTGGTGCACAGAGCTCTGAGAAGAACGCCGGTGCACGTGTTTAAACCCAGCGGGGCCAGAAGAGCATCTGGGCTGAAGGGAGAAGTGAGTCACACGGAACAGTATGTGCTTTCTCCTAACAATCGCTCCTCTTCACCTCAGAGGGATACAGCGAGGGTCGCGGCTCTTGTGCCAGGCCCTGCCGGGCTGGGTGCTGAGCTCTCCGCTCCCTCCCTGCTTGTCCTCTGTCACTGTCGGCCTGCCTTGGCAACCAAAGAGCTTTTCCTCAGAGCCAGTTCACCCTTATGTCTACAGAAATAAAAAGGTTATGACCTCAGATCACAGGTTCTCTGCCCCTGATCATTGCACACAAGCCCTTTGGGAGACCCAGCCCAACAGTGCTTCTCCCCTGGCACCGTGGCCCCACAACCAGCTTCCATCCGGCCTCCGTCTCATTGCTGCACAGGCAGGGGGAGACGTGAGGAGTGTCTCTCCCTTCTGGAAAAGTGTCTTGCTGTGTTCTGAGATGGGTTTGGTGGAGGGAAGGGGAATATTAACACATTGCCCACTTTTTGCCCCATGGCCCCCTTAGCTTTGCTCTTCTGCACAAAGAATGATCCTTTCCTAAGAGCGTGCTTTTTTCCAAGTCACATGCTTTTATGCTTCCTGTGCGGAAAGTTCCCCGACTCCTGGGCAACCTTGGGTGATGAGGGTGCCAGCCCCAACGTGCAGAAAATGCCTGTTGGCACTCGGGATTTCCCCTCTCCGGTGAGATACTCAGGTTCAAAACTTAGGCCTGACTATCTCTGCCTCCCGTGGGGTGCCAGAGGCAGACAGGGAGTGGGAGAGTGCATTCTGCCCGGCGTGGGTGATGGCACGGGCGAAGAAGGGACACTGGCGGCAAGTGGGCCCTCCTCTGCCTTAATCCAGCCCTGGTTTACTGGAGAATTGCTGGGCAGGGGGGCTGTTGATGGTATCATGCAGCCCCAGCTCACCCCAGGCCAGAGGCGTCCCCAGGACATCTGGTAGGCCCTGGTTGAAAATCTGGGAGCAGGCCACCCCCAGCAGCTCAAGAGTGGGGGCCATCCTGCCCAATACCATCCTCTGCCCCCTTCCCTCCTCAGGATCGTCTGCCCCAAGGCCACCACTCACCACTCCCTCCTGTCTGCTCAGTGATGCTCAGCCCTGTGGCTCTTTTTTTTTTTTTAAGATTTTATTTATTTATTTGTCAGAGAGAGAGAGAGAAAACAGGGAGGGAGAGGCAGAGGGAGAAGCAGGCTCCCCACCAAGCAAGGAACCCGGTGTGGGACTCGATCCCAGCACGCTGGGATCATAACCTGAGCCAAAGGCAGCCGCTCAACTGACTAAGACACCCAGGCGTCCCAGCACGGTCGCTCTTTGACCGCAGATACTAGGATTACAAGCCTGGAAGGAAAGGGGCCCGGTCCCTCCTTTCTGAGATCCTCCCTCCTAAAGTCCATTCCAGGCAAAACACCTTTAAAAAACAAACAAACTACTAAGGCAGCAAAGGGAGCTCAGGCTTCTTTCAAACTCCTCAGTCCGTCTTTATAATCACCTTCCCAGAGCCCGTTGAGGCCCCACACTTAAGTCTGACCGGGAGCCACACGCAGCCCCTCAGGTCCCTGGACGCAGCAGGTGCCCGTGGCTGACGGAGCGTGGCTGAGGTCTACACGGCGGGGGATTCCAGGGACCCTCATGCGGTGATTCACTGCCTTGGGAGACCTCTTGTGACCTGACCAAGGTCTAGAGGGCCTGCAGTCCTGCTGGGAAAGGTGGCAGGCAGCTGGATTTCCTAGTGGAAGAGTGGAAGAGGGAGAGGAAGAGGCAGGAAGTGAGCCTGGGAAGATGGCCTACAGAACAGGGCTGACTGAAAAGAAAGCAAAGCACGGTGGGACAGGGCCTAGAATCAGGGCTTGAATCAGGGGAGTCAAACACTGTCTCATCACAGGCACCGGTGAGAGGAAAGGCGAAGTGACCAGGGGTCAGGCCAAAAGCCAGGACCGACCAGGATTTCTCAAAGGAAGCCTAAGGAGCCACCAGTCATATTCCTGGGGTCCTGCCTAGGAACCTACCATCAGGCCCCCTCCCTCTGCCTATGGCCCCAGTTACCAACGCAGCCAGGGCTGGAACTGGACTGATGCCCTAATGCTTCACTCAGCCTTGGAAAGCGTTACATCCCTCCAGCCCACGGAAACACTCAGCCCGACCCCCACCGGGCCCCCAGGCCCACTCACCATGCCTGGCACCCAGGTACAGAGAAGCTTAACGAAGGCAGTTTATGCATAAACATTATAGAATAGCATTTCCTGGCAGGGATTTTGAGAAGGAGCCAGAGACAGTGAGGGATGTGGTCCCTTCCAGGAAGACGCTTCTAATGAGGGCTGGGGCGGAAAACGAACGAAAGGATGCATTTGGGAAGTGATCCATGAGCACACACAGGGGTGGTGAGAGGGGCTGACCACACAACCACAAGCAGGCCCTCAGGGAAGGGTCAGCCTCCTCTAGATCCCACTGCAAGCCTCTGAGGACCAGGCTCCCTTTTGAGCCCCCCAACAACCATACTACTCGGGGCTCAGGTGGCTGCCGGCAGAGCACCAAGTACCCCCGCTTCTGTGTGTCCTGAGTGCACCCCAAGGCTGGGCTCAAGAGTGCCTGAGCCTCGGGCCCCCAGCACACCCCTCTGGCCTGCCGTTGGCCTCCTGGAAGGTTGCATTTCACTGGCATCACTGCCATCTTCCTGGGCCTCGTCCCTCCCTGCCCCTCATCCTCCCTAATTCTCCCAGGCCCTCTTCTCAGACATTCTCATCCTCCCCCATGGCTTCGGGTGCCACCTCGGGAGCTAGCGACGCCCAACCCAGTCTCATCAGCCTAGACCTCTCCCCTAAGCTCTAGACCCAATGATCAAACCTGGCCAAACAGGCGTGTCCCATAAACCCTCACACTCAGCAAGTCTGATCGGCTTCCTCTTTCCCCCAAACCTCCTCCTCCAACATGCCTCACTTCAACAAACAGTCCCACCCATGGCGCCTCAGCTTATCCCCATGAGTGATAGCCTCGCCTGGGGCCCCATCCCAGACTCCTGCACCAGGCTCCCGGCTCCCAGCTTCTGCAGTGTCGCTCGATGTCTCTGTGTCCCTGCCTTTCCCTCCCTGACCCACCAGCCACTCGGTCACCAGAGCCAGGTGCCCAGACACAGTCACTAAGATCCAAGTGAAATACAGAATTCACCCAAACAATTAGACAAAAAGGTGACTTAAGAACATAAAGGCAAAAACATGGGAAGAAGACAGGCAAGGCACAGTCCCCAACCCCACAACACAGCCCTTTTGTTTCATACTGAGAAACCAGGGTGTTTCTTCTGTATGATGAAGCATTACCACTCATTTTCTATATACTTAAGACTCTCTCAAGAAAAGATTAATAATTTTACAAAGTTGGGGGAGGGAGGAGGGTGGCAAAGTGTTTAAGAAAAAGCAGGAACAATAAAACATTCATTTCTCCCACCCAGACAAAACCCCTACTGGGGTTTCAGCAGTAGCAGTAAGGCCGTCCCCTCTCTCTTTCGAGCTGTGGGGCTGCTTTGTGATCCAGACACCAAATCCCACTAGGCAGAAAAGCACAACACAAGCCTACTTATTATTTTCAAGGCAGGAGGGAAAAATCTAGAAAGGCAACAAACGGCAAACTTCCTTGCTAATCGCCGAGGATGGGAGAGGCTGTTGGAATCTAGTACTTTTTCTGTCCATCTGGTCTTAAAAAAACAGAAATTAGATACTCTGGTTTGACAACAGCAAGAAGGATTTAAAAAAAAAAAAAAAGCCAGAATTGTTGTCTAAAACCCTGGCCCTTTCCCTCTGTCGGATCATCAGCCCTGCCTGTTAGTCGAGCCTGCTGCCCACCTCATGATCTTGGTCTAGGAGAGCCCGGCTGTTTGTCCCACATTTCCAACACACCGTGCCTTTATTCACACGGTTCCCTCTTCCTGGCATGCCCATTCCATTGTCCGTCTGGCAAACACTTACTCAATAAGACAAATCAAATGTCTCCTTCCTTTATGAAGGCTTCCTGTCCAACTCCTGGAGACACCTTTTCTCTCTGCTCCCCTTTTCCTCACAGAAGTATCTGTTTAAGTACCTGTCACCCTCCAGCCTTCAGATCTGCTTCCCCTGTAGACTACAAACCCCTTGTGGGCAGGAAGCATGTCACCTTCTTCATCTTAGCATTCTCAGACCTAGCTCAGTGCCCAATAAAAGAAGAAGAAGGAGGAGGAGGAGGAGAAGTAGTAGTAGTCGTCGTCGTTGTCATCGTTTTTAACAGGGACGCCTCGGTGGCTGAAGTGTATGCCTTCAGCTCAGGTCATGATCCCAGAATCCCCTGGGATCGAGTCCCACATCAGGCTCCCTGCTCAGCATGGAGCCTGCTTTTCCCTCTGCCTGCTGCTCCCCCTGCTTGTGCTCTCTCTCTCTCTGACAAATAAATAAAATCCTAAAAAAAAAAAAAAAAGAAAGAAAGAAAAAGTCTTTAACAAATGTCTATGGAATGAATAAATACCTAACTGAGAGCTTGGCTTTTAAGCTATTTAAACTATTCAAATAATCTTAGTCTGGTGCCCTAGTCTCCCAAGTCCAGGGTAGCATAGCCCAGGAGTGCTAAGAATGTGGCCCCATGCACAAATCATCTGTATTGAAGGGCACTAATCACGCTTACACAGGTCCAAGTGCAGGGGCTTGGGAGGAGCCAAAAACAGCAATGCTCCCATGTGGAAAGACAACAAAGTCAGTCCAGTCAACTCTCTCAGTCATGTAGATGGAGGAAAATGATGCGGCAAAAAAAATTCCAACCAGTGGAGAATCCACAGATCAACATCATTAAGCCTTGAGACATGTATTATTTCATTGTAGCAAATTGGTCTTCCAGATTCCATTTGGCTCAAGCTACATCTATATAATAAAAGATGATAGGTATCTAATGTAGGGCTTTATGAAGCTTACCACCTGGTAATGCAAAGACCTGGGCAGGGCAGGACGTTCCCCTTACCTGACACAGTCCCCGGGCGCCTGCCTAGATGGTTCTTGCGGCTCCCCTTCCTGATGTTGGTGGAAACCGGGACTACAGAGAGGACTTGACCCAAGCCTGCCCCAGCCAGGCCTAAGCCGGAATGGGCACTGGTAGATTTTCCATGTCTCAGCCCTTTGACCACAGGCTGGAAGTGGCTTTGCACAGCCACCTGCTCCCCTGGCCCTCAGCTATGGCTGGCATTACCTAGGAACTAGACTCCCAACTACCTAGGAAGGGCAAAACGTGAAGAAGGGGGGAACCCGGCTAAGATGAGGGAAGCCCAGGAGGGGCAACCTTTCCATCTACCAGAACACCAGCTAGTGTGAACTCCGCTGCACCAGGAAAGGAGAAATCATGAGCAAAGGGAGCAGCATGCTCTGACCTGGGGTTAAAGAAATGAGGCAGAGAGAGGGAGTTCAGAGCTGGACAAGGAAGATGGCTCTGGTCTGGGATGGCTTGATTTCAAATTTCCCTTTTCCCCTTTCCACTCAGCAGGCTTTCTTCCCACCCCAAAATCTCTTCCTGACCCTGCTGCATCTCGCCCCCCCCCCCCCCTCCAGAGAACCCCCCCATACCCTCACACACAATACACAGCCCCTATTCCTCTGTGATCCACAACTCACTTCAACCTCTCCCACTCTCCAGCCCCAATTTCTTCCCCCAACCGGACTGCCCCACCTTCTGTGTCTCCCCATCACCTTGCCTCAGAGCTTGGCCCCTAATTCCGTTTTCCATTTGTCCTTTCCCAGCCCACCGGCTTCTCCCCCCAGGGGGCTACTTCCTGCACTAGGCTCTCCTCCAGGCACCTGCTAGGGGCCAGCCACTTAACATTGACCACTCCCCTCAAGCCCCCAGCGACTCATTCCCCGCCCCCAGCCTGGGCGGCTGCAGTCCCTATACCTTTAACAAACCTCCACGTGCGTGTTAACGGCGGTGACAGCATTTCCTTGTCTCTCTGCTCCCGCCCCCGGAGGCGCCACCCATTGGCCGCTGGGTTCCTCTATTCTCGCTCTAATTGGCCTCGCTCCCGGAAAACTCCAACCAATGGTCTCTCCGCGCCTGTCTCCCTCCTCCGACCCCGAGCTCCCATTGGCTCCAAGGACTTAGGACCTGTTAGCAGGGGAATTCTTCCGTCCCCCGGGTAAACTCCCGGGCTGAAAAATTGGTTCCGAATCCAACGGAACCCAGAGCTGGGCGACGGCAGGTCACGTGGCTGGCGGCCTCATGACGTGCGGATTGCGAGGCGTCACCGTGACGTTCGGGCGACCTGCCGAGTGGCCCCGCTACCTCCACCACCTGTACGGTGGCGGTGTCAGCATGGACCTGGGCCCGATGCGCAAGAGTTACCGCGGGGACCGAGAGGTGCGGCCACCTGGGCAAGACCTCCCGCAGGGCGGGGAAGGAGCCCCACGGGGTGGGATTGGGGTCACCCCCGTAGGAGAAGGGGGTTCCAAGACAACCAGGGGGGGTAAGGGGCTCTGGGGAACAAGGATGAAGAGAGGCTGCGGGTTGCCGCGGGTGAGAACGCCAGCTCTGGAGAGGCCTCGGGGTGGGATCCTGCCACTCACGAGTGCGTCACTTTTACAACCTCTCTGGGCCTCAGTTTCCTCACCTGGGAAGTGAGTACCTAACTCGCAGGGATGTTGTGGACTTTGATATTTGCAAAGTGCTTAGAACAGTGATAATCAGCTTCTAAATATTTGATAAGTAACACATAGGGGAGGGGTACTGACTCATGGAAGGAGGGAAGGAGAGAGCGCCTAGTCAGTACCCGTCAGTACCTTTCCTTCCCCTTTGGAGAAGCTCTTTTCCTTTTCCCTCCTTGGAGGAAAAACCAACTGTTTTAGAATTGAGGCCCGAGCTGCAGTTTCTAAATCTAGTTGCGTGTGAGCATTTCCAGAAATAGTTGTTAAACATGCAGTTTTTCACCGAACCTCAGACCTATGGAGAATTTGTGGGGGTTGAGACCAGGAATATGGCTTTTTTCTTTTATGCTCCCCAGGTGATAGGTTTGATGCTCATGACATGAAACTCTGATTCATCCATCACTGCTGTGGGACCTGGCGAGTTATGCCACGTTTTTTTATGCCTCTGTCCTCACCTGTAAAATGGAGCTAGCAGAACCTATTTCCTGGGTACTGTTTTTTGTTACGAACAGTGCCTGGAACAGTACCACATACACAGTAAGAGTTATATGTGTTCATTAAATAAAACTCTCTTTTCCCAGGCATTTGAGGAAACTCAGCTGACTTCCCTGGACCCCATGAAGCAGTTTGCTGCCTGGTTTGAGGAGGCCGTTCAGTGTCCTGACATAGGGGAAGCCAATGCCATGTGTCTGGCTACCTGCACCAGGTGGGCATAGCCGTGGGCCCGTCTGTGGGTGGGTACTGGTGAAGTAAGAAACTAGGAAGCTCTCAACTTGGTGGAATGCAAATTTATGGTTATAGCTGTGTTACTAACATGCTGTGTGACCTCAGGCAAGTTACTTGTCCTCTCTGGGCCTCTCTGTCCTTACCTGTAAACCAAAGATCAGACTTTACTTAATTCCATTTCAGTAATAAAAATGTAGTCCCTCATTCATCTCTGCCCCTGATGCTCTCACCCCCAACACCCATGTCTCCCTTATCTCCCCATTTACCCAATTCCCACCTGTCCTTTAAAAGCTTAAATGGAACTTCTCCATAAAGCTCTCTACCTCTCCTGAAATCTAGCGTAGTGCTTGGTTGTATTATGTATTTGACAATCAGTCATATAACCTTGAGACACCTCTTACATTAGCCTGTTATTCAACTCTTGTCCCCACTCATTAAAGTGTAAGGTCTTGGGGTGCCTGGGTGGCTCATTGGGGTAAGCATCTGACTCTTGGTTTCAGCTCACGTCATGATCTCAGGGTTCTGGGATTGAGCCGCCAGGGTTGCTGCTCAGTGGGGAGTCTGCTTCTCCCTTTCCCTCTGCTCCTCCCCAACGCCCCAGCTCATACTCTCTCTCTCTCTCTCTCTCTCAAATAAATAAAATCTTTAAAAAAAAGTGTAAGGCCTTGAAGGCAGGGCTCTGGTACTGTGCCCCAGGATATTCCCCAGAGTCTGAGCAGAGGTCCTAATATAACTGCCCTTTCTGTGATCGCTAAGCCCTGGCTGATTGTGTCATTGTTGGTCACTGCCCCAAGAGCCTTGTTAACCTGCTAGGTAATAAAATACCACTGACTGGTAGGTGTAACCAGCAGAGATTTATTTCCTCACAGCTCTGAGAGCTAAAAGTCCAAGATCAAGGTGCTGTCAGGATGGGTTCCTTGTGAGGCCTCTCTTTCTGGCTTGTAGATGGCCACCTTTTTGCTGTGTCATTGCGTGGCCTTTCCATGGTACATGCAGGGGATGGGAGGGAGGAAGGGAGGGAGAAGGAGAGAGAGAGACAGAGATCTTTCTGGACACCAGGCCTATTGGATTAGAGTCTTACCTTTATGACCTCATTTAATCTTAATTATCTCTCTAAAAGCGCTGTCTCCAAATAGAGCCACTTTGGGGGGCTTCAACATAGAATTTTAGGGAGACACAGTTCCGTCTATGACAACTCCCAGGCAGCAGTGTCCTGCCCATACCTCTAGGACAGATCCTCAGGGTGGGGGTGGGGTGGCCACGGGTAGCTGGCACCCCCTGACAGTGCAGAATAAGAAGGCAGAGGCATGGGGAGCGCAGGGGAGCACCTGGGGAGAGGGGTGGTAGCAAGGACAACGACATGGGCTCTGACCACACGCTCTGGTCTTTGCCCAGAGACGGAAAACCCTCTGCCCGCATGGTGCTGCTGAAGGGCTTTGGCAAGGATGGCTTCCGCTTCTTCACTAACTTCGAGAGTCGGAAGGGAAAAGAGCTGGTGAGGGGCCCGCAGGGGCCAGCCCTGGCTTCCTTCATCACCCTCTGGTGCCACCCCCGCCACATCCCACTTGCTGGCTGTGCTCAGGCGCCGTCCTGCCTGCGGGCCTTGGCACTTGCCCTTCTCTCTGCTGTGAAGGAGTGCTCTCTCTGACCACCCCATCTCTGTCATCTGCTTCCCTAAGTAGCTCCTGACCCTTTGGCTCTCAGCTCCCGTGTAACCTCCTCGGGAAAGTCCTCGATCCCCGTGCCACATCAGCTGTTCACCCTCGTGGTAACTTGTAACTTTACTTGCTGCCTTGTTTTCCGTTGGTAACTGTGCCTTTGTTCTGTTACGTGATTGAGATTTGTCTCCTCCACTAAACACCCAGGAAGCTCTGTGGCGGCAGAGGCTGCATTCATTGTACGCCCGGTGTTCCCTCTGCGCCTCTCCTGGTGTCAAGCCCAGAGTTGATCCTTTGTGTGCGTTCGACTTATGAATCCGAAGGACTCCCCAAGCCCATGGCACCCGTAGATGCATTTCTGCGGACTTGCACATCTATGGATGAGAGAAATGGCAGAGCCTCACTTTGGAGTCCGTCTGGCTCAGGTTCTCAGTGCGGCTCTAGCACTTCCTGTGTGAGCTTGGGGCAGGTTCCTTAACCTGTCTGAGTCTGCCTCCACCCCTGGAAAAGTAGGCCTACCTTTGAGTGTTTAGATGAGATGTGACAGTGAATGCCTGCCCCGTGGGTCTGCACGCTGCAGGCTTCCTGCCTCCTTTCTGCATGGTGGAGGTATTCTCCCTGCTGTTCAGATGGCCGTCTGTGAGTTCTCTTTCATTTCCAGGACTCCAATCCCTTTGCTTCCCTTGTCTTCTACTGGGAGCCCCTCAACCGTCAGGTGAGTGAGCATTCCCGGGACATCCTGGGGCTCGCTATGGAGGAGCCCAGTGGAGGGCATCAGGCCAGGCAGACATCCTGTCTCTCTTAATGAGCTGGCCTAGTTGGAGCCGGCAGTGGTGGGGCAGTGGAGAAGGGAAGAAAGAGAGGAAGGGGACCTGTGTTGGTGGGGAGGGCAGATGGCGATGAATGCCATCTAGCCAGGGCCGTCCCTGAGCAGGTGCGTGTGGAGGGCTCTGTGAAGAAGCTGCCCGAAGAGGAGGCTGAGTGCTACTTCCACTCCCGCCCTAAGAGCAGCCAAATCGGGGCTGTGGTCAGTAACCAGAGTTCTGTGATCCCCGATCGGGAGGTGAGTTGGGTTCCTCCTTGGTTCTCTGGGTGGCAGGGGCCTTAGCTCATCCCCCAGCGGATGTTCACTAGAAGTGCCAGGGCCCACCCTCTCCAGCAAAATGAAGGGGTGGTCTCCTTGTGGAAGTGGGGGAAATAGACTTCCTTTGTCTGACCCTCTGGTTGGACTATGCTCCGAGAGGAGAAAGGCCAGCCTCTCTTGCTCACCTGCGTCCCCTGGGCCACGGCACGTGCTTAGTAAACGGTTAGTAAGTGAATCACTGACTCAGTCCAGGCCTTCCTGTGTTTCCTTCCCCTGGACAGTATCTGAGAAAGAAGAATGAGGAACTGGAGCAGCTCTACCAAGAGCAAGAGGTGCCAAAGCCGAAGTACTGGTGAGTTATCGATAGCTGGTGGCCGTCCAGGCCGGGGCACAGAACCTTCATGTTTACTCAAAACCGCTCTATCTGTGGCATTACAGACCTACTCCCCGCCTCCCCACCACCCAAACATCATCAGATTCATCCTTCCGACTTCCATCAAGGGGCCCTGGGATGGGCTGGGATGGGGACCCCAAGGGTGGGGGCGGTGTCCTGCTGGAAAATTGCACAGAGCACCAAACCCGCTGCTTCTTCTTGAAGGGGTGGCTACATCCTATACCCGCGAGTGATGGAGTTCTGGCAGGGCCAAACCAACCGTCTGCATGACCGGATCCTCTTCCGGCGGGGCCTGCCGACAGGAGACTCCCCTTTGGGGCCCATGACCCACCGTGGGGAGGAAGACTGGCTGTACGAGAGGCTCGCACCCTGACTCGAAGTCTGCTGGCGCCTGCTGGAGCTGGCGCGGGGTGCTAAGAGAGGGTGTGGGATGGTGGGCGTGACCTTCTAGACTCAACCCATTTCCTTCCCCACTCCTTATATTTAAAGCTCTTCAGAGTTTAAGCTCCAAATTCTGTATCTTTAGTTGGCTCTCAAGTAGGTAGTCTAGTGGAGCGTAAACAGTGGCAGAGAGAATCACAAATGGGGAAAAAAAAAAATCCCATAATTATTTTCTTGACCTTGAATATGATTTATTGGAATAGCTCCCTCTAGAGGTAGTAGCTGGTGTGGTTCCCTTTTCCCCGGACCTGGGGCGGGTCCCTGCTGCCCTGTTAGGGTGTGACTGGGTCATACTGCCCGGAGCAGACTGGTTCCAGCCTAAGCACCCAAGACAGTGTTTGACAGGGAGAGACCCAGAGCGTGAGAGGCATTTTAGCAAGACCTTAATGGCAGCCAAGAAGCAACAGTTTCCAGCCACTTCTCTTGTCATTCCCTGAGTGACCCTTGGATCCCTCCTCCCCACGTGTGGGCTGTGTTAACTCCTCCTGCCTCAAAACACCCATTATCCCTTTTTTGTTTGTTTTGTTTTTTTAAAAGGAAGTTTTTGGCTTAAACTAGCCAGAATCAATTTCTGTTGCTTGCAACTAAAAGAAACTTCATTAACTTACTAATAGGATATATATATATTTTTTTATTTGACAGAGATCACAAGTAGGCAGAGAGGCAGGCAGAGAGAGAGGGGGAAGCCGGCTCCCCGCTGAGCAGAGAGCCCGATGTGGGGCTTGATCCCAGGACCCTGAGATCATGACCTGAGCTGAAGGCAGAGGCTTTAACCCACTGAGCCACCCAGGCACCCCTCTAATAGGATATTTTTATAGCCCTGTACCCTACTGATAACTGCTTCCCTTTATCTGAAGCACAACAACGTGGAAAAGAGATTAAATGTATTCTCTGGAGCTCCAGAGGACCCAGAGGTGGGAGTTGCATGGACGTAGGTTTCCTCTCAGTTGGGGGAGAGACTTGAGACAACCATGATCGAGTAATCGGGAGTGGGCTACCTAGTTAGGTAGCAAGTGTCTCTAGAAGTATTCGATCCCAGGGAGTCAGGAGTTTTATAGAAGGGCTTCATGACTTGTACCTACGAGCCAGGCAGATTTCAGTCAAGCTTTACTTTCCATGTTCGTTTCTGAGAACAACATACGTGTGTGTGTGTGCGCGCACGCACACATACACAGATGTCTGTTTCATTTTCCAGGTATAGAATTGTTACAGAGATACGTTTCAGTACTCATGGATCCCCTTCAGCTGCTCCCCTCCTCTGTGGGGGATGACTCCTAGACGCGGGTTTCCATCCCTGCTGGAATTACCCAGGAAGCGTTTGTCACACATGGTTTCACTGGTCTGAGTGAGGTCTGAACTTTGGGGAACGTAAAAGCTCCCCAGGGACTTCTGTGCAGCCAAAAGTTGAGACCCCCGATTTTAGATCCTCACTACTCTGTGTGGTCCACAGACCAGCAGCCCCACCACTTAGGAGCCCACCCTCAGCCCACCCATGAATCCCGTCCTGCATTTAATAAGCCCCCACCCCAGGTGACCGGTTTCAGTGTCCCCCACCTCCACAAAGCAATGACTTCCCACCCTTACCATGGGATTCCTCATCAGGCCTGGACTGAGGCCCGCGCTGAACTGTGTTTGCACACTTCTTGAGCACAAGTCTGGTGACCAAGGACAGCTTGAACGAATGGCCTCCAGGCTGTGGAGGGGAGCCAGGCTGGGTAAATGTTTGCTGTGACTAAGCCAGAATCTGAGAACTGTTATTTTGCGCGTTGGCATGGAACTCGCCAGCTCTGTAAACTGTTTCATTCCTCTGTGTGAGCGTGTGCGCTGCTTACGTGCTGCCATTCATGGGCTCCACCCAGGAGGCCCCTGTGGGGGGTTGATCCCCCTCTTAAGCCTGAGTGTGGGAAGGCACGATGCTAATCCTATGGCCACCAAAGGAGATGGTGCTGGGGTGCCCTTCTCTGCCTTGTCCCATTACTAGGAGCTCTGTATTCCCCACCCCCTATCTGAGCCTGGGTTCAGCTGTTCCTCTCCTGTTCTTTGACAATCACTGTGCCAAGTCTGTAATAAAACTTGTTCAGCCGTGTGTGATATTAATGTTCAACCTGGCCCAGCCGCATCCTCGCATCCCCCACCAGCCTAGGAAGGAGGGAGTTGGGGGCTTAAGGGCCCCCCTCCCCCCTCAACTCCACCTCTCCATAGTGGTTGGATGGCCAGCAGGGGGAGCCCACCGCCCAAAGTTGACCCCTCAGGGGCAGTGCAGGCCAGTTGGAGCCTGCCCCTCCTGCCCCCCCCCCCCCCCCCCCCCCCCCCCCCCGTTGGGTCGTGTCCCAGTGAAACTGTGGTCGATAACCCATAGCCTCTCACAGCTCCAGCCCATATTTGCACTCTCGGTTCCTCCTCCTCTGGCCTTGTGGAAGTTTGCAAGTGCCTCCCTCTGACTCCCTGGCCAGCCAGATTTCCCTTTGGCTTTTAGTACACACCCACCCCCTGCCCCCCAGCTTAGGGGTAACTGGGATTTCCATGGAAGGTTCCTGCGGACATCAGAGACTAGAGCAGGATCTCACGCACCAGGGGTAATAGTGGCCATGTGGTGTCATTATTGGATAGAAGCCGGGCCGGGAGGCCCAGGGCCCAGGCTCATCCCCAAACCCTCCTCCCTCAAGCAATCTCAGGATGGGCGGAAGTGGTCTGATGTCTCAGAGGACACTCAGCCTCTGAGCTGGTTAGCTTTCCCCTACTGGTGCCAGAATCAGGTTTCTAAAACCCAGGCCATTACCCTCTGCCACCCTACCTCCCCTTCTGCAGAAGGTGACTGGACTCCTTTCTCTGCTCTGAGCCTCAGTTTCCCATCCCCCGAGCAGAGGCAGATCAAGCATGGAGGGGGCCGTGGGCCGCAGTCATGGGCACACACCAGCTCGGGTTTCAGTCCCGGCTCCACCATGGCAAGCAAGTGCCCTCACTTCTCCACCTCAACTAACTCAGCTGGAAAATGGGGATAATGACAGCACCTGTCTCAAGGTGATGAGGGGACTGACCGAGGAACCTCACGGAGTACTTGCCACAGGGCCTGGTCCACTATAAACTCTTAGTAAACACTGGCTATTCACAGTGGACAGGACTAGAGTAGGGGGAAGTCGGGTCCTCCATGGGACACTTCACGGATTGGGTAATTGGAAGGACCCTAAAAGTTCTACGAGGTGGGAGGGATAGGAAAAGAGGCCTGGGGAACAGCAGCTTACCTGAACCAGCCCACCTTCCCTCCCTCCAGCTCCTGGTGTCACTCATCCTCACAGTTCCCCCTAGCCTGGGTGAGGCCACCCAACAAAGGCCCCCTTGTATGTTTTGTTTGTTTTGTTAATAAATTTCCTGAGCAACACTCCCTGGGGTGGAGTGGCCCGACAGCCCGCAAGGAACTGACCTGGAAGCTGCATTACCACATTATTTAGTGGCCACCTTGGTTTCTCCCTGTTCCCACCAAGAGCTCCAGAGATGTGTCCAATTTTTTCTAGCTCCCAGCTCCTGGGGCCTGAGAAAGATCTGGATCTACAGCACAGGGAGCACACTCTTTCCTCTTCCTTAACCAGAAGCTGTGGGCTATGGTGGAGCTCCTTAATAAAGGAAGGGGGAGGACACCCGTATTAACCGAGCACCTACTATAGGACTACTTAGGGAGCATTTAATATTGACCATTCCCCCCAAAAAGATATGATTACAGGAGAGAAACCTGAGGTTTAGAGAGCATTTTTTAAAAAGTATTCCCCAAATCACCCAGTGACTAAACGGTGGAACGAGAATTTGAGTCCTGACCCTAAACCAAACCCCCACAACTGTGGGGTCACCAAAGGTCTCCTCTACTCTCTTGAAGTCCCTGATGTTCTCTCTGTTGACCACTTAGCTGAAACTAGCCCCTACCTTTGCTATATTTTCATACTGAGGACCCCTTTATCTTTAATTTAAAAAGATCTTATTTTTAAGTATTCTATAGACCCAACATGGGGCTCTAACTTATAACCCCCAGACCAAGAGTCACGTGCTCTGTCGACTGATCCAGCCAGACGCCCCCTGGAGACCCTTCCTGACGCTTGAAAGGAACACTAAGCACTTTACTTAAATGCAGGGAGTAAAGGCATAAGAAACAGTCCTCAGGAAATTAAGACAAAAGCATAAATAGATTCTCTGCTTTTGCAGCATTGTTTATTACAAAGAGAGAGAACTACAATTATTTTTTTAAACAAAATTCAAGGCTCCAGGACTCATCTCTGGGGCTTGTCCTTCTTAAATACCAGTAGGAGGGGAGAAGAGAGCTGGCTGCTTTTAGGTCCTATCAGAGCCTCCCTAGCCGCTCCCTGAATTTGGACCCATGAGCCAGTGCACTGTCCCTTTGAGGATGTGTGCAGGAAACTGTGGGGTCCCTCACCAGGTCTTCTGCAGCAACCCGCCCCCCCAGGAGAGTGCCAGTGTCCTCCTCTCCTTGCACACCTAGGGGCAAAGTTCCAGGAAGTTTCCCTCATGTGGGAGGTGGTTAGCTCAAGTTCAGGGTCTCCGCCTCCTCCAGCTCCAGGAAACCATCCCATCATGTGGCTTCTGGAAAAGTCACGCTTAGAATTGGTCCAGGGAACAGCTGTGGGTAGAGAAAGTAGAGGGAGCAGCAATCGAAACTCACCCTTGACCCTGTGCCACCGGAGGAGGAGAAGTCTGTCCGCCCCCTCTCTCCACCCCTCGCCATGCCCACCTCCCTGCCGGCACTGCCATGGCTCTGAGGAGGGCTGTCCTTCTGCGTGGGACTTCTCATCCTTGGACTGGAGTGCCTTTGTATGTGCTGGGGAGGTGGGACGAACTTGGGAGAACCCAGACCTTCCAGAAAGCTGGGGCACATAAATAAAAACCTAAAACCAGACCCTGCCTGCCAGCAGGCATCAAGGGCTCCACGGAGTCAGCTGTGGCCAAGGAGGCCAGCGTGGCCAGCTCCTGTCGCAGGTCCGGCTGATGGCAGGAGTAGGGAGGTATTAGGGTCCTCCTTGGCCTCCTTCACTGTCCTTTGCCATCCCTGTCATCAAAGAGGTTGGGGTTCTCTGCCAACGTGGCCCGAACTTTCTTCTTCTCCTTGAAGCGGCCTGAATTGGAAACTTTGACATGCTTGCCCTTTGTGTTCTTGTCCACGATCTTCTCCAGGCGGGTGTTATAGTTGCCATTGGGGTCCCCCCCCTCAGGCCGAGGGGGCTCGGCGCTGCCCTCCGTTGGAGCATAGGTGTCGGGGATCTCATACAGCACCTTCGGAGCAGATTTCTTTTTCCGGAGGAAGGTCAGCTTCCACCAGCCAACTTCGGTCATGGCTGTTCCCGGAGCCGAGGGTGGGGCTTTCTGCAGGAACACGGTGGGACAGTGAAAGGGGTCAGTGGGGAGAAGGGAGGTGCCTTGGAGCAGCCGTTTCTAGCTCCTAATCATGGGCTGTTTTAAGAGTCCAGGCCTGAGGGAGGGGCGCCTGGGTGGCTCAGTGGGTTAAAGCCTCTGCCTTCAGCTTGGGTCATGATCCCAGGGTTCTGTGATCAAGACCCCCTTGAGCCCCGCATCGGGCTCTCTGCTCAGCAGGGAGCCTGCTTCCTCCTCTCTCTGCCTGCCTCTCTGCCTACTTGTGATCTTTGTCTGTCAAATAAATAAATAAAATCTTAAAAAAAAAGAAGAGTCCAGGCCTGAAAAGATTGAAGGTGGAGCCCAACGAACCCAGGGTTCAGATAAGTGCTACGATACCAAAAGAGAGGGGTCTGGGGAATGGGTGGCAGGCATTGGATGGACAGAAACACCCTGTGCATTCTGATTGGAATTCATTACAAAATAAATAGGATTTATGATTTGGAGAGTAATTTGGACTTCCCAGTGGGGACCGACAGGAGTGGAGTCGTTGTGGGTTGTTTTTTTTTTTCCTAAGTGGGAGGAGCCTCAGGGCAGGGTGGGGGGTGGGGAGAGGAGTCCTGGGACTGCACCAGCCTTGTGACCTCTGGCAAGGTACTTCTCTGGACCTCAGGGTCCTCACCTGTCCCTTCCAGCGCTAACCTTTAGCTCTAAGGTGAATCCCCGCCCTCTGAGGGAGGCGTGCTCTGCAAAATAACACATGGTAATGGCAATAATCACTGAGGGACAGCTCCTTTCCCCACCCAGCTTCCATGAGCACAGGAGTTTGCAGGAGAGCTGAAAATTGGAGGGACGTTTTTGGGGTCACAAGGTGCCCATGAGATATACTTATCACAGGCCGACTCTTCACAAGGAACCCAGCGGGAATGGGACTTCGGGGCTGACATCCAGGCTTCTCCACTGACAAGCCATGTGCCTTGCCGTGAAGTGGCCTGACACGGAGGTGGCCTCATCTTTTACTTATTTCCACAAAGTTGCTGTCTGAGCTAGTGGGAGTTCTGGGAGACACGGCTGCCTGGACATGGTTGCCAGGGGGTGCGTTTAAGACAGAGGAAGGAGACGGCAGATTGGAGGAGCTCTGAGCAGCGAAGGGCAGGCAGAGGGATGAGAAATTGAGGCATCTCTGCCTGGAGAGGGTGGTGGGCTGGTTCTCAGGACCCTGCATGTGGCTGAGAAGGGTCCTGGGGTGGAGCAGTAGCCACCATACTCCAGAAAGCTAGATGGTCAGGTGGGCCGAGCACAGATGAATAGATCACCTCCTTTTAGAAACCAATGGTCTTAACCACATTTTCTGAGAAGACCAGAAAGAAATATGACAAATGATGAACAGTGGTTTTCTTTATAGAGAAGGAATAGAGGATATTTTCTCCCGGTTTATTTCTGATTTCTAGATATTCCATAATAAGCGTGGTTTTTATTTTTATTTTATTTTATTTTATTTTTTTTAAGAGGGAGAGCAAATCAAATTTGGGGGAAAATGGAAACAAGATGCTGACCTAGGCTTGGAATGGGTTGAATGCCTGCCCCTTGTTGCTGTTGTCCCCTTTCCTCCCGTATACTCAGCCCCACGCCCAGAGCGCATGCCTGATGGACTCCTTCCTGCCTCTTCGTCTGGGAAGCAGATCCTACATTGCTCTGTCCCTCTGGCTGAGTTCAAGTAGCAGGAGAAGCCCAGGGGAGATCTCGTGCAGCTCCCACTTAGAAAGTGAAGGAGGGGGTGAGAGTGGCCCTGTAAACACTTCCAGGGCACCCCGGAGAGGCAAGCACATGAAGGGGACGGCCTGAGAGGTTTGCTTTGGCAGCTTGCCCCACCTGGGCTTAGCACAACCTTGCACAGAACTTGGTGTTGCCGAATGGGTTTCTGGAAGGAGTTGTGCGGGGGGGGCACTTGCTTGGCCTGTGGGTGCCCCAGTCGCCGCCTGGTCTGGGGCAGGGCCCATGACCCCACCACCGCCCATCCGAGGTTGGATGGGAGGAACTCAGGGAGTGGAGGACCCAGCTAGTGAGCCAGACAGTAACCATCTGACTGCCCACCCCCTTGGGGGGCAGCGCTTCTGCCCCTGCGGCTAAAACACACCTGCTCTAGCAGTTCCTGCCAATCAGCGCCCACAGCTCCCACGGGGCTTAACTCTCTCTCGTTGGAATGAAGCAAGTGACAGAATCACCGGGAACTTAGCAATAAACCTTGGAGAAACTGGAATAGCCCTCAGACCCTGCCCTGGGGTTTCCACCACCGCACAAAGGCATCTCTTGGCCTTGAACTCTGGTCGAAGATGCCGTTTGCGGTCCCTTCTGCCCGAGAGGACAGATAAACACCGGTAAGAAGTATCTGCCCCTTTTCAGCAGGACGGACAATGAAGTCTGAACAGAACTGATCAATCGGAGGACCATTCTTTGTTTTACAAAATAACCAAACCATAAGATCCTTTTCAGTAGTGAGCCACCCCAGAGCAGTATAACATCTGATTTGCTTTACATCAAAAAAGTGCTGTGATATCAAAAGCTATGGAAAGTTAGAAAGAGCAATACAGCTACTGCGGCATGGCCGTGCTGATTCACAGAAGGCCGGAGGGGGCTGGGGGCTGGAGGTGTACTTGGGATCTCAGGCGGATCCAGCATTTAGTGACATGTGGTGGCCCCCCCCGCAATCAGCCTGCACGCAGGGCCCTTAGCTGGCCGAGCTGAGGGCTGGGCCATTGCCCTGGGGCCCTGCAATCCAGGAGATGATAGGAATCAGCCCAGAGGGTGCCGGCTACACTTCTGCCGTTTGCAAGGCTTCAGAGCCCACAGACGGCCAGCGGGATAGCCTGCCCCCCTCCCCTAGGACCACCAGCCCTCCGGCATGCATGTGGCCAGCCCAGGACAGGCCCCACCACCCTGAGTTCTGTGAACTGCTCTAAGGACCTTGCTCAGACTGGCCCAGGCCCCTTCTGAGCTGGAACGAGTTAACCATTGACTGTGGGAGGTGGAGGGGTGGAGGGGAGTTGAGGAGGCACTCGGGGCTTTAAGACCACACCCAGAAACACCCCCCCCCATATCCCTCCACAGGGGCCCTTATGGCACTTCTCCATTCTGGGTAAGACTGGGGTACCCTGGAGAGGAACAGGGAGATCCCCACCAGATAGCCAGAAACACCCTCCAGGCTGGTGGCTAGGCTCCTGCTTAGCAAGCGTTAACGGAGAACAGTTCAGGACTAAAACTTTCCCAGAAAGAGCTCTGCTGGAGGCCTGGAATGACTCCAAGAGCCAGTGGGATGAGTCTGACTTCTGCCTGCCCACCTAGGGAGAGATGGGAGCCAGCCTGCCTGGGTTTTCCTTCCCAGTTAGGCTTGTCAGCCACGGAGGCAGAACTGGGTGCCCTGACTGTGCTCTGTGCCTTGGTTTCCCCACCCGCTCTCCCTCTGCCTGTACCTGTAATCCTGACTGCTCCGGGCTGGAGGTAAAACCTTCCTTAGAGAAGGAGCTGAGTGTGGCAGCTGCCCGGGCGGGAGGCTGGGAGAGGTAGGGGTGCCTCCAGGGTTCCACGCCAGGCAAGGCTCCGGCGAGGAGATCTGGGTGGGAGCAGCCGTGCGGCAGGTGCCAGAGAAACAGGTGCAGTGGCGGGTACCTGCCCCACTGCGGCTCCAGGAGTCAAGGTGAACCTGAAACCCAGCCCCTCCCGGCTAAGTAAACAGAAGCAGAGGCCGGATCTGGCTGATGAATATTCATTACCCCAGAAATCCAATCCCAGTTCCCCTGCACCCACCCAGAAGCCAGGGTCCTCCAGGGATCACCTCGGCAGGAAAAGGAAACCCCAAGGGAATCTGGGGCAGGAGAAACAAGGGAGCCTCTCTCCTGTTTCCCCATTCTCATGGGCCTGGCTGCATCCCCCCCCACCAACCATAGCCAAGGTCACCCTCACCCCTTTCATGCCTCCAAGAAGCTCAGACCCTCTGCAGCATGGACCGTGCCTGGATGTTGCCCCAGGCAAACCCGGAAAGGGTTAAGGGCCGCTGCTCCCTTTGGCCAGGCGGGACGGGACGGGACGGGACGGGAAGGGGTACACCCCAGCTCCTTTGAACTCCCGAGTCGAAACCAGTCCCTGGTTAAACTGGTTGGCAGACCGGTTCCCAGGCTGTCCGCTCCACCCCAAAGCTCAATGCTCCTCAGGCGGGCACAGGGTGGGGGGCTGCGCTTCCCTCCTGACCTGAAGGGCCCCTTCTCAAGATGGGGGGGTGGGGTGGTCACTGGCCCTGCCTCACCAGCCCCTTCAGACCCAACCACCTTCGAACATGGGCAGAGGGGCATGGGGGCAGAACATGGGCAGAGGGGCATGGGGGCATTTGTATTTGTGAGGTGGCGAGAGAGGGTAAGGTAAGAACGCAGAGTGTGTGCACACACCCTCCTGATCACTGACCACCAGCCCAGGCTGCCTTTGCAGCTCATTCTGTGCCTACATCCCTGGAGATTGGGAAAATCTGCCGCACTGTCAGGGGCCCTGTAGCTGCCTGTCCTGGGGCTGCCCAGCTTCGATGTTCAATCCACCTGTGCAGCTACCTTCCTCCAAGGACTGAGTAGGTATATACCAGGCTCTGAACAGGGCCCTGGGTGGAGGAAAGGCAGACAATTCTCCGTTTCCTTGGGCTCCTCCTCCCCTCAATCAACTCCCAAACTAACCAACTCTCAAACCTGCCCTACCATTTCCAACCCTGCTTCTACTCCATACAGTTTTTCATGGCCTTGTGAGTTCGTACTCCCCTCCTTCCGAAACAGCTCTCCTGCCTTGAGTGGACAGTCCTTCAAGGCACCCTCCCCCATGGCCCACAGTGGAACCCCTGGGGCCTGGCCCTCTTAGGATGGGCCTCTCCCACCCCTCCATGAATACTCTCACTAGTCCTTTTCTCTGCCTACCTTCCTGGGCACAGAACCTGCCCAGGAGGGTAAGATGAAGAGTGCATGCTGCGCCTTTGGTCAGGAACAGCCTCCTGGGTAAACTAAGACAAACTCCTATTCATCCCTCAAGACCCAAATTGATTACAATGCCTCCTATGCCACCAGGAATTGTTTTGGTCCTACAGAATTTGCTCATATGCTTCTATTTAACATGATATTCACCAGAATTAATTATATATGTGTATGTGCACACGTATATACATATATAGTATTGTAATGATCTAGTCATATATTTGGCTCTGTTAGAGAATTTTAGCTCCTTGAGCCAAGAATTATCTACCACTGATATAACAGTGATTTGATTCAAGCTTTATAACACAACACAAATGAGAAATAGAAGTCATGTCTTTACCCTAAGAAATTCTTTTTTTTAAGAGCTTTTTTTTTTAAGTTTCTTTTTTTTAAAATTTATTTGACAGAGAGAGAGAGATCACAAGTAGGCACAGAGGCAGGCAGAGAGAGAGGGAGAAGCAGGCTCCCCGCGGAGCAGAAAGCCTGTTGCGGGGCTTGATCCCAGGACCCTGAGATCATGACCTGAGCCGAAGGCAGAGGCTTAACCCACTGAGCCACCCAGGCGCCCCAAGAGGTTTTTTTTTTTAAGATTTTATTTATTTATTTGACAAGAGAGCGAGATCACAAGCAGGCAGAGCAGCAGGCAGAGAGAGGGGGAAGCAGGCTCCCCGCTGAGCAGAGAGCCCAATGCGGGGCTCGATCCCAGGACCCTGAGATCATGACCTGAGCCGAAGGCAAAAGCTTAACCCACTGAGCCACCCAGGCACCCCACACTAAAAAATTCTTAATCTAGCCTGTTGCCCATGTCCCACTCTTCCCACCAACCTTCCTGGAGGTCAGGTGAGAGAAAACCCGTTTATTTTACTTGTGATTTCAGCTATGACAGGCTTGCTGCTCACGCTCATCTTCTTGGGGGTTTATGTGAATTGCGGATATAATTTTGCAAGGTCCTCCTGCCTCCAGTACGAAGAGTACACAGCTGGAGCTCCTGGCTGGCTCAGTGGGTGGAACATGCAACTCTTCCTCTCGGGGTTGTGGGCTGGAGTCCCACAATGGATGTGAAGGTTATTTAAAAAAAAAAAAAATCTTAAAATAAATAAGTATACGTGGTTGTCCCAGGAAGGTGCCCACAGATTTCTAGATCTGCCACTTTCTCTGAAAGCCGCATCTCTTTGAGAGCGGATGCCCAGTTAGAAGACACCAGGAAAGGTTAAACATTCATCCCAGCCTTATTCACAGTTTATAGCCTTATCTCACACTCCCTGTGAGACTGGAGGGATGGTGGGATGGGCCCCAGCCTGGGGTGCAGTAACCAAGGGTCATAGCCTCAATTCCATGTGTACTAGAAGGGCTCCTAGTAGAGGCAGTCATTCCCTTTCCCCTTGACCCCCAAATCTGGGCCTTTCTGCTACTGGGGACCTAGAGGAGCCAGAATCCTGTTCCCCGACCCCCACCCTGGAGAAGGCATCCCAGTGCGAACTGCAGTGGGCAGAACTCGGTGGATACCCACCTGTGGCCTGCCACTGGAGAAGGCCACCGGAAACAGGTGTGGGATGTGGAGGCTCGGGCCCACCCCTGCTGAGGGGGACCAGCCTAGGAAGTCCCTCCCAACCTTGGCCTTCCACAGATTTATTTCTCAGAAGAGCGGTGTTGGGAGGGGAGTGTGAGATAAGGCTATAAACTGTGAATGTCTTTTAAGCAGGCCGCTTTATTGCTTTATAATTTTGTTAATGTTTAAATGTACCTCCTTGGGGCGCCTGGGTGGCTCAGTGGGTTAAAGCCTCTGCCTTCGGCTCAGGTCATGATCTCAGGATCCTGGGATTAAGCCCCGAATCAGGCTCTCTGCTCAGCAGGGAGTCGGCTTCCCCCTCTCTCTCTGCCTGCTTCTCTGCCTACTTGTGATTTCTGTCTGTGAAATAAATAAATAAAATCTTTTAAAAAATAATAAATAAATGCACCTCCTTTGGGGCGCCTGGGTGGCTCTGTCAGTTGAGCGGCCAACTGCTGATTTCAGCTCAGGTCGCGGTCTCAGGGTCGTGGGATTGGGCCCCATGTTGGACTCCATGCTCCGCGCAGGGTCTGCTTGAGATTCTCTCTCCTTCCCTCTCCTCCTGCTCTCCCCTTCCCCCACCGTGCCCTCACGTGCACATGCTCTCTCTAAAATAAATAGATAAAATCTTTAAAAATAAATAAATAAATGCACCTCCCTAAAACTAGGCTCAAGCATGATACTTCACGTGCAAACATGCAACGGACCTATCTTCAGAAAGCTGTCCTCGTTGAGTGAAGCAAGTAAAATACACCTAGGGAGTCCCGAGGGCCTTGGTGCCCTACTATGGCGCGGAAACACAGGGCCCCATTGGATTACAGTTTTGAGCAGTTCAGGGGGGCTGGTTCTGGGTCCTGAGCTGTCGAAGAAGGGATGCAGAAAAGAGCTGGGGAGGGTGCAGCCCTCCCCCCAGACCGAGTGATCCCGGGTCCCACTCATTACTAACTGCCTGTCTGCACACGCCACACCTCTTATTCCTTCCTTTATGAGGACCCATTAAAGCACCTGGTGTTCAGTGTCGGGTGTCCTACAGGTGCTGGCGTTGTGGGCACGCGCACACCGGTGCTCCCTGCCTGCAAGGTCCTCACAGACTAGACACGGAGACAGACTGAAGAAAAACTACCCAGAAACCACACTACAAACACCAGGAGGCTCCGCCGAGGCTGCTGAGTTTCCAAGGTCTCAGCCCAGCAGGCAGATACATCACACACACACACACACACACACACGCGCGCGCGCGCGCACGTGCGCTCGCACACCCCAGTCAGTATGGCTGTGAGCAAACACACGGAAACACAGACGATAAAGTAATAACCGATGTTGGATAAAAGAAATGGATTATTTGAATGTCAAGGGTAAGTAAGCCTTTTTATGGCTATTGTAGGACAATAAGTAATGGGTGTTTTTGCCCAGAGTGAGGGCTGGTGAGAAAGAACTTTGGAATGGAACAGGGACTGTGGTTGGGGTGGGGAAGTCCGAGTATCTGGCACAACGACTGGGGAGAAAGTGGGAATCAGGCTGAAGAGGAAGGAGGAGAGACCCAACACTGGTGCTGAGGTGGCTGAGCCCAGTGAAGGGGGTGGGTAAGGCTGAGGGAGAAGCCACATCCCACAGAGAACAAGAAGGCAGGCTGGGAAGCCAAACATGCCTGGGTTTGAATCCCAGCCTCACTGACTACCAGCTGTATGACCTTGGACAAGTCACTGAAATTAGCTTCGGCTCCCTTACCTTTTTATTTATTTATTTATTTATTTATTTATTTATTTATTTATTTTTAAGATTTTATTTATTTATTTGACAGAGATCACAAAGTAGGCAGAGAGGCAGACAGAGAGAGAGGAGGAAGCAGGTTCCCTGCTGAACAGAGGGCCCAATGCGGAGCTCGATCCCAGGATCCCGGGATCATGACCCGTGCTGAAGGCAGAGGCTTTAACCCACTGAGCCACCCAGGCGCCCCTCCCTTACCTTTTAAATTCTGGCTCACATGGGGCACTTGGGTGGCTCAGTGAGTTAAGCCTCTGCCTTCAGCTCAGGTTGTGATCCCAGGATCCTGGGATCAAGCCCTGCGTCGGGCTCTCTGCTTGGCGAGGAGCCTGCTTCCCTCTCTCTGCCTGCCTCTCTGCCTACTTGTGATCTCTGTCTGTCGAATAAATAAATAAAATCTTAAAAAATAATAAAAAAATTAAATTCTGGCTCACAGTAGTACCCACATTATACGGTTGTTGGAAGGATCAAATGAGATAAGGCTTGTAAGGCACGTGGCACACGGTTGTCACTTCCCAAGGAAGCTAACAACAGCAACAAAGGACAGTCAGGCAGCCCACACGCACCCCTGGGCTCTGTGCTTTCCTGTTCAAAGCTGGCACAGGCCTGCTGTGTCTTTCTCCAGTTCCCTCAACGTGCTGCCCAATACCTAGGTCCCATCTGCTAAATCCACAGAGAATTGTGAGACTCATAGGCAGAAGCACCCCACACACCACCTTCCGACAGCTGGCAGTCCCAAGGACCGGACGCCCTGGAGAGCAGACCACTTACGTGCTTCTCTGCCCATAGGCCCCCTGAGGTTCCCTCTGGCCTTGGAAAAGGACAAACACGGCAGATTGCTGCCCAGAGTCCACAGGGTATGCTGTCTGGGGCATCCACCCTGCGCTGAGGTCAGCAGTGAGGCACAGCTCTTCTCAAACCTCCTTCTGTTCCACATGAGTCACCCCCCGAGGCACTATGGGTGACATGCTGGTGGTCCCTGCCTCCACCAACTCACCCTACCCTGCTCTGCCCCACCAGTTGGTTCAAGGAGGAAGGATGCACCTTGAGGCTGGGGCAGGGCCATGCTTCTTGGGATGTCCCAGGGAGCCAGGAACACAGAGCTGGAGCCCAGCAAGTGTGCATTTAATCGCAGGGGAGCCCCAGAAATTCTTCCAGCCTGAGTCAGGCCGCTGAGATGGGAGCCAAATTCCCCTGAGAGAGCCCTGAAGAGGCCCCTGGTTCTGCCCTATGAGCCATTTCCAGGGAAATCTTTCAACCTATTTTATAATAATGATGACTAATGTTTCTCTCTCTCTCACAAGCACACACATACACACACACACAGGAGTCTACAAAGAACGAGAGATATATTAAAGCATGTTGCAAACTGTAAAGAGTTATATACATCTAGTTTATTTATTTAAGCCTATAAACAGAAATACAAAGATAATTGGGATGGATGCTATCTCCATGTTGAGGAAACTGGCTGGCAGAGAGGTTATGGAAATAGTCCAAGATCTCACTGGGCAGAAATCTAGGTCTTCTCACTGCTGTACCACACCACGCAGCTCAATAACAAAGTTACTGGGTCCCAAGTGCTGTGCTGGGGCCTGGGACAGAGGGTGGGGGGTGGAGGGGGTAGGGTGGCGGGGGAGGGGTGGGTGGGTGGGTGGGGTGGTCCTTTAGAAAAAACCAGGTGGAGCTTTGGGGAGGAGCTAATATCCTGGAAAGGGAGGGGCCCCAAATGGCACACTCAGCCCTGGCTCTCCTTGGCCCACCCAGTCTCCCCACTCTAGCCATTTCTTGCCCAGTCTCACATCCTCCCAAAGCTTCAGCCACTGCTTGGATTACAGATTGGTCAGCCTGTGACTCTCCAAAGCTGTATCCGTAGCCCCAGCGCTCCCCTGAACTCCAAAGCTATAGACCCAAGTGTCCCCATGCCTACTTTTCACATGGGGGCCTCCCAGCACCACTAACCGGGTAAGTTCAAAGCCAAGATGCCCTCCTCCCAATGCCTGCATCCCTGTCGCAGGCGGTGGCCCTCCCAATCCAACCATCTACGTTTCATCATTGCTGTCTATCTCCCCCATCCACATGGCCACTTGATGGCCAAGTTCTGTCAGTTTTCCTCTAAAATCAAGTCTAGCCTTCCCCTCTTCCTCAGGTCTTGTCCCAGGTCCAGCCTTAACCTCTGCATAATAACCTCCTGACAGTCTTCCTGTCTCCAGTCTTATCACCCATGAATCCACTCTTCTTGCAGTCAGTTGGAACAGGGCCCTCCCTGTTTCAAGCCCTGCAAACCTCCCTCCTCTCCGTCTGCAGGAGTGAAGTCCAGGTTACTTAATGAGGCTCCTCCCTATGATAACACTTTTCGACCTTTACAGCCTCCCCACTGGCCATTCCTTGCCTCAAGCCTTTACTGCACATAAGCTGGCTAGCCATCACCGCCGCTGGCATCAGTAGTGTGAGACTTGCGCCAAGTGCCCTCTTGAAATTCTTCTATTTCAAAAAAAAAAAAAAAAGGGCCCTGCACTTTCATTTTGCGCGGGGCCCCACCAATTACGTTTCCAGTCCTGGCTGCCTGTTCCTTGCACCCCTCTTGCTGTTTGTGGCCTCCAAAGCTTTGTGTAGTTTCCTCCACCTGGGACACCCTTCCCCGCATACCCCTTTGTCTGCAGCTCTTCCTTTGAGGCTCAGTTTAGGGATTATCTTTGGGATGCCTCCTTCTCCTTCCCTAATCGCCCACCACGGAGCAGGGGCTCAGCACAAGTCTATCAGATAAACTGAATGGGAAGGCAAAGTGTGACAAGTACCACAAGAGACCTACAAACTACGACAGACGGTAAAGTGAGGCAAGGCCAGAAGGAGGCATTTCCAACGGCCTCCAGGTGGCCAGAGTTCGGCACTAGGACTCTCTGCGAGACCGGTGATCCCTGCGCCTAAGGCTCCGCGCCCACCTGGCCGGAAGCGGCAGGGACCAGCTCTCTGGCGCCGCCAGCCGCCACCTCGCCGCCCCTGCAGCCTTTTCTCTGAGCCCCCGCCCCTCTTCGGCCCTGAGCCCGCCTCGCGTTTCCCATTGGCTGTCTCCCATTCTCCCGCCCCTCCCGGGCTCAGCCATTCGGAGCCCCGGGGTGGGTGGGGCTTGAGGCCAGGGGTGGAGCGCGTATCCCGATTGGCTCGGAGGAAAGCGGCGACGTGGCCGGAGGAGGCCGGTTCGTGCCTAAACTGAGGCTCAACCAGACCAGCGCCGGATTGGTTGTAGGTGGGGCGGGCATGAGTCGCCGGCCGGAAGCGGAAGTGGAGGAAAGATGCAGGTGTGGGGACAGGAGCTGGGGGAAATGGGGGAGTGGTCGGGGGTCCTTGGACTGATTCAGTCCGTCGGTTCTTCGCCCGCATCCCCGGCCTCCCTCCCGGGCGCGGCCGTCTCTCCGGCCCATCATTCTGGCCCCACAGGGTGACGGTTGAGCCCCTGAAATGAGCACGCGGGTGGCACGCCCCCTTCCCGCGCTCACGCCCGGTACCCCGCGGTGTTTCCCTCCAGGACCATCAGCACGTGCCCATCGACATCCAGACCAGCAAGCTGCTCGGTAGGAGGGGACGCCCCGCGCTCCCAGCTGTCGGGGGAGGACCTGCCCTTTGCTTTCTGTCACCAACAGCTGGGAGCCCTGACACCCCAAGGCTCCTGTTGAGGTGCTGACCATTCGCCGTGACCTATGCTCCCAGCCGTGGTTACCTGCCACGCTTGAAGGAGCAGGAAGGAACCATACATAGAGTCTGTACTTGACCTGCGTCCTCGACTGTGTAACATTCGGGGCACGTGTTGTCAAATCATTCAGGTGCAGAGTAATGGCTTATTTTAAAGATGGGCAGCTACTAAGTGGCAGATAGGAAATTGGAGCTTGAGTCAGGTTCCAGTGTCTACGCTTTTTGTATGAAAAAAAACTTCCCCTCCTTTCTTTTGAAAACCTTCCATCTTCCTTTGATTTTAGGAGGAAGAGGGACATAGGCCCAGTTGGGAATGAGTGGCCAGGCCATCTCCCTGCTGTCTGTATCTGATCTAAATACCTCCTCAGTTTAGAGCCAGGCAAGGATCTCTTCATCATGACCCTTCCAGGGCAAGTAGACAACTAGTGGATTTTTTTTTTTTAAGATTTTTATATGTTTATTTGACAGAGAGAGATCACAAGTAGGCAGAGCAGCAGGCAGAGAGAGAGGGGAAGAAGCAGGCTCCCCGCTGAGCAGAGAGCCCGACGCGGGGCTGGATCCCAGGACCCTGGGATCATGACCTGAGCTGAAGGCAGAGGCTTAACCCACTGAGTCACCCAGGCGCCCCCAACTAGTGGATTTTAAAATGCTTGTTGCACTGATCAATTTGATGCCAGTTTTGTCGTTAAGATGACATCTGTTTGACTACCTCATCCCCTTTTAGTTCTAGGACATGTACAGAACTTTTCTTTCTGAAGATTTTAAAGGAATACAGCAGAGGGAGTATAACCGGTAACTACGGTGGGACCCCTGTGTTTGACCAGTTGGCAGGTGTATTAACAAGGACAAGGTTCTGAATTCACCACTGTGGGCCATATAGCCAGTCCTGTGCAGTGGCCACTAAGTGGAGCTTCTTCAATGTCATTGCAGATTTGTCCCAGTTCTTCAGCACAGGCACACTCCTGGTGTATGAGCTGCTCATTGGTTATGGAAAGTACCATACCATTTGTTAGGGTTTGCTCTCCCAGGTGTTGTTTTGGGCACTTGACATTGTAAAAACGAAAATTTTTACTAGTATTTATGGAATCTTTGCCATGTGCCAGACACAGTGTTTTACCTTCATTCCCTCTTCAGTTCAGTATCTTATTATCCCCATTTTATATGTGGGGAAACTGACGCACAACATGGCTGAGAGACTTGCTTAAGAAAGTTGATAATTAGGGGCACCTGGGTGGCCCAGTTGGTTAAAGGTCCAACTCTTGATTTGGGCCGGGGTCATGATCTCAGGGTTGTGGGATTGAGCCCCACGATGGGCTCTGTGCTCAGCGGGGAGTCTGCTTGAAGTTCTCTCCCTCTGCCCCCAACCCATGTTCGCATCCTCTTCCCCACCCCACCCCACAAATAAATCTTTTTTTAAAAGTTGATAATTAGAAGGCAGGGCCATCTGAACACAAAGCCTAGCTCTTAGCTCCTATCTACTGAGGAAATGTGCATGGCTCTCATCCGCCCACACCCTCTGCTATAAACAGGTCTGGGCCCAGAGACCAGGAGGTCAGTTGAGCTGGTATTCTCGTGGTAGGTGGTACTTCACTGTTGAGAGTCGAACAGTGGTATCTCGTCCTTAGGGCGCTGTGGGTATTAGGGGCTTTGCCGTTGTTCATTCATCTGGTACTTGGCATAATCATCTTGTATTTTCCATTGTCATGGTTAATCCCAGCCCCGAGGAAGTGGAAGTTGAAAAGCATCCTCTGTCAGTACGAAAGATATAATTACCCATGGAAGCAAAAATACTATGGAGAATTCAGAGTGGTCAAAAGTGGCGCTTTGATGTCAGGACCAAATTTAAAGTTTTTCGTTATCCCTGTGCGGAAGCAGTTGCTCTGTAAAAGTCAAACACTGTGACGGAGTCTGTTTAATCCCAAGGGTCCCTTTGAGCCCCTCTTTATTCCCACAATCCCCACACCTTAACCAATAGGCGTACAGCTTTCAGCCAGTGTCTTAGCCCATTTCCCTTGAGTTAGTGATGGACTTCTGGCTGTGTGAATGGAAATGCTGTGATTTGGGGGGTTTCCCCACATAGACTGGCTGGTCGACAGAAGGCACTGCAGTCTGAAATGGCAGAATCTGGTATTGAGCATCCGAGAGAAGATCAACGCTGCCATCCAGGACATGCCAGAGAGCGAGGAGATCGCCCAGCTGCTCTCTGGATCCTGTAAGTGCCCCTGGGCTACCCTGCTGGAGCCCCCTCTTCCCTGAAGCCCCGTGTATCAGCTGAGCTGCTCCCTTGTTGTTTAGCCGTAGGGCTGACCCCTAGAGATTTCTCTTGGGGGTACAGATGCTGGCTTCTTCCAGCACAGCATGCTGAAGGGGAGAGCTGTACATGGTAAAATTCTCCGCCTATACACCAGTCAGCCATGTGCCCAAGGTAGGTGGGGAAGATACTATAATTCCCAAAGTCTTTGCTCTTCCTTCCTTTCCAGACATTCACTACTTCCACTGCCTGAGGATCGTGGACCTTCTCAAAGGCACTGAAGCTTCCACAAAAAATATTTTTGGCCGGTACTCTTCACAGCGAATGAAGGCAAGTGTGGGTCAAGCTGGTGAGTTACACCTGGAAACACCCTGTCTCCAGGGTCCGAGCCTTTGGTCTTATTAAGGGTCCACTGCAGAAGCTTACATAGACTATTTCCTGAGCTTTCTCGCCATCCCCAAAGTTTAAAGCAAAAACAGACCCTACCCCTGGGTTTACATTTTCAGGCCTGCTACTTTGGGGAGCGCTCATTTGTGCCACATTCTTAAAATGACGTGGGTGGTCCAGCCAATGCAATGAAGGAGGGCTCTGGGTCTCATATGATGTGAAGGCTGGGGGAGCTTCCCCTGTTTGTGGCTTGAGCTGAGATGTGGTTGCTGAGCGCTACTCCAGCTCACTTCTGTTTCTGTCCTTACCCAGGATTGGCAGGAGATCGTAGCCCTGTATGAGAAGGACAACACCTACCTAGGTAAAGTTGCCCAGCCTGGGAGGCCCGGCGTCCATGGGGCAGCCCACTCCCCAAGTTCTGAGACGCTAGGCTTCCAGGAAGCACAGTCGATGTGGGGAAAGAGGCTGGGGTATAAATGTTTGCCATGTTGGCAAAGAAATTCCCCAAAGGGTGTTGGGAGGAGGAGGAAGACCAGGCAGGTAGTAGGCATGTGTTTTGGTCCTCCCCCGCCAACCTCTTGGTGACTGATTCTGTCTGCAAAAGAGGCATGGGTCACCCGGGATCCACATCGGGTGCCGGGGAGAGTAATTACAGGGTGCGTTGTACGTTGGGGTATGTTTTCCTAAAAGTCCTAATAATAATAGTTCATACTTACCGAGCATGTACTAAATGCAAGAAATTCTACTCATGTTTTATGTGCATTCTCTCTCTTAATCCTCATGGTAAATATTTTTACCCCAGTGTTAGAGAGGAGGACTGGATCAGAGAGGTTAAATGACTGTGTGAGGTGCCCAGGCTGGGAGGGGAGGAGCTGGGAGGCCAAGTGTGTCCCAGGGGCATGCTTGCCTCGAGGCCTGGGCATCTGGGGTGAATTTCCCGGGCCCTCCTCAGTGGAACTCTCCAGCCTCCTGGTTCGGAATGTCAGCTATGAGATCCCCTCGCTGAAGAAGCAGATCGCCAGGTGCCAGCAGCTGCAGCAAGAGTACAGCCGCAAGGAGGAGGAGGGCCAGGCGGGGGCAGCCGAGATGCGGGAGCAGTTCTACCACTCGTGCAAGCAGTACGGCGTCAGGGTGAGCCTCGTGGGGGGCCCCAAGCCCAGCTTCTCCGCCTCCCACCGGTCTTGTCTCAAGCCACCTCTTCTCCCCCTTGGCAGGGGGACAACGTCCGAAGAGAACTGCTGGCCCTAGTGAAGGAGCTGCCGAATCAGCTGGCCGAGATCGGGGCGGGGGCTCAGGCCCTGGGTGAAGCCATTGACCTGTACCAGGCCTGCGTGGGCTTTGTGTGTGAAAGGTAAGGGACCTCAGTGTCTCTCCAGCAGGGAGGGGACAGCTGACCTGTGTTCCTTGGCTGTTCTGTCTTCTGTGCTTGTGTTTTTCCCACATCCCACTTGAGTTTGAGTTCACACGTGTGCACCTGCGGGAGCCTTGGGCATCTGTCTGGAGGGGAGCCTGGCATGGGCTTCCCTCGGGTCCGGCGGGAGGCTCAGTCGGCCGCTCCGTTGCAGCCCCGACGAGCAGGTGTTGCCCATGCTGCGCTACGTGCAGAGGCGGGGGAACTCCACGGTGTACGAGTGGAGGACAGGGACAGAGCCCTCCGTGGTCGAGCGGCCGCACCTTGAGGAGCCGCCTGAGCTGGTGGAAGAAAACGCGGTAAGACAAGCCTGGCGAGAGCTGCTGCCTTGGCCCCTGCACCCCACTCCCCCTCCGCCTGAGTGCAGAGCCCCAGAAGGAAGAAAGAGGGATTCTGGTGAGAGAGCCCGGAGCTAGAAGGGCCCAGAGGGTTCTCCTTTTTTTCAACTTTCTGGAGCCCAGAGTATGGAAGAGCTTGGCTTTGAACTAGGAATCCTGCAGTTCTGTGAACTCTCTGAAGATGGGCTGTCTTTTGGGGTGCCTTTGACACGGTGTGCCAGTGCCCCCTAGAGGGGCGCCTGAGGCCTCTGGGGAGGCATGCCCCTTTTCTTTCACCCACTTTCTGGGAGCTAACACTTTTTTTCCCTTCTAGATCGACTGGGGTGACTTTGGAGTAGAGGTGGCTTCTGAAGGGACTGACTCTGGCATCTCTGCCCAGGCTGCTGGGATTGACTGGGGCATCTCCCTGGAATCAGACTCAAAGGTTAGGAAGCCTTCTTCTCTGAGGACTTTCTGTGATCTCTGCTTTGGGGGTGAGAGAAGTGGTATCTGTCTTTAAAGACATGACTCCAAGTCCATAGCCCTCAGATGAGGTGAAGTCCAAGGGGAGACAGAACTCCCACAGGGATGTATCAGAGGTTTGACCCCTTTTCTCCTGGTATCTGGGGGCAAGGTGTGGGGGGAAAGGCCAGTGGTAACTCTCCAAGCAGGGACGAGGGTAGCATCTTTGCCGCCGACCTCAGGGCGGTACGTCCTTCACACAGTTGAAATGTGCAGGCATTGAACTTACCTAGGGCTTTGGTTTATTCTGGCTGCCTTTGATGGGGAAGATTCTTGCAACCCTGCTGGGGTTCTTTGCTTTCCACCCAGGAAGCTGGGGGTGATGGGATAGACTGGGGAGACGACGCCGCTTTGCAGATCACGGTGCTGGAAGCCGGAACCCAGGGTAAGCGCACGTCCCTGGAGTCCTGGCCCAAGTGGGTGCTCAGAGGTCCCCATGTCTCCAGAAATAAACAGTGCATTGCCAAGATTGGGCTGCTCACACATCCAGCTGTTTTCTCAAAATCATGATGATGGTGTGAGAGTAGGGGGATGGAGAGAAGTTCTTAAAGTCAAGTCTGGAAGCTCACAACTTTTGAGATAGCGAAAACAGGTCATCTTTTCTGGTGGGAGGTTCCAGGAGGGCCAGTGGCCTTGGAGGTCTGACCTGACTCCCCTGCCCAGCAGCAAAGTGGCTGTAGCAGCGATCTGAGCCACTAGAGGGCGGTGCAGGATGACACTTCGTGGCCTGCTGGAGCAGAGGGGACCCCTCCAGGCCTTGAAGCCCCCTTAGTGGTCCTCCCAGACTGGATCTATGGAGAGGGTAACCCTTCCCCCCGGCCCTCTGGGATGAGTCAGCAGGTAGCTTTAGTGCATTGAGTTTGTGTCCAGATGAACCCATCAGAACCTCTCAAACTTGAGGTTCTTTTTTTCTGGTCCCCAGCAACTTTATCACGTCTCCGTCTCTCTTCCTGGCAGCTCCAGAAGGTGTTGCTAGGGGCCCAGATGCTCTAACACTTCTTGAATACCCTGAGACCCGGAATCAGTTCATTGATGAGCTCATGGAGGTACCTTCATCCTCTGGGAGAGGGCTTCCCGTTTGTGTTCATCTCCGTCTGTTCCCTTCCCAGGGTCCTGCTGGCTGGTGAGGGTGTCGTGGAGTGGAATTCGTAGTCCTCTCCTGTTCTTTCTCTCTCTGCCCGGGGAAGCCCCTCTTAGCCTCCAGAGCAGAGGAGGACAAAGGGATCACGTTTCTCTGGTAGAATAAGAGTGACAAGATGTGTGGCTGGTTCCCAGATTCTTCTAGCCCTTTCTTAATCAGGGATCCAGCTCAGACATGGGCTTCTGTTTGCTGAATCATTCCTCTCACAGAGAGAAAACACCTTCACTGGGGCAGAGAGAACCCATCAAGTTTCTGTGCTCTTAGTTTATCTGAGCTGCACACAGAGAGGAAGGAGAGGTATCAGGGCTGGATGGGGGGCGCTGAGATAGCAGGAGGGGACAGAAGAGTGGCAGTGGAGGCTGCCTCGGGTTCTCATGTTGTAGTTGGTAAGTCTCTAGTGGTAAAAGTATTCAGAGGAAATAATCTCTCATCACCCGGCATCCAACCCTCCTATCTCATTCTTATATTTGGAGCAGTCTGAGGGCTCAGGCTCTGAATTCTCTTCTTGGGTTTCAACCAGATCCTCTTCTGCCCTCAGCTCGAGATCTTCTTGTCCCAGAGAGCCGTGGAGATGAGTGAGGAGGCGGACATCTTGTCCATGAGCCAGTTCCAGCTGGCTCCCGTCATCTTGCAGGGCCAGACCAAAGAGAAGATGCTTACCATGGTGTTGGCGCTGCAGGATCTGATTGGCCGGCTCACCAGTCTTCGAATGCAACACCTGTTTATGATCCTGGCTTCACCAAGGTCTGGCTTTCCCAGTGATGATGGGCTGTTCAGGAGCATGAGGTGGGGTGCCGCCATCTTGAGCAGCCCTGACTCCTTGTGTTCCCCTTTTTTGCAACCCCTCAGAGCTCTTCTCTGCCTCCCCTAGCATCTCTGTCACAGTTGGGATCAAGAGTTCTCTTGGGGTAGGACGAGGTGGTCTGAGGTGTGCGGGCAGGCTCTGCTTCCCAAATAGCACAGGGGACCTGGGGGCCACATGCCTTGCAGAGAGGGAGCGAAGGGTGTGGCGGCTGAGAGGCCCATTAGGATCTGGTTTCCTCAGCCTCCCCTTTCCCAGCAGCTGAGTGGGGCTGCCCAGGTTCCTCCGCTGCACCAGACACTTACCTGGGTGCCTTGCGCAGGTATGTGGACCGTGTGACTGAGTTTCTGCAGCAGAAGCTGAAGCAGTCCCAGCTGCTGACTTTGAAGAAGGAGCTGATGGTGCAGAAGCAGCAGGAAGCACTTCAGGAGCAGGCGGCCCTGGAGCCCAAGCTAGACCTGCTGCTGGAGAAGACCAGGGAGCTGCAGAAGCTGGTGAGATGGGGAGGCCAAACCTGCCAAGGGGGAGGACCCCCCCCACCCCATCTCTACAGAAGGAGGCACCTTTGGCTTTGTGTCCTGCCCATGGGGTGTCCCTGTCTTTCAGATTGAAGCTGACATTTCCAAGAGGTACAATGGGCGCCCCGTGAACCTGATGGGAACCTCTCTGTGACATTCTCAATGTTTCTACTGGCCCATCTTCCCAGCCTTCAGGAAGGAGGGTGGGAAGCCAGGGCCAATGTGGCAGGGCCCTTCCTGGCCAGAGACCAGGCGACTGGAGGTCAGGAAGCCACAGGAGGGAGCCATCCCTAGATGGTGACCTTGACACCCGCTGCACTGTCTGGCAAGGAGCTGTCTTGATGGGCCCTATGGCCCGTCAGCCTGGAACCATAGTTTCGGGCCCGCTCATCATCTAGCTGGACTCAATAAAAAAGGAAGAGACTCTTGCTTCACTGCTGACAGTTTCTGCTGCTCGGGGCCTTGAGTCAGGGCTGTGCGCCTGTTTGCCAGGGGTCCGTGATCCAGTGGGCTTCCAAGGCCATTGGCTTTTCCTATGGAGCCCCAGGGTCAGGACGTCCCCCTTGCCTTCTGGTGACAGGAAGGGCCCCAGTTGAGTATCTAAAGTGGCTCAGCAAGGGGGGCTGGGGTAGCTGAGATGGCTGGGCCCCTTTCTCTCCATGGCCAGGCGAGACAGCCCCACTCAGGCCAGAAGCCCAAGGGGACCCATCAAGTGGCAGCCTTGTTGGAGCCTGCAAAGCTGTATTTTCCTTTTAATCACAGCTTACCTCCAGGCAGAGGGAAAATGTGGTTTGGGGAGGAAGGGTCTGATAAACAAGGTGGAGACAGGAGTTGTCACCTTCACCAGCCGCCTGTCCACTCGCTACCCATAACTGCCTGCGTGGTGATTGGGCAGAGCCCCGCCCAGGACAGCACCCCTCTCCCAAGCCACCTACCCATCCCCATTTCCCAGGAAGGTAGGGGCTGGGGGTGGCCGGCAATTCGATTTTAATTTCATAGCAGAGCAGTTGATTCATGGTTCTTTGTCGCTGGCGTTGACTCCCGTAATGACTTTCCATCAAAATGAAAAGTGGAGTGACACCACTCATTATTCCTGCTGCTTGTTATCTCAGTTCTGGGGAGGGCCGCCCCCTCCCTGCTGCCTTTCAGCCGTCCCGGACAGTGAGTGATCGCCCCTATTAATCACCGACCCCGCGGACTCCGGCGGACACACGCTATCCGGAGGAGAGAGAGATAAGGCAGCATGAACTGCTCGGAGCCGCTCCTATCAATTAATGTCAGCCCATCGCTTCCCCCCAGTCTTTGCCTGTTCACCTCCTTTTGGAGGTATTGGGGGCTGAAATTAGTCTAGGAATTGGAAAAGGAGAAACATGGGTGCAGAATATCGAGGTAAAACTGTCCTTAGCATCGAAGGACATAAAGGGGACCAAGTGGGCTGTGGCCGGCCCTCCATTGCCTTGAAGCCGCGTGGCCTCAGGAGCCATCCGAGTCTCTTAGTCCCTGTCCCTCTGAGAGGACGGCTGCTGCCTCTCGCCCCACCTGCTCAGCTGATGGCCCCACTGGCCTCCCGGCCTGCCTCTTGCAGCAGCCATCAGCTCACCGAGGCTGGCTACCCTCACCCGCTCTGGGTCCCTGTCCAGTAGCCAGCTGCTACACGGGCGAATGCTTCCAGGCACCGAGCTGGGGGAGAAGCCCTGTGGACTGTGTGACCACGGCCGGATGGGTTCAGGCCTCAAAGTTCCCGCTCCTGCCCTTACAGAGGAGCCCCTCTCCTGCCTGCTCTGCCCTGCCCGGGGTAAGGGCAGGAAGTCCTACAGACCATGGTTTGGCCATCTTTGCAGGAGGGGGTGTGGGTTCAGAGGGTTTTCTCAGGTTTGGGGCACGTTGCTAAGTGCTGTGGTTAGGGACTGTTCTCTCTCTGAGGGATTAGGCCTGGTCCACTGCTTACGTGGTAAAACGAAGGCCTACTCTACCCTGATAACATTGTTTCCTAAAAGCCTTCACCCCGTAACGTGAGGCTCATTGTCCAGAACCTTGAGCTGCAGTTGCCTTTGGCCTGGCCTTCGCTTCCCCGGGGCCCACTTTCTCGACCATGCCGAGACGCTGAAGATCCCTTCCCCGCCAACCCTGTCGCTTGGACCCTATGGGAGGACAGCACTGCCTCTCACAGGTGGGCTCCCAGATTTCCCCTTGTGTTGCTCTGACTGCAGTTGGGGTCCCGCTTGCCGTTCTCTGGATGGCCTGACAGAATCCGTTGTGAGGATGAATGAACACAGAGGTCTCAGAACGGTACCCAGCCCAGAGTCCGCGCTCCTGGACAAACGGGAGCTCTTAGTTTGGGTTTGGGAAGCAGTGGTTAAGGACCCTTCATCCCGGTCCGACTTGCCTTCCTGGAAGGGAACAGCGAGAGGCTCTTTGTGGAGCTTGAAGACCAAGTCCTGAGCCATCAGGTTTCTGGAGCTGCAGGATAGTGTTCTGGGACAGTGGGAGGAGGTGGGCCGAGATGCACCCTTGGTTTGATGTGGCTTGCTTTGCCAAGAGCACACCCGACTCTCGCATTCACTTTTAGGCCACCTTTTTCCAGAGAGATTTCAGACTCTCACCACTCGCCTGACCAGTCACCCTGGTTCAGACAAAGAGGCTGAGTCCGTATTTCCAGACCCTCCCCCCACCCCGCTGCTGACTCCAGCTGCCCAAGCCCCCTCACCATCTCTCTGCTCACGTGAAGGCTTTCCTCCCATGCAGACCCCCAAGGCCTCTCAAAGTGCGTCTCTTCTTGTCATCAACAGAAGTAGGATCCCTTGGCTCCACAGCCCCTGATGGCTGGCCATGACCATGAGCTACATGGAGTGCTGACAACTGTCCCTCTGGCTTCTGGCTGCCCACTGAGGGCTTGCCGAGGAGATGGGGGTCCTACGATTCTAGAACTAGTTCCCCCTGGCCAGCGTGGGCAGGGATTATCTGTGTCATCGAGACAGGAGATCTCACCCACTGAAAGAATTACCTGCTTCAGAGATCTAGTCTGGAGCTGGGGACCAAAGGAGAGCACATCCCAGGCCTCTAGGAGTGGGAGCTAATTGTGGCTGGGCCCATGGAGCCCTGCCCCCTCTCCCGCACGTGCCTCCCTACTCCCCACTCTTTCTCCCTTGTTAATTCCCAGACATTGCTTCGCTTTCCCTGCTAGAAACACAGGTCCTGTGGCTCTTCCCTGCCTCCTCATCAACACCTGCTTGTCCTATCACTAATCTTTATTTCTTTATTTCTTTTAATTGCTGCCCATTCTCTCTGCACTCCTATACACACACATACAAAATCCGATTATGGTAGTAGGTTAGGAAGGAAGATGGCAAAGATCTGGACGGCCTGGGTCACGTCCTGGCTCTGTTCTTGCCACCATGTGATCTTGGCCAAGTCCCTGGACGTCTCTGTGCCTCATTTCCTTCACCTGTAAGATGAGGACAGAGATACTACGAGGCTCAGGGTAGGGAGCTGCGGCCAGTGTGTACAGCACCCAGATGGTCCCCAGCCCAGTCAGATCCCGATGTTAGCTGTTATGAGAGGGGATGGACCGGAAATCACCGGGACTAAAGTCAGAAACTTGTGTTTGGGTCCTGGCTCTGTGTGTCCCAGATGTCCCGAATCAAACCCATTGTCTTCTCCATTCCACTCTCCATCCCTCTCTGATATCTCCTACCTCTGTCCACCAGCAGGCTCCCAGCCCTTGCTTTGTCCTCCTCATCATCCATTCCCCTGCCCCCTTAGCTCCCTAAGCTCCTGGAGTAGGAGGCCAGGCCTCCGTAACCAGATCTCCATCCTTTCCAACCTGGGCATCCACCCACGACACCAAACCCACATGGGTCCCCCGTCCTCTTCTTGGTTCCCTCTTAGCTTTTCTGCCCCTGCTCAGATAAGGCACAAATACATCTCTGTGGTCATTTCCAGGCCTCAACAGAAGGACCCGCTCCTCAGCATCCCTGAAGCCGTGAGGAGACGCCCTTCCCCTGTCACGGGGTCACAGTGCGGTCCTGCAGCTGCGCTCCAGACTGAGCTGCCTGAGGATAGGGACCTGGTCTTGCTCACTTCTGTGTCCCCTTTGGAATCCCAAAATTAACTTCTCCGAAATTCAATTGTCTCAGTGATCTCTAAAGCGACTTTGACCTCTAAAATATTACAGTCCTGGGGCTCACGGGTTAGCAAAAAGGAAGAGTCCCACAAAACACTAGAAGTTGGGAAGAAAATTAGGTTTAAGTAGGCTTTTAAAATGGGCTGGCGGTCAAACTTAAATCCCTCTTACACACTTTCCAGGGAGAGCACCTGCCCTGAGCTTCTCCTGGGTTCCCTCCCTCCTCTCTCCCTGCTTAGTCAGAGGGCTGTGGACCCATCCTCCTGTAGACACTGTTGCTTCCCAGACCCCGCTCTGCTCTGAAGCCAAGGTCGGCTCCCACTACTGAAGGCCGCTCAGAGGCCGGGCTCGGAGCAAGCTGCTCTGCCCACTGCGGGATCAGGCCTCCTGCGGCCGTCCTGCCTGGCAGATCCCGGAGCCCAGCAGGAGGGTGTCAGGAGGGTGTCAGGCCCGCTGCAGGACTGTGGAAGCCAGGGTGCCAGCTGACCACACACCCGCCTGTCCTCCAGATGCCCTTCCTCTCAGCTGATGAGCAGCCCGCCCCCCACACCCCTGTAAACTGGCCCTGAGTAAACTCTTACTTCTCCTGCCTGCCACCCTCCTCTCATTCCCCAGGCTTCAAAGAAAACCAGTTTGAATATTTAAACTTTTCCTGTGTGTCTAATAAAAAGTTCTGCACTATTTAACGGCCCAGCTATCCATTACTGTCGGGAGCTGCCCTCTCCCTCCCAGCCTGCCCCTCCCTCCCGCTCACCCAGACCACGTGCGGCAAAGCCATTTGTCAAAGCGCTCCCACCGCGGGCTGCGCTTGGCTGTGTCGGAAAGGACAAGGCGCCCACAGGGGAAGGTGGGAATGAATAAAGGGGTATGCAAATTGCTGCTTAATCTGCAGAGAAACACCCAGGCTTTGGGGAGACGCTCATTACTTCTTTTAACTGTGATTAACGGGCAAATTAAACCCAAGCCCTTAACTCTCTCCTGGCAGAGGACTCGAACGCAGAGCCCTGGGCCGGGGGAGGGTGGAGGGAAGCTCTGGTCTGCTCTGGAGGCCCTAGGGACTGGGACGGAGGAACATGAGTGCGGCCCCTTAACCATCGGTGCAGTTGGCATTGTCAGTGGGGTCCGGAGGAAGGAGGAAGCCCTAATGGCTGGGGTTGGGGGCGGGGGCAGATAAACTTAATGTGTGGGGAGGAGGACTGCGGGTCTCTTTGGGGGTTTTTCAGCCACTCCAGAAAGAGCAGGTGGTGACCGTGGGATTTCCTGCCCTTCTTCCCCGACCCCCCAAAAAGGCGAGAGCATCCCTTAGGCCTCACTGATATGACCAAAGAGGCTTTAGCCACAAACATTTCCAGCCCCAAACCCTGTCCCAGAAACACGTGTATAAGGAACTTCTAGATGTTGGACTCCAAAACTGACCTTGAGGCTGATGAGCTCAGGGAATGGGGAAAGAGGTAAAGAAGCAGGAGGTGGGAGCAGAGTGTTTTCATGGGAACCTGGGAATAGTCTGACAACAGTTTATACAGTTTATAGGCACACACGGGGGGACACCCAAATTAGAAGGGCCCAGAAATCCACAGAATCTCTTTGTTTCTTACTCTGTGTGTGTGTATGTGTGTGTGTTTAGATAACATGACCCAGCTCCTAACACTCCGTTTACCACATTAACCCTTTTTTTTAAGATTTTATTTATTTATTTGACACAGAGAGAGACACAGCAAGAGAAAGAGAGAGAGAGAGAGAGAGAGAGAGAGAGCACAAGCAGGGTGAGTGGCAGAGGGAGAAGCAGACTCTCCACCGAGCAGGGAGCCCGATGTGGGGCTTGATCCCAGGACCCTGGGATTATGTCCTGAGCCAAAGGCAGATGCTTAATGACTGAGCCACCCAGGCGTCCCCACGTTAACCCTTTTTGAGTGTACAATTCGTTGGCACTAAATACTTCCACATTGCTTTTTTGTTTTTTTAAATATCTTATTTATTTATTTGTCAGAGAGAGCCCACAAGCAGGGGGAGTGGCAGGCAGAGGGAGAACCAGGCTCTGCACTGAGCAAGGAGCCCAATGCGGGGCTCGATCCCAGGACCCCGGGATCATGACCTGAGCCAAAAGCCGACGCTCCACCGACTGAGCCCCCCAGGCATTCCCAATACTTCCACACTGTTGTGGAACCATCTCCACCTCCCAGCCCATCTGTTTTCACAGGTGATCACTGAGCCATTCCATAAGACCTATAATCACCTCCAAGAAACAGCAACAAGTGGGGCGGAACTCGGTAAGTAGGAAAGTTGCACTTGAAATGGATTACATTGGAGAAGGCCAGCTGGAACTCGGGGGCCACTGCAGCAGAGGCCCGATGCTCCCGAGGTGGGCCGGGTGGAAATCCTGCAGGGCCTCCCCGTTAAATGTAGGCCCCCTAACCCTGAGTGATTAGGAGGTGAAAGATGACATACAACAGTGACAGACTGTCTGTCAGCCTGATGGGGCCGAGGAGAGACATGGCCCCGTATTTTATTCTGTCGGAGAGTGGATCAGTGGGTCTGTCATCGAAACCAGGCCTGACAGCTCCACCAGCGACTCGGCCCCTTTTCCTTAACTCCTGCGGCACAGCTCCGCCATCTATTAAAACATCCCAGGCTGTCAGGGATATTAAAAGGCTCTGTCACTCCTTCTTAAAACAGTCATAAATACAATCTGGACAGGAGCATTTGGGCAGGAGCCCCGGTGCTGAAGGGATGAGACGACAGCAGGTACGCCTGCCTTGCCTGACAGCTGAGGCCCTGGCACCGTTCAAACGGGCAGCCATGGACTAGTCTTGTTCTCTCCCGGGCAGCCGCAAGGCCGTCTTCAGCATCTGCTGAGGCCCGGTATTTTGAAACAACCACTCCTGAGCATGGACTGTGGCCTTTGTTAGGGTGACCCCAAACCTCAGCTTTTCTCTGGTGCCTGGTGTGCTTGATCTGCTCCTGTTCTCAGTGTCTGCCTATGCAGCCCGCTCCTGAGGCCTTCCCAGGCAGTGAGGTCAGGGGAGGAAGGAAAAGGTAACAAAACAGGCCTAGGTTCTCCCTCCACAGTGCAGGTCGCCTCCTGTCCCTCTTTTGCCTTCCCTGTCCCGGGAAGCCTCAGGGCCGACCCACTTTGGTAAGAAGAGCCTTGTTGGGGGGCCAGAAGAGGACCTGAGGCCTTCCGGGTGGGCTCCCCAGAGTGCAGGCTGCTCATTGGAAGACCCCGTTCAGTCCTGAATCCTTGGGTCTCTCCAAACTCTGGGACCACAACTCTTTCTGCCTGGGGGCTGCTGGCCCCAAACAGGGAGGCCTCTTCCTTTCTGTGTATTTGATAAGAGCACACGACCTTTCTTCTTAAGAAGATCCTGTTGGATGGAGGGGGTTTCTCCAGCTTGGAGCCGACCCAAACAGCCGAAGACCAGGCTCTGACTCTGGCCCTCATCTCTGTCCATTGGGCTGGGTAGTCACCAAATGCCTAGTTTGCTGAAACGCGCTGAAGGCTCTGTCCGTGACCTTCTGTGTTGGCATCAGGGCGACGCCCAGGACCTTGACATCTTGCGATGCTCTGTCTTCTGCCCACCCAGTGTGCAACGGCCAGATTCGCCTCCCTGCCAGCGGTTCCTTTTAGCTTGGAACAGTTTTTAAACTATGGACTGTGTTTCCAACAAAGTTACCTTCTCAGCAGCTTTTCCCAAATATCTCAAGTCCAGAAGTGTCCGATTGTTATCTTCTCTTTCTCCAGGATTTACTAAAAGCCTACCTTATTTTGTGGTGCTGTCCCGGAGAGCAGACCTAGGCCTGTGTGTGGAGCTAAGAGGAAGACAGGTTTCTACCTAACATAAGGAAGCCCTCTCTGACAACCAGAGCTGCCCACAGGGCCCAGGCAAGAAAGTCACCGCCACTGAGGACCTTGGGCAGACACTGGATTGGTGTCTGGTGGGGCTACTGCAGAGGCTGGGAGATGGGGTCCATGACACTGAGATTCAATGGTTTGGGGCCTTCGGTATGTCCAGAAGCAGGACAAGGCCTAGCAGCTGTTCACCAGCTGCTTTCCATGCGGCCATCTTGCAATTTACTCCCATATGGTCAGACCCCTCACACCCCCAAGGTCGTAGGGCCAGCTGCCGGGTAGTGGGCCAGGCCTTCTTTGCGCTAGTAGCCCTCGGGCGGGATGTGGGGAGGAGAGATGTGAACCCGAGAGCCCCTCCGGGTGGAAAGGCACAGAGCTGTCCCCTTCCCTCTGGCTGCCTTCCACGGCCACCCTCTCTGGCTCACTCCTCCCCTGGCTTCACCTGCCTCGCATTTTCCCTCCATCTTTTGCTCTCTTAACACCCCCCCCATCTCCATGGCGATAAAAGGGGAGGTGGGAGGGGCTGTGCCCTGTATTTTGAGTCACTCCACAATAGCTCCTTTCTCTGGAGACACTGGGGCTGCCTGTGGAACTAATCTCCCCCTGCCCATCAGCTCACAAAGGACCAGGGACACCCCTCCCTCCGACAGGCCGCCCTCGGTGACCCCGAGCCCGTTTCCGGGTGCGCTTCCAGCCCTCGGGGGCCTGCAGCTGGGCCTCTCCCACGGGACCTTGCACACAAGCAGGGTCACCCCGGCTGACCTCCCCAGAGGACAGAGGTCAGGCTCCTTCTCAGGTCTCTGATGTGATTGGAAGGTTACTGAGGCAGGGGGAGGGGGAGAAGAGGGAGGGGAGGGGGAGGGGATCTTCTCTTTTAATGTAAAATTGAAAGACTCCCTACGCTTTCCTGTCTGTCCTGTCTCCGGCTGGGCTGGGTCGCCTGGCCTAGGACCCCCCCTGGACATCTAAGCATCTTGGAAATGGGCTAAACTCCTGGCAACGGGGCTTGCTCAGACCTGGTCCCAGAGTATTAGAATCCTAGAAATCCTGGCGTGGGAAGTGGGAGAAGACGTTCGCGGGCAGCAGGGCAGGCCGAGTCAGCCCTGGTTTGAGACTCGGGTCCTTGCTTGCTAGATACCTCTGGGCCTCGCTGTGCTCATCTGCAGAATGACAGAAGATAGCACTAGCCTCACTGGTGGGGAGCGTGGCAAGTGCCATGGAGCAGGGAACAGGGAACACGCATGGAGCAGGGAACAGGTTTCTGAGCAGAGCTCCTGGTTCCTGGCAGGTACCCAGGATACTGTAGCCGGACTGTCTCAGGCAGGAGGGAACACCAGGCTCCAGGTGTCATCTCCTTAGCTCAGGGCAGGGCCTCCCCATCTCAGACTTCAAGGTGGGGAATGCACCACTCCCAGCGAAGAATATTCGAGGCAGTGTAGCAGGTGGGAACATAGGCAGGAAAGTCGGAATGGCTGGGACTGGATCCTGGCTTCACCACCGACGGGCAGGGACACCCCCTTTTCCTCCTCCCTTCAGTGGGCATGAAGCTAGTAGCCACTGCCCAGGTTCTGAGGAAGATCCAGTATGTTCACACACAAAAGGGGCTCAGAAGGGGACCTGGCTCGGTGTTCACGCAATATAAACGTTAGCTGTGCTTATTATCGATGTTGGGATCATCGGGTCTCTGTGGGCCTGATTTCCAGAACAGTACTTATGTCAAATATTCAAAGCCTTTGTCCCTACAAGTCCCCTCTCTTTTCCGTGTCACCCGGCACGTTCTGATTTCTTGCAAGGAATAATATATGATCTCTCTTACTTGCTTGGCTGATGAAAAACCTCACATTTTGTCCGTATAGACAGCAGCTCCTAAACAAGGGACATGGCTAACCCAGAAGGGAGTCGTTGGCCTCTTATAAAACAAGGCCAAGTGAAAGGGGTTCAGAAAGGTCGAGGGAGGTCTGGCGGGAGCTCTCCTAACCTGCCTGACTTATTACCGGAATCATTTCAAGAGATAATTTAATGTTTTTCCTCTGTGGCCCAGTTTGCTCCTGAAGGGAAAAATAAATAAATAAACAAAGCCAACCACCCCAAACAACACAGGCTTTATGAGAACATCACTTACGAGTTTTTAATGGCACGGTTATTAATATAACTGTCCGGGCACCTCCCTTACATCTGATCACTGGTGAATTATGAACTTTGAATTCTGATTCATTCTGACTACTGCTCCCATAACAGCGAACATCTCCACTCAGTCCCCACAGGAAGGAGGAACCAGCCATTCACATGCCGGGAGAGCTCAGAGGCTGGAGCTCTGGCTGCTACCCCAGCTCTGGGGGATGAGGCTGGGAGATGAGACTGGAGAGTGAGAAGGAACAGTGGGGGTGGGGTAGGGCAATGCCTGTCGGTTGTGGGGGTCAAGAAAGCGCTGGAATATCCTCTAGTTCCATAACCCGGCCCAACCTCTTACCTTCCGGGACCTCCTCTTCTTCTCCTACAAAATAGAGATTCTTTTATTTATTTTTAAAATATTTTATTTATGTATTTGACAGAGAGACAGTGAGAGAGGGAACACAGAGGGAGTGGGAGAGGGAGAAGCAGGCCTCCTGCTGAGCAGGGAGCATGTTGAGGGGTTTGATCCCGGGACCCTGGGATCACGACCCCAGCTGAAGGCAGACGCTTAACGACTGAGCCATCCAGGCGCCCCCAAAATAGAGATTCTTAAGATTTCGTTTCCCCTTTGTCATTTTTAAGTATTTATGGTGTGCCAGGCATTGTGCTCAACACTTTTCTCCTTTTAACAAGTTCTCCTAACTGATGTGTATGATAATACTAGTTTAATCCCCACTTGGTAGGTAAGGAAACTCAGGTTCCTGGAAATGCAGAAGCCTGCCAGAGGCCACACAGCTGGGAAACAGGGAGGCGGTTTACGACCTGGATTCATCTGAATCCAGGGCCCAAGCCCACAACAATTAGGCTACACTACCTTCCAGGGGCAGTATCCCCTGCGCTCCTACCAGGCCTGGTGGGGTTGGCAGGGGGTGGGGGGGGAGGTTGGCAGCCAGATGTGCCCCCAGGAAAGCAAGGGCTCTGTCATCCACACAGGGCTCTCGAGTACACAGCGGTATAAAGGGCTTTCCCAACGGAAGGCAAAAGAAGCGGATGGGCTGGAGGGAACTTAGATTAGAGCTGCCAAAGCCAGGGCAACCGTCTCGGGTCCCCTCCCTCTTCGGGAGCTCTGTACTATCGCTCAGTAAACTTTACAAAAAAAATAAATAAATAAAAGGGGGGCTGCCAAAGACAGCAACGTCCCAAAGGGGACTGAATTTAACAACAAGCATGGCCACATCATAGCAAGACTCACTCTGGAAGAACGCATCAGGGTTGGTTTCATTTGACAATTGTGGATAGATAATGAAAGGGAGAACATTCTTATGTTCTGAGTCTTCCCACACCCACGAAGGGGGTTTTTTCTTTTGGTCTTTCTAGGTCAACCTCAGAGGCTCTGAGCTGGGCAGGACTCGGGTCTGGTTGGGTGGGTCAGATGAAGACTTTTCCTGCCACCCAGGACCCTGGCACCACACAGGGACGACGGCCTTGGGAGGCAAGATCTCCCAGAGACAGGCTCTGGGAATTCAACCACGGTAGGGAGGTGGTGGAGTTGGCAAGAGGACACAGAGGAGGTGGGGGGGGTGCCGCCCTCCCCACCACCATGTCTTTCCTGGCCTGGCCCAGGTTTGCTGGCCACCAGGGGCAGACACAGGCTCAGGCTGGCTGCTTGGTATTCTGCTCAGGCCCCTGCGTCCTGCCTCCCAGCGCCCTGCCGGTGGGGCCTCCTCCCCTAGCCCAGCCTGGGCCATGCATTATCCTCGCAAGATTGAGGACCTAATGGAGGCGATCAGCACCCGGGGGAGCCACTCCATCCAGGCTCTGGAAGGAAGGCAGAACAGTGCTCCTTGGCTCCTTTACCCACCCTGAGACTGGGGTACACTTTGAGGGGGGCCTTTGGAACTGAGGAGGGGCTCCCTGCAATCCCTCTGGGAGGGCTCTGGACAACTTCTGTCCAGGAGGGGACATTACAGTGAACCCTCTCTTCCTCTCCAGAGGATACCCTCAATATCCGGGGCCCCCGGGGGGAGACCCCAGCCACTGTCAGCTCTCTTGAAGGACTTTCTGCTGGCTTTGGGGAAGGCATGCTCCCACCTCTGCCCCACCCCCTCGCCTGACTGCCAGCTGGCCAGTGTTGGAACCAGCCCTCCACTGCCCATTGTTCCTGGCTCTCCTCCCACGGTGGGAGGTGGGGGGCTGAGCCTGGTCCCCCCAGGTCAGGAGCACAGGGCAACCCCTCCCTTTTGCAGGCTTCAAAGGCCCAGAGGGACTAACCCTTGCCACTGTGGGGCCTCCTCTCTGGGAGCGGTGAGGGGGGCGGTTGCCCCCAAAGCATCAGCATTCAGCAGCTTTCTGGGAATGAGGAGAGCAGGCTGGGGGTGATCATGAACATGCTGGAGGTCAAACCAGGGGAGGTCCTGAGACAGAAGGCCTGGGAAAAGCCTGGGGCTGGATGGGAAGCCACAAAGTTAATGCAATAGTGCAAAGAGGCTGCTTCTCCCAGGAGCACCCAGGCCCTACTCCTCCCAGGAGAACCTGGCCTTTACCGCAGGCACACAGTGGACCAGCATCATGTAATTGCCTCCTCCTGTGAGCCAGTGGTTCTAGAGTTATATTGCACAGAGGGAGAAAATCAGGCTCAGAGAGGTTGAGTAACTTACCTGGGCTCACACAGGGAGGGAGGACCGGAATAGGATTTGGACCCACATTGTTTAACTCTGGAACCTTGCTCCTAACCGCGGTGCTGGGCTACTGTAACAGGCAGCTGGAAGGGAAAGCAAAATGAGTGATGGGCACCGGGTCCAAAACACTCACCTGACTTCATACACATCAGCAAGATGGGGTTTCTTGCCAAAGAGCATCCAGGGATCCCAGAGGTCATTGTTTTCACTGAGCCCACATACATAGTGGCTTTTTATAGACTATCTACTTTATCCTATGGGGATTTTTTTTCCCTTCTCTTTCCAGCCCTATCTCCCCACCCCCCCGCCCCAGGCTTCTTCACTCCTCTTTTTCCCAGGCTAACATTCTCTCCTCCTACCATCTGCTCCCAAGATGACCGATACTGCCCACCTTGCTTCCCCGGGGATGGATGGGTCCGGGACTCATCCCTCCCCCAGGTGCTGTAATTTGAGGGGCTGCCCAGCTGGAATGGACCCAGGGCCTCCCCAGGCTGCCCTCCCGCCACTGTGAGTCGGCTGGCCTCTGCCCTCTGCCCCCTTCTGCCATTAACCCTGTCACCTGCCGGACATCAGCCCCCGGGCCCAGTCTGTCATCCGTAGCCAAAGATGGATGGGGGGCGGCTGGGAAGCACAAGTGGCGACCCTTTAATGAGATCTGGCGGGGGAGGGCTGGGCTCTATCAGGCAGCAGCCGGGCCAGGTTGGCAATAACGGCCCTTTGCTGAGCGTGACCCATTTTCCTTCTGGGGAGGGAAAGACAGTGGAGTGAGAAGCTGTGGGACAGGCTGGGGGCCATGGGATTAGGCTGCCACCTCCCTGGAGAGAGACTGGGCAGGGAGAGATGGGCAGAGGCTAGGGGAAAAAAAGATGACCTCCCCCACCCCACGCTCATTCCTTCTCCTTGGCACTATGACCCCAGCTCCTTGGGAAGAAACGCAGACACAAAGAATCGCTAGGAAACAGGAGACCAGCTGCCTGGCCTGAGGCAGCCCCAAGGCAGTCCTGGGAGACTTCGTGGCTCCTCTCCATGTGCAGAGAAATCAGAGGGAGGGCGTTGCCTCTAGAAAGTATTGTCTCTAGAATGGGGAGCATCTTCAGAAGGACAAGGAAGGGTCCTTCTGAAGCAGGAAAGTGGGATGCAGGAGTGGGGGAAAACGTTGTTGGATGGTCACCTACACATTCTCCCTTAGTGAATCTATGGACTTTTAAAAGGAAGAGATTCTGGAAAGCATCAATTCTCACTTCACTGTACAGATGGGGAAACTGATGCCTAGGGAGGAGAAGAGGCCCACCCAGTCAGTGGCAGAGCCAGAGCCAGGATCCTGAGTTCTAGAAGATCAAGCTCGTTTACTTGGCACCCTCCTCATTCTCTCCTTGCTTCTTACCCAGGTAGAAAATAGAACAACCGCTGAAATCATCGTTCTTGGAATCTTCTGAAAGGGCTTGTTCTTTCCCAGCTCCTTCCTGCCCTACCTGCCAACCCCACGAGGGAGAGTGCATCACCCCCGGTCTTCCAGCAGATCTGGGAGATAGACTTGGGGTGGGGGGAGGGACAGCAGAGGGTGCCTCCTGAGATCCTAGCCAGGAATGGGGAGCCATCGCTCCCTGACAACGTGAATGAGGTTGGTAGAAAAGACGGCTTTGGGGGCACCAAAGAGGTGGGGTGGCTTAGTGGGTTAAGCCTCTGCCTTCCACTCAGGATGATCTCAGGGTCCTGGGATCGAGCCTCGCATCGGGCTCTCTGCTCAGCGGGGAGCCTGCTTCCCCCTCTCTCTCTGCCTGCCTATCTGCCTACTTGTGATCTCTCTCTCTGTCAAATAAATAAATAAAATATTAAAAAAAAGAAAGGAAGAAAGAAAGAGAGAGAGAGAGAAAGAAAGAAAGAAAGAAAGAAAGAAAGAAAGAAAGAGAGAAAGAAAGAAAAAAGAAAGAAAGGAAAGATGGCTCTTTGAGTTTGAGTCTGAAGTTTTATAATTTGGGTCGTTGTTTTCTCCCATGAAGAGTAAGGAGAAGCACCTAGTGGGTGCCCAGCAAGGAATGGCCGCAAGACCTTTTGACCCTTTATTTGAACATTATCCGTGGCCAATCCATCCCCAGAGCCGTTGCCTTGGCTCTCTCTGTGACGATTTTGGGTTTCCCCCCTGCCCCCAGCTGCCTCGTGCAGACCGACCAGGAGTCATAGTGTGGCATCTAGAGGTCAGGGGTCAGGAGGAGTCTAGTCCTGGTTAGCTGTGGGAACTTCAGCCATTTTTTTAGCTTTCTGGACCTTAGCTGCCTTATACTTCAGATTATTTATTTATTTATCTATTTGAGAGACGGCGAATACACACGCGGCGGCGGGGTGGGGGGGGACAAAGGACTCCGCACTTTTTTTTTTTTTTAAGATTGTATACATTTTTTAAAAAAAGATTATTTATTTATTTATTTGACAGACAGAGATCACAAGTAGGCAGAGAGGCAGGCAGAGAGAGAGGAAGGGAAGCAGGCTCCTTGCTGGGCAGAGAGCTCCTTGTGGGGCTCGATCCCAGGACTCTGGGATCATGACCAGAGCCGAAGGCAGAGGCTTTAACTCACTGAGCCACCCAGACGCCCTGATTTTATGTATTTATTTGACAGAGAGATCACAAGCAGGCAGAGAGGCTGAGATTTATTCCAGCTCTAAATTCTGCTGTTCTCAATCACAGGCCACAAGAGGAGACAGAAGGGAAATGCAGAACAATAAAGACTTGGGCTTTACCACTGAATTCGGCCTTGTCTTGCTGCAAGTCCTCTTTGAGGGGCCGGGGGAGTTCCTTAACCCCGAGGGCCCCCCAAGGCCCCCAGGGCCTCTGAAGTCAAGGCCCTTAGGGATGTTCTGACCCCAGGACATCTCCCCACTAGGAGGCAGGAGAAGGCTGAGGTTGCATGTGGGGGAGGGTGGGAGTGGAGGAATGGGGAATTCCTCTGATCTCCTTTCCTGGCTTCCCCAGCTACAACTGTCCCCCCATCTCCTGGGGGAAGGGATGTGACTTGGGCAGAGAGAGAGCTGCCCATGTGGGGAGCCATGTGGGGGAAGCCCAGTGGACTTCATCCATCTGGAGTGGGGCAGATTCCCAACAGGAGAGGCAGACACCAGAAATCAAATGCAGGGCTCAGCCCTCAGCTCCAGCAGTCCCTGACCTTGACCATTTTTTTTTTTTTAAAGATTTTATTTATTTACTTGAGAGACAGAGCACAAGCAGGGAGAGTGGCAGGCAGAGGGAGAAGTAGACTCCCCACTGAGCATGGGGCTCGATGAGCGGCTCGATTCCTAGACCCTGAGACCATGACCTGAGCAGAAGGCAAACGCTCAACTGACAGAGCCACCCAGGCGCCCCAGACTTTGACAAGTTTTATTTTGTTTTAAATATATGTTTTCAAAGATTGACTTATTTATCTTCCAGAGAGAGAGAGAGAAGGAGAGAGGGGAGGGGTGGCCAGAGAGGGAGAGAGAGCACCCTCAAGCAGACTCCCTTGCCTAGCGCAGAGCCCAACATGGGGCTTGATCCTATGACTCCAGAGATCATGACCTCGAGATCCGGACCTGAGCTGAGATCAAGAGTCGGACACCCAGCTGACTGAGCCACCCAGGTAAGGGGCTCGAACTCACAAGCCCGAGATCAAGAGCTGTGTGTTCATAAGACTGAACCAGCCGGGCACCCCCTGACTTTGACATTTTTTTGTATTTCAGTAACGTCTTGTGGGATAGGGCTGCTAAACCAGGGTTAAAATCATATCCATTTTCAGTTTGGTCCTTTCAACAGGGAAAGTAGAGGGTGGTCACCAGGGATCATAATCTCATTTGGCTTGGGTTGAAAGGATCCACTCAGCAAAGCATGTTTCACTCCTACATTTAGCCAGGTTCTGTGAGATACAGGAGTCAGTATTCCCAAGGCTTGCTCTCTTCCAGGTTTATTAGAATTAGTAGGGCTGATTCATTCTTGCAGGGTGGTGTGGGAGAAGCAGCAAGCAAAAGGAAAGAAAAACAAATATTTGTAGCTGAGAGAAGCCTGGCACTTAATCAGGTGGTTTCTAAATCTGCCAATCTTTAGAATTACTAGGAAGATTAAAAAAAATGCAATTTCTTGCCCCTGTCCCTAAATTTACTGATTTAAAAATCTCCGCTGGGGGAGGGGTTCTGGCGCTTGGGAGCCATGAAATTCACTCTCCTGGCTGCCTGCAGTGGAAACGGAGCCATCAACTCAACTTTGTCTCCTTTCTTTAAAAAAAAAATTTTTTTTTAATTTATTTCACTGGGGCGCCTGTGTGGCTCAGTGAGTTAAAGCCTCTGCCTTCTGCTGGGGGCATGATCCCAGGGTCCTGGGTCCAAGACCCGCATCGGGCTCTCTGCTCGGCGGGCAGCCTGCTTCCCCCTCTCTCTGCCTGCCTCTCTGCCTACTTGTGATCTCTGTCTGTCAAATAAATAAAATCTTAAATAAATAAATAAATAAATGTTACTATTTTAAAATTTGTTTTACTATTTTACTCTTTTTAATTTATTTTACAATCTATTTTACTATTTAATTTATTTTACTATTTAATCTCCATGCCCAACATGGGGCTCAAACCCCCAATGCCAAGTTAAACGCAGGCTCCACCCACTGAGCCAGCCAGGCACGCCTGACTTTGTCTTCTCTCTCTCTTTTTTTTTTCTTCTTTCTATTTTTCTTTTTTTTTTCTTCTTTCTATTTCTAAAAGAGATTTCCTCATTCTCTCTTAGCAAATATAGAAAGACTTTTTTTTTTTTTTAAGTTCTTCCTTGAAGCTAACCTCAATCCTTACTGCATCTGTAACCCTCGCACCTGCATAATTTTATCGACAGCTTCCAGAGCTTGCCTCCATGCTGACTGTTCTGGGCTTATTCTTTAAGTTTACAAAAATGGACTCAGCACCTGGTAAGTGCCAGGTCCTCCATTTGGCATTGGGGAGACAGTGGTGAGTGAAGAAGCTGTGGTCCTTGGCCTCTGCGTTTCAGCCTCGGGAGGGCATCAGAATTGAGCTAGCCACGTGGGGATCCTGGCACAGGGGCCGTGGGGTGAGGGTTAGCGTCCTGAAGAGAGGAGGGCAGGATCCTGGCCTCAGGATAGTCTGGGGACGAGGACAGGAGGGCAGGGATCACAGTTCCTGGCCCAGAGAACAGCCTATGTGGGCCTGAATTAAGAAGAGCAGAGCGGACCTCCAAGAACCGAGTGAAAATCCACACACCGGGTCTTTGTGCCTCCTGAACCTTTCTGTCATTCCTCCGGCCCTTCTCAGAAGCCCATCTAAGCTCCTCCATGACTCTCTGGGCCCCACAGAGCCCACAGCAAGACAAAGAACTTTTGTCTGATCAGCTGAGCTATAATAAGAGAACGATTCCCCAGGACCCTTCCTAAGGCCTCCAGCGAGGAGCTGGCTCTTCTCAGAACGGCCCGGATTCCGGCCTCACGGGCAGCCATGTGTTTTACAGTAACTCCACAATGTCCGTCTTGGATTTGCTTTCTGCCGATCTTCCCTTTCAGCTTTCCTTTTAAAAGCCTGGCCTCTTGGCTGTCTTGGTACTTATCTCTTTCTGAAGTGGAACAAGTCGAGAATATCCGGGGTTCGGGGCAATCTGCTGTCCCCAGGGTCCTTCTCCAATGAAATGCGGGTCAGACTGAGATTTGGAGTTGAAAGCTGATTAGTGTAAATGCTCACATCTCAGAGAGTCGAAACAACCTGCCCATGAAGGCTGCTGATCCCATCCTGTCTCATTCGCTGCTGGGGAGCAGGGGGGTGGGGGAGGGAGCAGGGGGGTGGGGGAGGGGGCAGGGGTGGGGGGAAGCGAGGACGGGTGCCGAGTCAGCGCCAGACTCTGATGTGCCAGGCAGAATGGCATCTCTAGCACAGTGGCTCCTGGCAGGGAGGGCAGCGGGGAGGGGGGCAGATGCTGAGAGGCTCACGGGAGCCATGCCAACAGATGGGTCGGCCCGGGGCGGGAGGGGCGGGGGGGGGGGCACGACGGAACCAGCTAACCCTTCTCGAGCCGACCTGTGAGCCCATTATTCTTTCCTGGGATCCCAGGTGACGCGCGAAGGGCCACGAAGGAATCCACTGGTCAATGCTAGCTGGGTGGGTGGGAGCAGAGAGGTCGGGAAGGGTTAGGCCCCGGGGTGGGCTTGCCTGGGTGAGCCCCTGGGAGCTGAGCCAGCAGGGTGGGCTGGGGTGGGGGGAGGCGGGGGGGGGGGGGAGGCTGCTTTGGGATTCTCCTGCAGTTACCCAGCCTGCCAGGCTGCTGGTGTGCGGAGCCCAGCCCCCTCCCCAAAGAGCCCCTGAGAGGGGCCAAGAGAGGGGGAAGGCCACCCGTGGCCTTGTGAGGCTGAAGCACAAGCTCCTTCCTCAGCTGCCAGGGAAGAATTTAATTACCAATTAAAGCCCCCTCCATCTGTTTCGGGCCTGCCAGAGAGCTCTCTCTACCCTTTAATTACATCTCTGACAACAATTTAACTCAATTAGCTGGTAAACACAGCAGAATGCAGGCAACCCGGGGCACCTTCTTGTCCCTGCCATCTGTCTGTCCGTCTCATGCTCTTCCCCACTCGCTCTCTGTCTGTCTGTCCTGCCCCTGCTTCCCTCTCTCCTTTTGACCACTGCCCCCTCCTCAGTGGGCTCCTTTCCTTCTGTCTATCTTCTCCAGCACCTCTTGTCTGTCTCACACCAGCTGGGGTTTCTCCCCCACTTCCCGCCCCACATCTTTGCCATTCCACCTTCCTTTCCCATCTGCTGTCTGTCTGTCCCTTTCCCCCTGCTCTGTCTCCTTCCGTCCGTTCCAACTTTCTGTCCTCTGCAGGCCATTCTCCAGAGAGCCTACCTGTTCCCTTTCTTCTAGTCTTCTTTCTCCTTCTCTGCATCCCTCCTGCGTTTGTTTGTTTGTTTGTTTGTTTGAGGGAAGAAGGGGGGAGGGGCAGAGGGAGAGAGGAGAGAGGGGGAATGTTAAGCAGGCTCCATGCCCAGCGCCCAAGTGGGGCTCAATTTCATGACCTGAGCCGAGATCAGGAGTTGGACGCTCAGCCCACTGAGCTCCCCCCGGGCTCCCCACGCGTCCCTCTTGCATTTAACTGAACTCACGCCTTCAACCTGTCTTCTCTGAGTCTCCTCCCTGCGGTGTCTCACTAACCTTTATCAGCCCAGTGTTTTGTCCACAAAGTACAGACGAATATGAGGCCCAGGAATAACGGCTTCTGTGTTTTGAGCCTCTCCTTTGCCAGTCGCTGGCTAAGAGCTTTGTGTCTTTTATTTCGTTGAACCTTAGAAAAATTCTGTGAAGTAGGTATAATTCTCCCCATTTTACCAGGGGGTTCATTGACGCTCTGAGAGATTTTGCAGCTTGCGGGAGATCGCGGGGCGGGGAGCAGCCTTGCGGATGTTAGAGAGGGCCTGAGTGTATGGGGCCAGGCTCTGTGTTGCCGAGATGAAGGGCAGAGCACTAGGTCCCCAGTTAACAGGGGATGGAAATTAGGGATGACTTTGGAGAATCGAACCTCCCTATTTCTGCTGGAGGGAAATTTCCAGATTCTAGTTTGCCACAGTGTGAGAGAAGTTCCTCAGTCCCCTGAGAAAGTTAAAGAAATTTTCTTAGGACCCCAAGGAGTAGGGGAGAGGGAGAGAAACAAGTAGGCTATAATTATCCTAGCACTCCTCCCCTGGAATGACGGTGGGGGGTGGTTGGAGAGAAGGGCAGCCTGATCCGTCTTGTGGACAGGCAGGGACATGATGGAGACCCCAGGTCAGCCAGGTAGTCACATGGCTGTGGCTCAGGCAGACCCCAGCCAGATAAAACTCATCTGCTTTCTTCCCCCGTCCGTTCTCGGCTGACTAATCATTCTTCCTTTGATTAAAACAGAAAAGAATTGGGGGGAAGAGAAGGGGAGCCTATTTCTTCTCTCTGTTTTCTACCTTCCTTTGGTTTTCTAGATTTGAAGTCCTTCCTCGGAGGTTGGTTTCAACTGGGGTTTAGAACCCACACACCTCCATCCCTGTCTCCTGCCACCTTCAGCAGGGAGTGCCGGGATCCCAACTACATTCCTCAAATGCAGGAATTGTGCTCTGGAGGAATTGCCAAATGTGCGCTCTCTAGTCTGCATAGGGAGACTGGTACATCCCCTAGAATTTTCACCGTCAGAACTCTCTCAAGGGGAGCCCCATTGTGGAAGTAGATACGGAGAGTTCTGGGCAGAGGCAATCAAGAGGCAGATGGGAGATTGGAATAGAAGCAGGGCAGAGAAGCAGAGAACACTCAAAGGAGGCTCCTTGTTCAGTCTTCCAAAGCCTTATGAAAGCAGTGGGTTTGTGGGCAGTTGCAATAAACGTGACAAAATAAGGACCACAGAGTAATGAGGCTGGTGGGATGTTGTTTTTCCCAAGCAGACACATGATTGCCTAGAATTTCAGAGTTCAAGGGACCAGAGAGGTCTCTTCAACCCACAGTCCTTCCTGCTGCAAGAATCCTTATTACATGGTCGCCTTGGTGGCTCAGCTGGTTAAACAATTGCCTCGGCTTGGGTCATGATCCCGGAGTCCTGGGATCAAGTCTCACATCGGGCTCCCAGCTCCATGGGGAGTCTGCTTCTCCCTCTGACCTTCTCCTCTCTCATTCTCTCTCTCAAATAAATAAAATCTTAAAAAAAAAAAGAATTCTTATTACAGTAACCTAGCAAATACCTTCTTTGAGTACTTCCAGTGACAGGGAACTCACTATCCCACTAGGTATCCCCTTTCTATTTTCAGACTGGTTTAATATTTAGAAAATTATTTCTCATATTGTCACCCTGTAATTTCCAACCTTCTGTCCTCTTTTCACCTTGTGAAGTGATGGAGAATGTGTAAACCTTCTCCCCAGTTTCAAATGCGAATCCAGTGTCTAGAAGGCAGCCAGGAGGAATCCTGGAGAGTTGAACCATCCTACATTTCTTCAGCCATTCCTCAAATGCTCTCATTTCAAAATCTCACTAATATCTTTCTTTGTGCCTCTTTTCATGAGCAAGGTCTTTCTTTGTAAATACTGCCCCAGGCCTAAAATGCATGCTTTAGATGAAGTCCAAAGGCAAAGGACAGAGGAAAGACTCTCACCTCCCCTGTTCCAGAGATTGTATTATCCGTATACAGTTATTATTATACAGATAATACAGACTGTATTATCTCTATTAATTATTAATTATCTGTATTAATGCAGCTCAGAATCTATCACTTTTCTATGGCAACCACAGAGCACAGTAGCCTCTGTAACTTACTGGCATACCGAGGTTTCGGTCAACCAAACTTACTTGTCTGGGAGTATGACTTCCCATCCCTCCTGAGTTCATGCTTTTAGTGATAAATATCAAACATAACACTTGACCTTTTTAAATTTCATCTTACTCAACTCAAGTTAACTAACACTGATGGAACCTTACTGTGTTTCACTGCGTTCTATTTGGGCCAATGTTCCCCTCCTACCAAGGTCTTGGATCCTGAGCCCGTCACCCAAACCCTATCCAGCTCTCTAGCCTCCCCAGGTCTGACACCCTCATTGAACCATCCATAACGTGTAAAAGAGTACGGTGTCTCCTGAGAGGACTGTTTTGAAAAAACTGAGGTCAAAATGAGTCTCTTCTTCAAATGGATGCCCTAGCTGCATTTTTGGGTTTTGCTTTTGTTTTTTTGGTTTTTTTTTTTAAGATTTTATTTATTTATTTGTCAGAGAAAGAGCACAAGCAGGCAGAGTGGCAGGCAGAGGCAGAGAAAGAAACAGGCTCCCCACTGTGCAAGGAGCCCCATGGGGGACTCGATCCCAGGACCCGGGGATCATGACCCGAGCCAAAGGCAGCGGCTTAACCCACTGAGCCACCCGGGCATCCTGCATTTTTTGTTTTTTTGTTTTTTGTTTTTAAGAGTTTATTTATTTATTTGGCAGATAGAGATCACAAGTAGGCAGAGAGGCAGGCAGAGAGAGAGGGAGAAGCAGGCTCCCTGCTGAGCAGAGAGCCCCATGCGGGGCTCGATCCCAGGACCCTGGGGCCATGACTTGAGCTGAAGGCAGAGGCTTTAACCCACTGAGCCACCCAGGTGCCTCTGCATTTTTGTTTTTGTTTTTTGTTTTTTGTTTTTTATATTTTTATTTATTCAATTGACAGAGATCATAAGTAGGCAGAGAGGCAGGCAGAGAGAGAGAGAGGGAGGAGGAAGCAGGCTCCCTGCTGAGCAGAGAGCCCGATGCGGGGCTCGATCCCAGGACCCTGAGATCATGACCTGAGCTGAAGGCAGAGGCTTTAACCCACTGAGCCACCCAGGCACCCCTGCATTTTTGTTTTTTTAAGAACTTTCCATTTTGGTAAATTTCTACCACAGAAGATGATCAGAAAGCAGTACGAAGGCTCCCGTATACCCTTCACCCAGATTCACCACTGTTTACATTTAACTCCATTCGCTTGATCCTTCTCTGTCCACATGTTTACATACATATTTTTTCCCTGAACTCTTTGAAAGCTGGAGACAGAGTGTCCCTTTAGTATTCCGTTCCGGAAATCAAAGGCATTCTCTTACACAAACAACCTCGGGATGATGAACAAAATCCCGAAACTGAACATTGCTGCAAGACCGCCATGGAACTCGTGGTCCCTATTCAAACTCCATCAGCTTTCCCAGAAAGGTCCTTTATAGCTATTCCCCCCAGTCCAGGCTCTGATCCAGAACCATGCATGGCATTCAGTAGCCAAGCTCTTTCGTGGGAGGCTATGGCTTTATTTCAGCACTTTGCTAAAAGCAGTTTGGAAACTTTTTTGAAAAACACCAGCCCACGAAAAACAGTGAAACCATCCCACCTTCCAGGGAGGAAGATCCGGTAAACCCTAAGGACGGCAAAACAAAATGGGCCACAGACTTTACAGGTACTTCCTATGAAGGCTTTGCCAATGTTTTGGAGCCATGGAAACATCTGATGAGATCATTGTGGAGGGAATCTGCTCAAGGAGAGCTAGGACTCCCAGGGCATTTGCTTCTTTTTTCTTTTTTTTAAGATTTTATTTATTTATTTATTTGACAGACAGAGATCACAAGTAGGCAGAGAGGCAGGCAGAGAGAGAGAGAGAGAGGAGGAAACAGGCTCCCTGCTGAGCAGAGAGCCCGATGCGGGGCTCAATCCCAGGACCTTGAGATCATGACCCGAGCTGAAGGTAGAGGCTTAACCCACTGAGCCACCCAGGTGCCCAGGGCAATTTGCTTCTAAATTTGCCTCATTCCATGATAGTCAAACTGCTCACTGTCCAAGAGTTTCAACTTCTGGAGAACAAGGCCTGTATGATAGGCACATCCTTCTCGGTTCATTTGTTGAGGTACTGGACTATTGAAGCTAAGCCCCAGGTTTAGCCCTCCCCCCTAAAAGGGCTATTTTTACTTGCCAGGGAATGAGCCCTCCCCCTCTAAGATCAGTCATGAGGGAGGGGGCTGGGCGAACAAAGATGTTCGGGGCACTCGATTCCCAACAACTCACAACACGTGTCAGGCTGATGGAGGACGGATAACGTTGACTTCCTGCCATACTCACTCCGTAATGGATGCATAGTGAGCAAGAAAGCCCATCAACAAGGACGTGGCAATAGGCCGCACAGTGATTTGCTCAACTCAGGCTCCCACCAGAACTCAAGTTAGTGATGACCAGATAACGTTTCTGTATCTCTCGTCCCTCTCCCCAGGTTCCAAGCCTTACCTTGGAGCTCAAGGCTTAATTGCTCCCCTTTCTCCCTGTCTTCCCGACACCTGGGAGTCACCAAACCTTTTCATGCTTCTCACACCGGTCCAGGTCCTACTTTACTGTCCCACTGGTCTCTGGTCTCTCTTCTGTCAATTCATTCTCTGTACTACCACTAGTTTGTTTCCCTTTAAAAACATCTATATCAGGGCACCTGGGTGACTCTGTGGGTTTAGCCTCTGCCTTCGGCTCAGGTCATGGTCTCAGGGTCCTGGGATTGAGCCCCACATTGGGCTCTCTGCTCAGCATGGAGCCTGCTTCCTCCTGTCTCTGCCTGCCTCTCTGCCTATTTGTGATCTCTGTCTGTCAAATAAATAAATAAAATCTTAAAAAAAAAAAGAAAGACTACAAACCCTTCAAGAGCAGATATGTTCATTTCTCTTCCCATCTTATATTTAAGGGAATGCTGTCTCTATGGTTGGAGCACGATACATGTTCAGAGCTGGTGACCATGGAATTTGTTTGAAAAGGGTATATCACCAAGAAATAATAACAGACAACATGTATCGAGCGCATAATCTTTAGACAGAACACTATACACATTGTATGGATGATATCATTTGTTCCTTCCAGTGATCTAGGGACAATTATAATCCTCATTTTACTGGTAAGGAAACTGAGGCTGAGGAAAGCTAAGGAATTTGCCCATGATCATCCAGCTAGTGAGAAGAAAAAGCAGGATTCAACCCAAATGGTCTGATTCCAGAGCCCCTCTCTTAACCACCATGTGATGGCCATGAAGAGGACAATCCTCCCACCCCCAAGACTTTAAATAATAATAATTGAGATATTGATGATAATAAATGAAAATTTTCCAAGGAAAGTAGGGCTCTGATCTGTTGAAGCAGCTTTTCCAGTGTTTAATGACTTTACTCTCGCAAAGCTGGTTGGAAGTATGAATTCAATCCTTTTATGTGTGAGAAGATAAAATGAACTGCAGAGTAACATTAGAATTTTGCCTGGTCTTTAAAGGGCTACTTTCTTCTTTTTACTTTGTGTTTTGGCGAGGGTGAGTAATGAGGAAGACTCTGACCTCAGAGCAGTCTAAGTTTATAGACACTCTCCTGTGTTTCTGAATCCCAGGCCTGGCCAGAAATCTGTAATTTTCAGCCTCTACCACCTCTCCCAATTCCTAGTGACCTGGGGCTTAGGGGCACCTCGTGAGGATGGCAGATAAAGGGTAGAGTTGTGTTTCTTCCCTATGGAGGTCAAGTCTGGGGTTCCAATGGGGACCTCGGTTCCCCATGATGCCAAAAAAGAAGACAGAAAACAGGAAGCATTCTGTGTTCAGCCCGTGTTCACAGAAGACATCTCAGCAAGACAGACCCTAGCACAGCCAGCTGATGTCACCAAGAGAGGAGGGGAAGATGGAGGAAAGAAATAATGGAAGAAGAGACACAAAGAGAAGGAAGGGAAGGGGAGCAAAAAGTGAAGATGGGAAATGTGGCAGAGGGGTGACAGCAAAGGGAAGAGTGGAGGACAGAAAGGGGGACAATTGGAACCCATCGTTTTCTGCCCACCTCCCTTCCCCTGTCCCTAAACCCACCGGTGAGGGCCTCTCGCCCCTCCCTGTCAACCAGAGGCGATCCAGACCCTCACCCTCCGACTTCCGGTGCTGTCCCCCCAGGCCCAGCGGTTGCAAACTGGGGAGCCTTGTTAACAGTTTGTGCAATTTTCCTCCGGTTTCCCGAGGAGCTGCCTGTTTCCCGGGGCCATTCCTTTCCCTGCAGCCCTCAGGGAGCTCCCTTCCCGCAGACCCCAGCCAGGATCCAGCCACCCCCCTCTCCTCCATTCCCCCAGCTCTCTGGAGGGGCTCGCGTCTCCCCGATGCGCTCCGGTCTCTCTCTGAGCCATCCATCAAGGGTGGCAGGCTGAGGGAAACATGAAAAAGAGCCTATTTGGCTATTAACATCCCCTCCCGCTTTGTTGTCTCTCTCCTCCCCACTCCCCTTCCAGCCCCCCACCCCACCCCTCCCCTTCCCCTTTTGCGGGAGACAAAACCAGACTGACAACCTGAAGACTCAAACATTAATCAAACTGCGCTCCGGAACAACCTTTCCCTCGCATTAATAAATACATTTGCGGCCCCTCATTGGACAGTTGGCCTAATTTGTTTCTCTTTTGCGGGGTGGGGGGAGCAGCCGCGCCCGCGCCCCCCCCCCCCCCCGGCTCCCAGCAGCCCGGTGCAAAGCAGATGTTCCGCCGCGGACGCCGAGCTGCGCCGAGCCGCGCGCCCCGGAGGCCGCGGTTGTCATGGCGACGGCCGGGCCGCCTGCTGTCGCCGTGCATGCTGTCTCGCCCGCTCAGTGATTACCTCCATCTCCGCAGCGTTCGCCATACGGCCCGGGCTTCTAATCAGATCCCCTCCCCTCCCCCTTCCCGGCGGCCCGGCGGAGCCCACCGTCCTCTGCCCCGCGCACTACCCCTCCGACCCCCACCGCCCACCGGCAGAGATGCCCGCGCTCGGGTGTCCAGGAATGGCCGACCCCAGGTGGGAAGAGATTCTGTGCACCTGAAGCCATCTCTGGCGGCCCTGGACTCCCCGTCCCCACCCATACCCCGCGGTGCAGCTCCCAGTACTGTCCCCTGGAGACTCCCGCCCCCCAACCCCCTTCTTGGTTATGTTGGGGCGGGTCACCTGAGGTCCCCAAGAGAGGTAAGACAGGCAACCCTAGATCCCCTTCCACCTGGGCAGGGCTCTTCCATTCTGATTCTGAACATGCTAGAAATTTCTTCGGCACAGCCTGGAGGTGAGGTGGGGCTCCTGGAGCCATCAAAACCTTCCTCCAAGCTCTGCTTCTTGTGCCAGAACCGTGTTTTCTCAGACTAAGGGAGGAGTGCAGACACACAGCGTCTGGTAATCAAATGGGGCCGCCTGGCTGGAGTTTGGCCCACGATGACTTTGACCTCATGGCGGTCACAAACACAATACACTTCTCATGCTCCCAGGCTGAGGTTTATGGGTAATTTCTCGTGCACTCCCAGCAGGCAGTCTCACAAGCCAAGCATTCTGTCTCCTCTCCAGGTTTGGTGGTAGGCAAGAGGCAGTTGGAAGGCCTCAGGGCCTTGGGGTACCTTGAGGTCTTTCTCCTGAAAGAGGAGAATCTTTTCCTTTAGCCTCGGAGGCTTCATTAGGAGACCCAAACACCGCTTTCCAAACATCTTTGGCTTCAGGAGAAACAGGGTGATAACAGAGGCCGCAGGCCAAAAGAGGACAGAGGAGCTAGGGGCTGAGGCCAGCGTGGAAGCAGAGCAAAACATGTGGAAGAGGGATATGAGACTGTGGTTGTGCGTTCCACTTTCCAGGCTAATTCATAACCTGGAAGTCCAAGGTGGTTGGAGCAAAAAAATAATTTTGTGGGCGCCTGGGTGGCTCAGTGGGTTAAGCCACTGCCTTCGGCTCAGGTCATGATCCCAGTGTCCTGGGATCGAGCCCTGCATTGGGCTCTCTGCTCAGCAGGGAGCCTGCTTCCCCCTCTCTCTCTGCCTACTTGTGATCTCTCTCTATCAAATAAATAAATAAAAATCTTAAAAAAAATACAATAATTTTGTTTCAAGTGAGGGACCCACCCCCATCCCCACCCCTCGGAGTGATGAGAAGTAGAAAAGTTCTCCTTGGCTCCAGGGAAAGCTTACTTAAACACTCCCACTACATCCAAAATGGCAGCCCCCTCCCAGTATTTGCCTGCAAAGTCCCAGGCTGTATCAACCAATGAGAAGAGATGCTACACTCTGGGCTCTTTCTCCTGAGTCTACTAAGAATCCTCATGTTAGAGCTCAAGGGCCTTTCCAGATCCAAACCAATCCTTAATTTTACGGATGAGAAACTGGAGACTCAGATAGGGACCCTAACTGGCTCGAGACCCCATATTCAGCTCATTGTGGGACCTCGCTCTTGCTCTCTGCCATGGTGGTCCCTGGTGCCCCTCCCTTTCCTCTCTCAGAAGCAACTGTCTGGGAAACTGGTTTCCAAGAGGCATAGGCAGAATCCCAAAAATCTCAGGCCTTTCTAAGCCCGTTGTCACTCTGTCTCCAGAAGACCTGTCACCTGGAGGCAGCCTCACAGGAGTGACAGCTCCCGTTGGCCCAGGCCAGCCTAAGGCCTCTCTCAGGGGTGGTGGGGTGGGGAAGGAGCTTTTGTGGGGCCTCCCTCAGTCCATTGTCTGCAGCTCTGTCTTTGTCTGTCTGTCACTCAGAAGTGAACCGCTGGGGGGAGAGGTCAGACTGGTTGGTGGAAAGGGAGAAAGAGGCCTGTCCCTGTCAGTGAGGGGTGGGGGAGAAGGCCCGGGGAGGATGCTGCTTCTTCAACCTCTTTATGTCCCCTCCCTCCAACTCCCCAGCTCCCCTAGGGAATTCCAGCCTTTGCTCATTTTAGGACCAGGATAGCAACTGTCCACAAAGACCCTTCTCTTCTTGCCACGTGAAATCCTGGATCGCCATTGGGGATCTACTCCCTTCCTCTGTCCTGCCTGGAAGAGGCTGCCAAGGAGTCTAACTCAAACCTCCTAGGAATGGGGTTCCATTAAATCTTGGGTAGCCATTGGAGATCTATTCGCTTACCCCGCCTTGTCTAGAAGAAGGGGCTGTGAAGTCCAACTCAAACCTCTGAGGAAGGGGTTTCATCGCGCCCCCATTCCGCTTAGACACCGCTCTGACTCCACTCCTGGGCTTGGCTGTCTCCCTGCCCCGCCTGCCTCATCAGATTCCCCAGGCTCCCCTGTCCCCCCACTGCAATCCCACACAAATTCATCCCCTGAGAGCCCCTGTTTTCAGGCTGCCCCAGCCTCTCCTGTATACTGCACACCTCCCCAGATTGTGCGGTTTCCAGTCTCCCCTTGCTCCCGCTGCACACGAATCTACCTCCCCAGCCTCAACAGTTTTCAGGCTTCTCACTCTCTGCCCCCCTGTACACGAACTGTCTCCCCAGACCCTGCTGTTTCCAGGTTCCCCCATGTTTCCCCGGTATACAAATTAGCCTCCCCTGGTTCGGCGGTTTCCAGAACCCCCTTGCTCTCTCACTAGGCAGTTCCATCTCCCCAGATTCAGCTGTTTTCAGGCTCCCCTCATTTGCCCTGTACACGGATACCTCTCCCAGGTTCTGCTGTTTCCAGGCTCCCCTATTTCCCTTGTACACGGATCAGCCTCTAGCTTATGTTGATCCCAGCTGCCTAAGGGATTCAGCAGGTTTAAGGAGAGTGGAAGGAAGAGGTGAGTCAGGAAGAGAAGGAGGAGAAAGACTGCCATCAGGCAAGCTCCTTATTTCTCTTGTGACCTAGAGCCCTAACTAAGCTGCTTGCACACGGCAGCCTCTGGGCCTGCGACTCCGCAAACAGACCCCTTGAGCTGATCTGCCCTGGGACACCCCAATTCCCTCCTTCCTGCTGCTGCCCAGTATCCAAACTTTCAGTTTAGCCTCCCCAGGAAGGCTCCATCTTGGAGGGGGTGCCCCACAGTGGGGTAGGCTGGAGCCCTCCCAAGCCTTGGTCTCTCCCCTGCTTTCCCTCCGCGTGCGCCTCTTTGTCTCTTGCCTACCTGCCTCACCTTAGCTCCCCCAATGTCTTCAGGTAGAATTTAAAGGAGACCCCAAATGCACCCCCTCAGAACAAAAGAGGTACAGAGCTAGAGGCCCACAATTTTTTTTTTTTTTTTTTTTTTTTTTTTTTTGGTTTTTCAGGAGGGAGTGATACTAATCTCACTAATCTCACATCTCCCCGGGAATTCATTGTGCCTGGACTCACATCCTGGCATGCTTTGTAAACACTTGTTCCTGCGTCCTAATCCTTGTTGGGGGATGGGGCTAGAGAGTGAGGGCGGGGTGGGGCGCAGTTTTCCGAGAGGTTTCCCAGGATTCTTACCTTCTCTGATTCATTTCAGTATTGCCCCCAAAGCTTCTAGTGGGCCCCAGGGGACGGTGTCTGATTCTCCATCTCCCTCCTCCACTCACACACCCCCCCCCCCCCCCCTTAGCCCAACCCCAGCCACTTTAGCAGGCACCGTGTTCCACCTTGCTGGTTTCTGCAAACATTCTGGGTCCACAGAGAACGCCTAGGAAGGGGCAGGCCCACTGGGTCCCAGACAATGTGCTAACAGAAGAGAGAACTTTCTTCAAAGCGAGGCCCACACCTGGCTTCAAACCTCATTGTCTCTGCTCCCAGGTCCAGAATAGCTTCTGTTTCCCCATCACGTGGTGATGGCAGTCCCTGCTTGCCCCTGGTCAGTGGGTGCAAATAAAATTACGTGTGTGGAGGAGACAGAATTCATTTACAGAACATGGCAAATGTGGCTCTTTTATTTTTTTTTAAAGATTTTATTTATTTATTTGACACAGAGAGAGAGAGATCACAAGTAGGCAGAGCAGCAGGCGGAGAAAGAGAGGAGGAAGCAGGCTCCCTGCTGAGCAGAGAGCCTGATGTGGGGCTCAATCCCAGGACCCTGAGATCATGACCCAAGCCAAAGGCAGAGGCTTAACCCACTGAGCCACCAGGTGCCCTGCAAATGTGGTTCTTTCTGTAAGTCTGGTTAAAAGAAGTTTATGTTTTGTCTTTCATATGTATATTCTCCTTCCACTGTTTGAAAATAAATGCCGCTGATGGTGCTCATTCCTTAATTTCATTATTTGGAAATCACTATTGGAGCTGGTATATCTAGAAACCATACAAACTACCTATATACCGTTATCAATTAAAATGTAGTTTTAAGGGGCGCCTGGGTGGCTCAGTTGGTTAAGCCCCCGACTTTTTTCTTTTCTAAGGATTTTATTAGTTAAGCAAACCCTACGCCCAACATGGGGCTTGAACTCACAACCTTGAGATCAAGAGTCACATGTTCTACCAACTGAGCCAGCCAGGCACGCCAAGCCCCTGACTTCTGATTTTAGCTCAGGTCTTGATCTTAGGGTCCTGAATTTAAGCCCCACATTGGAGCTTACATTTGGAAAAAAAAAAAAATTTTTAATGTAGTCCTAAAATGGATTAATTATAATGTGTGAAGTCACACCTCAGTAAATCTGATCAGAAACGTGCAAAGAAAAATGTGAATTGGGATTCTGAGTCAGGAGCCCTATCTTTTTCCATTGCCTAGGAAGACAGTCCTTGTCATGGAATTCTGTTTGTAAATGTTAGCTTCTGGTGTTCTGCAGAAGGCAGGGGGCAGTGGGGCAGAGGGAGGTGAATGGATTTCAGGAAACCCTCATTCCTGACCCCCGCTGTCACTTGTTAGCTCTGTGACATCGACAAAGTCATCCGTGGAGCTTCACGTCCCTCCACTGAGGTCTCTAGCTTGCTCTCCCACAACCACCCAACTTCCTTTTTCTACATCAGAGTATAAACTATGTTCTGTGCCCCAAGCCTCTCAGCCCTCGTCTCTAGCCTTCAGCTGCCCTGAGGAGTGGGGCCAAGTCTCAAGTGTTGAAAGGGATATTTGGTCTTCTTGACAGTGTATTTCTTGGGGGCCCTCTTTTCTCAGCACAATTGTCACTGGTTGCTAGGTCCCTCACGCCATCCTTTCTACCAAGACATTTCCATCCTTTCCATCCCCTCTGAGGGGATGCCCCCGACCCGCAAGGTTCTGTTCGGTCATCTAGAGATCTCTAGGAAGGGATTCCAGTGCTCAACACTGTGGGATAAACGCTGCCAGCAGGTAGTAGAGAAGCCCCTAGATCTGGTCCCTGGAGGCTTTCCACCGCCCCATCCTGATCCCGGCCCTGCAAAGGAGGCTGGAAGTCGGGCTTGTCCTACAGCACCATCTTGTGGCCAGACATGGGAGACGCGCTGCTTCTTGCTGCCATCCAGAGAAGGCGGAGAAAATTCTGGGTCTCAGAAGTTTTAAAAATCTTATCGGCTTCCCCATAACCAAGTTCTGCATTCTGGACTTCTCCCAGCCATCTCTTAGGAGAGCATGTTCCTGGAGACGTCCAACCTTTTGAACACAGGGCTGGACCCTCTGGAGCAAAAGGAATGGTCTCTCACCCAGAGCAACTGAGGCCAGTGCCTTCCAGTCATTTTTGTCAGTGAAGCCTTGTCTCCACATATCTACCCAATATGTCCCAACATACCCACCTCGGGAACCCCTGTCAGTCACTAAGGAGCTGTTGCCTGGGGATAGGGGCGTGGCCTCCATGATTTGCAGAGTTTCCTTCTATTCAAGTTTTCCTGAACGAGGATTCATTGCAGCCAGGAGGATAAGATATATATTTTTAGGGGCGCCTGGGTGGCTCAGTCGGTTAGGCATCTACCTTCAGCTCAGGTCATGATCCCTGGGTCCTGGGATCCAGCCCCAAGTCGGGCTCCCTGCTCAGTGGGGAGTCTTATTCTCCCTCTCCCTCTGCCCCTTTGCCTCCCCCTGCCTGCTTGTGAGCTCTCTCGCTCTTGTGCTCTCTCTCAAATAAGTAGATAAATAAAATCTTTTTTAAAAGATATGTATTTTCAGGGGCGCCTGGGTGGCTCAGGGTGCCTGGGTTGAAACCTCTGCCTTTGGCTCGGGCCATGATCTCAGGGTCCTGGGATCGAGCCCCGAATTGGGCTCTCTGCTCGGCAGGGAGCCTGCTTCCTCCTCTCTCTCTGCCTGCCTCTCTGCCTACTTGTGATCTCTCTCTGTCAAATAAAATCTTTAAAAAAAAAGATATATATTTTCAATGCCTTAAAAATCAGGTGTCTGGATAAAGAGGAATTGTGGGTCTGGTCAAATGAGATTAGATTGCTCTGGCTACTTCTTTTTCTTTCAGTGTGTGTGTGTGTTTTTAGACTGGAGGTAGGTGAGGGTGATAAGAGGGTACCAAATATATAAGCTACAATGTAAATTTATTACTTTTTAATGTATTTTTTAAGACCTAATATCCAAGTCATTATCACTAGCAAAATGCTCCCTTGGGAAGCCCTCCTTGGAATGACTGCCTGGAATTACCTGAATTGATTCAAAAGCACGAACTCAAGTGCTAAATGGAACTCGAGTTTTGCAGGTTATTTGGTGACACAATCCTCAATCAGGTTGGATGGCACCATCTTAGAGAGAGGGTAAGGACTGTAATGAAAGGGATTGCCTTCTGTGGGTCATACTCTGACCCCACGTTCTTCTTCCCCTCTTCCATCCACATTCTACATTGCTGACAGAGTTCCTTGCTCAAAATACAGAGTTGGTATCCCTTAACTGCTCAAAAGTCTTCAGTGGCTCCCTAAAGCCTCCAGAATATAAGCCAAGCTCCTTAGCTCTGTGGTTGGGGCAGATAGCAACGGGCCATGGAATCAGATCAGCACGCACTTAAACCTCACCTCTGTGCCACGAGACAAATGATCCAAACCCACAGGTCCCGTGAGTTGTACACACAAGGCTCACAACATCTACCTCGTTAGGTTGTTTGGAGGACAGTTATGATTCTAAGGTGTACAGAGTAGTACACTCTGTTCATGGCTGTTAGTCCCCAGCAAGGCACTCAACATTCATCCCCAACCTGTCTCGGGAGAAGCCTCCTGTCTCAACACACTGCAGCCTCCCCCACAGAGACACACAGCATCCATTCCAGCTACATTTGCCCACCTGCGGTTCCTTGAACAGAGATTCTCTGCCTTTTGCTGTGCTGATACAATTGCTCCCTTCTTTCTTTCCTATACTATGTGACACACAATCTCCTCTGTCGGATATTTATAATTTCTGCATATGCGACTTTGTTCCCAGTCAAATCAGGAGCTGTGTCTTCCAATTTATCTTAAATGCTCCCACCACCCTCAGCAAGGTGATTGGCTCAGAACAGATGGTTAATAAATGTCTGTTAAAAGAATTCACTCCAGGGCGCCTGGGTACCTCAGTCAATGAAGCGTCTGCCTTTGGCTCAGGTCATGATTCCAGGGTCCTGGGATAGAGCTCCGCATCGGGCTCCCTCAGCAAGGAGCCTGCTTCTCCCACTCTCTCTCTGCTGCTCCCCCTGCTTGTGCTGTCTCTCTCTGTCTAATAAATAAAAATCTTAAAAAGTAAATAAATAGAGGAATTCACTCCCAACAAGTGAATTTTACTAGCACTACTACTATTATTGTTATTATTATTATTATTTATCAATACTGCTTTCCTTACCAAAAGATCCACTCTGGGGGATGGCACTCATCTACCTGGGCCAGGTAAAATCTGCGTGGGCTTCACAATGGCTCTCATTTCTTTGGATCCTCATCGAAGATGTTTTCCAGTTTTAGTTGGCAGAGATGAAGAAGAGATTAGGAAACAGGTAAGGACCATACAAATGTCAACGATAGAGTAAAATTTGGCAGCCATTCAATTCATTTCTTTTTTTTTTTTTAAAGATTTTATTTATTTATTTGACAGAGAGAGATCACAAGTAGGCAGAGAGGCAGGCAGAAGGGAGAGAGAGAGGAGGAAGCAGGCTCCCTGCTAAGCAAAGAGCCTGCCCAATATGGGACTTGATCCCAGGACCCTGACATCAAGACCTGAGCCAAAGGCAGAAGTTTAACCCACTGAGCCACCCAGGCGCCCTTTTTCTTTTTTAGTGAAGTATGAATTACCTACGGGAAAGATCACACATCTTAAGTGTAATCTTTGAATTTTTGCCACTGTTCAGATAAAGATACAGAACAGTGTTGGGTTTTAGGGGCGCCTGGGTGACTCAGGTGGTTAAGCCCTTGACTTCTGATTTCAGCTCAGGTCTTGATCTCAGGGTTGTGAGTTCAAGCCCCATGTTGAGCTCCACACTGGGCATGGAGCCCACATTTAAAAAAAACAAAACAAAACATAATTTGCTTTTACAACGTACTTCTACCTTGAAATATCTCCCCAAACGATTTTCTCCTTTCAGCCCTCCACTTCTACCCCACTGCCAAGTCAATTACTTGCAACAAAGTCTCCTTTCTTTCCCTAGTTCCTGGCTCATGGCAAACACTCAAATACTTGAATGAATGAATAAGTATAATCCACGAATATTGTTAAATGAAAGAGACCCAGTTTAGAGGGTAAAGGGAAACTGTAGGCTTGTGCCAAACCCGTTTTGGGTAAATTTTCCAACTTTGCCTACATCAGGTTCTGGAGTTAAAGGGTATTTACTGGGAATTTACTAAGAAAATTTTTTTTTCTCTGTAGATTTTAGGGCACAGAAAATTTGAGCTTAAGGCAGGGCTCCGGCTCATCCCCCGCCCCATCCCGAGGCTTGGCTGGCTCCGCCTTAGCCAACCTGTGCCTCCCAGCAAAGACACCTTCCAGCCAGTGGGGAGCCATCCATCTCTGTCTGGATGCAAGCCAATCCGACCAGCTCTGCCTTCCTGCCAGCCAATGGCCGGGAAGCAGGGGGCGCGCGGGGCTCGTGAGGGAGAGACCCGCTCTGAGTGGTTTAAATGGGGTCCGAGGGCCTGGAGGCGCTAACTTGCTGTCCCTAGCCGGGTCTAGGCGGGGCAAACAGAGTCCCGGAGCCAGTGCTTCTGTGTGCGCCCTCCTCCTGGACCTAAGCCCCTGGGGTCTCGGTTTCTGACTTGCCCTGGTGCCCATTCTGTAGGAGAAAAGCAGGCGTCCTGAAGTCCCCGTGTCTATGGATAGTCGAGACGCGCTGGGTCGCCCACGAGGACGAGGGGGGAGGAGAATGTAGAAAGAGCAGGAGGGCCCCTGGGGATGAGAACAGACGGGAAGGCAAGGCCTCGGCGGCCGCTCCCCGCGCCGCCTCTCCCCGAAACCCCCGACTGCCCTTCCCGAAACCCGGTCCCGGGCAGACCGCGCCCCCGCCTGCCGGGTGCTGCGTGCTCCGCTCCACGCCCGCCAACTCGGGCCTGGGGCCGCGCTAATGAGGCTGTCTGCGGGAAAGCCGGTGCCAGCGGGCAGAGCTCTAGGCAGACCGCCAGGCCCGCGGTTCCCGAGGCTGCGCGGGGCTGCGGGCGCTGAGGGGCCCGAAGGCTCAGCGGAGTCTCCGCCTCGGCCGGCAGAGAGTAGGGCCAGCAAACTTGGGATCCCCGGGAAGAACCAGAGCCCCCCATTCCTCGGCTTCCAGTGCCCTCTCCGCGCTATCCTCCCCTCGCTGCGGGCGTGGGTCGGCTGCTTTGCTGCGATCCCCTTCCCCGTAGTCCTTTAGCAGACACCTTTCCAGTCGCCTCTCGGCGTTACAATGCCCTCTCCGTTCATTCCTCTTAACCCAGTACAGTCCCTGTCCGGCCCTAGGTCAGGGGGTGCAGGAAAGCCACCTCTCGCCAGCAGTTCTCCTTCCCCAGGGCGCTTTGCAGAAACTGCTGCACACAGTTTAACTTTCACAGCCTCGGTGCGCAACCTCGGTAAAATGGGGATAGCATCGCTTGGTCCACAGGAATTCAGGGAACCAGTTTGCGTGCAGCGCCGGGCCTTCCCATTCCAGTCCCTGCATAACTGGAATTGCAGGGCCTCCGCAGGCGCGACCGGGTTGCTAGGAAGCGAACTTGCCCCTTCCGACCTTGCGGTCCGTTTAGAAGCAGTGGATGGTGCCGGGCACTGGATGAAACCGCGTATTTGCCCAAGTATTCCTGGAGAACTTCTCGTTTCCCGTCGCTACACTGGCCCCGAACTCTATAGCAGTTAATTGCATATTCTTTTTTTCCCTGTCGGAGTTGCCTTGTTGCATTATTTCCTGGAACGGGTTATGTACGCAGCGCTTACAATGTATTTGTTTACATAACTCTATATCATTTTCTCTAATTACAGAAGTAGTCATACCCATTATAAATAACCAATTTTATAGAGTTTATAATGTAGGACGTGTAACCCGCAGGGACAGCGTCCATTAAAATCCAAGGCTCGCTGCACTCTTACTGTAGCAGCTGGCAGAAACTCAGCCCACGCTGGCGCGGAACTCTCAGGGCGGGTCAAGCGTGCTGGTTGCTAGGGCAACGCCCTGTTATTAGCGTCGGGGGCCTGGGAGGATCTTGGGAACAGGGTTTGGTTCCGCCCTTGGAGGCGGAGTTAGTCAGGGGAGCAGGACCCGGAGGGGGCGCGTTTCCCTCCTTTCCCTCCAGGTGGCGCTGTAGGATCGCGAATGCGGTCCTGGGGCGGGACTCCCCGCGGAAAATTGTGCCAGAGAGGGGCGGGAGCGGGGCAGGGCCGGGGCGGAGCGTGGAAAGGTATCGAGGGAAACGAGCTGTTCCGGAACCGACCGTTACACAGTCTAGGGGATTGCTGTACAGGGTCGCGGGAACGCGTCGGGGAAATAAAGGGAGAAACGGGAGGTTCTGGGACAGGGAGAAAGAATGGGAGTTACGTCGCCGAGGAAGTCGCTCCATCCTTCCCGTTTGCCCCTGGCATCCCCTGCCCTTCTCTCCCCTCCCTGCAGACCTCCACTCTTCCACCCTCTGGAACGCACTGGGTGCTCTGGACACACATGCACGGTGGGGCTGGCCCATGCTTCCTCGCCGCCAGCATCAGGCCCAACCATGGCAAGCTCGCAGGGCTCTGGTGCCCAGGACGTCTGCTAGCAGAGGAATTCCGCGGCGCCGGCCATGCCAAGAAAAACGGGCGTGCTGTTCCTCAGTTTGTCAGAGGAAGCCTTCCGCCCTTCCCTTTTGGAAGCTGGGAATGGAAAAAGTGATTCAAAGAATTCCCAGTAGGGTCACCATGTGTGTACCATCTTTTCCTCTCTTTTCCCTGGAGGTTTGTGCCGCTTAGGGGTACCCTCTTTTGTCTCCTTCTCCCCGAATGTGCGCCATTTCAGCCATTATTACTTTTTTACCTTGTCCCACAATCATACCTAGCCTTTCCCATCACTTGGGGGCCCCGTGGTATCAGTGTCACACCCCCTCACGATGATAAATCGTCCCCTTCTCTTGATCCCCTCCCCCATCACGCAACCACAGGGCTAGCCCTGGACACCTTGATCCTGGGCCTCCTGAAGATGAGCCGCGGACACTGCGGGAGCCCTCATCAGAACTTACACAACACTTCCCAGGCCAGCAGAGAAGGAGACCATTGGCAGGAGACAAAGCAGGTTTATTAGGGTTCTGGGGCCAGGGATGCCAAAGGTCTGAGTTAAGGCAGCTCAGCTGTTTCTCATGGCCAAAGGGGCAGGCCAGGGCAGTGAGAAGGGGTGAGTCAGTGCTGAAGCCCAATCTTTGCATCTCAGAGTCCCTGGCCAGAGACCTCAGGAGTCAGTTCTGGGAGGGCTTAGGGATACAGAAGGATCTCTCCTGTTCCCTGGGGCCTTTGAGCTTTTGCCAGGATTGTGGAAATGCTCTGGGGGCAGGGAGACCTGAATGCACAGCCTTCATTTCAGTAACGACCATTTAATTTGTTCCTTGGCAGACTGAAGAACCTGGGGGATAGGGAATAAGGTTGAGTGAAAGAAACTGGGGGGTGGGGGCGGGGGGTGGATATCAAGTGCCCTAACACGGTAGTGATGGGGAGGTCTATAAGCCCTTCTCTAAGTGTCCCTGCAACGTTCCGTCACTAGGTGGCAGTAGCTCATCTGCGCTTGGCATGAGTGGCGCCAGGCCCACAAAACAGCAGTCCAAACTGGCTGCAGCCAGCTCCCAGCTCAGGCCCGAGCCTGCCCCACCGGCCACAGTTCCCCAGGCGGCAGCCAGGGGTGTGGCCGTAAGCCTGGTCTCTGCTAGGCCCTGCCACTGGAGCGTCCGCCCACAGTGCCACGTCTAGGCAGAGACGAGGCCCAGGCAGGTCACTGCCTTTGCCCAGACTCCTCAGCAACCCCTAGCTGTGGCCGGGGCTGGCAGCGTGTCCCCAACACCCCACCCCAGCCCGATGCTGATGTGGCGCAGCTGGCCAAGGGGGGCTGGCCCAGTGCTGCCACGGGACACCTGCTTTCAGATGCGTTCATTCTCCAGTTCTGCTGAGGACTTAAACAAATGCATACAACTGTGCACACAGAATGCCCACATGGTGGGGACCCCAGGTCCGTCCCTCAGATCACCTCTCTGGCTATCAGGCCTCATTCCCCTCGGAAGAAGTCCCAGCCCACGCTGCTATGTCTCTCACTCCTGCACAGTCTCCCTCCTCTCTCAAGGGCTGCCTGGCCCTGGGTTTCCCCAGCTTTTCCCAGCCAGAAACCTAACTTTCCCTTCCTTTCATCTCCCGTTCACTACCTACAACTTCCTTGGTTCTTCCTCAAGAATTCATTCCCCCTTTGGAAAAAAGAGGAGGTGGCCTAAAGCTTTCCCGCATTAGCTCTCCTAATTCTCCTAGTAATGCTGTGAAGAGTGTCCTGCCCTTCATGAGAGGCCCAGAGAGGTTGAGTAACTTGCTGTAGGTCACACAGCTTGCAGGCGGTAGGGTGGAAGGGTGGAACAGATATCCTGGGACAATCACACCAGCACCTGTGTTCCTAACTGTTCTGCTTATTGTTCTCCAGCCTCTCTCTGACCTGAAAACTGCCACATGGCTGCCTTCATCCCAGGAAGGTCTGAGGAGGCACGGGGTGGGGGGGAACTGGGAGGAGGGAGAAGCGGGGTGAGCAGCAAGGGCAGGAAAGAAAGTGGGCACCACACCTGGGGCTCCACGCGGGATGGCTTGGGTCCCGTCCCCTGTCTTAGCTGTCACAGCAGGAGGAAGTTAGTGCACTGAGGTGGGAAGGTCCATAAAAGCAGGATTAGTCTGGGCAAAGAGACCTGTGGGCAGACAGAATGGAGGTCAAGCAGTGGGCCTGACAAGCAGGAAGTTTGCACAGCTGGGGAACCAGTCAGCCACAGTTCCAGGAACCTGCCCTGCCCCCAGCTTCACCCCTGCCACACATGCCTCCCAGACTGGACCATGCAGGAGACTGGCAGGGGTGGGCGTCCCCACAGCCAGGTCATTCAGGGGCAAGGTGCAAGTGGTGAGTGGAGACGGTTAGGGGGTCCCTTAACAACTCTAGCAGGAACCCTAAGCAGCATGGGGTGAGAGGTTAGAGAAAAACTATTTGGTATCCTTTCTGGGTTTGGGGAAGCATCAGGTGCCTCGGTCCCCAGAATGTTTTGGGGGACAAGGCACACCAGTCATCAGGGTGGCAGCTCACCCCAGGGTTTCAACCCAACTACGCCAAGCCAGGAGATGAGGCGGGATGCTGGTGAGGCACCCAGCACTTACGAATACCCAGTTTGTGCCTTGACTCTCCAGGAGACGGCCTGTCACTGTCCCATCCCTTCCCTCCTGCACCCCTGACTTCTCAGCCTCGATGGCTCCCCTTGGTCCCTCTGGGAGGCTCTGCTCTCCTCCCTCTAGCCCACTTCCGGCCAAGGCAGATGCAGGGGGCCTTACCTGGGCCACACTCTGTTCGCTCAGGCTGCCGTCATCTGCCTGCAGGGAAGCAGTGTCCGAGGGTGGTCAGCCCAGAGGAGGGGTTCGGGTGAAGCAAGCAAAGTGAAGGAAAGGGGCTTGGGGGGAGGAGTGAGGGGATGCAGTGGTGGGGGGGGACCCCGAATACACCTGACTGATGAGTGGGAGCCTTGCAGCTGGCCACTTGGAAGCCAGGCCCCTGGGGCCCGTCTCTGGGTGCACAGAGAGCAAAGGCATGAAGGGGAACAGAGATGGGAGAAAAGGTTTCATCCAGACATAAGAACCCAAACTAGGCAGGGAGGGTCTCTCAGTAGCCCCACTCTCCAAACTCAAGGCCAAGGCAGCCACCTGGTGTCTCTTGGAGAATGTCTCTCTTTCCCCACTCTGTACTTCCCACTGGGGAGGATGGTGAGGTACTTGGTGATTCTACAGGGGGAGAGAGGTCATGAGATCTCTTTTCCTAACTGCCACCCCGCCAGGTGCATTGACCCAGTACTTGCTTCTGCTAGAGGAGCTCGGGTTCCTAGTCTCCTGGCCCTGGCATCGCCTGCACAGGGAGGACAGGAGGCAGGGAGGGTGGAAAGGGCAGCCCAGCGACACTGGAGTCAGGGACCTGCCGGAAGACTCTTACCCGAAAATTCACTTTCTGGATCACTTGCTGGGGGTCGCTCTCCAGAATCACGCTACAAGATGAGACAGAAACCAGGAGGACAATCAATGACATGACTCCCCACTCTGTGGCCTCTCCCTGCTGGGCCCCCTTCCCTCCCTTACTCTCCTGCAGCTGCCCTTTCCAGGTACCTTCCCACCGACATTCCTCAGCTTTGATCCCTCTATGCCTCAAACCCGATGGTCACAAAGCTTTGAAATGGGGTGTCCTTGGTCAAAAGCTTTGAAATGGGGTGGAGTTAGTCCAGTCTAGAATGATCAGAGTGTCAAAAGCAGAGACTGAAACGCTCTGAGTTCTTGAAAGTGCCCTTCACCTTCTGGATCTGGGGATGGATGCTGATGCGGCGAAGGAAGGGAGGGCCCGTGGGGATCCCATCCGGTTTCACTAGTATTCTATGCCACAGGGTCACGCCGCACAGGAGAAGAGGACACTTAAAATCAGAATCTATCTCCCCTTTTGATAGACCCAAGGATCAAGGCTATTTTTGGCTATCCCGCGGTCTTTCGCCATACAGTGGGGGCGCAGGGGAGCGTCTGTGGGTATGAGCAGGGGTGCGGGTGTGAGGGCTGGTCACTGCAGGTGGGACCGGGGTGGGCGATTGACTGGATGGTCCTCTTCACCCCAGGAGGCTCCTCTAGGGCAGATGCCAAGTTTTGCTTTCATGCCAGTCCCAGGGGAGTGACCAGGTCTCTCTTTCAGGCTCCATCACTGGGGCACCTGGCACCCCTTCACCAAAGAGCCTATTGTCCATAAAGACAGGAACATCCCAAGCCAGGGCTCCCGTCCAGGCACTGTCTCAACCGACACTGCCACCATTTTCCTTAGAGGGAAACTGAGCTCCTCTGGGGGCAGAGACCTGGAGGCACATAAAGCTTACATCTGCCCTTGCACAGGCTCTTCCAAGGGGTGTGTGTGTGTGTGTGTGTACGCACGCATTCCTTAAAGAGGTTCCACAAAATTGTATATGCTTCGGGTCCCGCCAAGGCTGGTCTTACCTCACTGGCTTTGGGGTTCAGGAAGTTAGCACAAGGCCTTGCCACAACAGGCAGTGGGGGTGGGAAGGAGGAGGGAGGGGGGAGGGAGGGAGAGAGAAGAGAGGGAGGAGAGAGGGACGAGGGAAGGAGTACGTGGTGCGCCATCTCCCAGAGTGCACAGTGTCATGGGAAGAGCACAATTTCTGGAACCACGCACCTGGCGTTCGATCTTGGCCCCCTGGCAGCCGAGACCTTAGACAGGTCACTTGAATCACTGGACAAGAGGGGTGAGCTTCACCTGCCTTGCCTCATTTCATCCCCACACCTGCTGAGGTTGTCCCCTTAACCCCACTGGAAAGATAAGGAAAGGTCATGCATCTGGCTGATCTAAGTAGGGATGGAGCTCTAAGAGGTGTGTGTGTGTGTGTGTGTGTGTGTGCAGGTAGGTAGTAGGGAGCTGAATGGAGATCTCCCAGGAAGGGGCAGGGGCCTGTGCTGCCCCTTCCTCCTGGGCACCGGAGATCAAATCATTCCCCCAAACCCTGCCTGTTCAACCACTGGCCATCCTTTGACCTGAGATTACTTTCTGGTTTGCTTGACTTTGGCTTATGCTGAAATCAGCCTCCATCCTCATGAGCGGGGTGGGGGAAAGGCGGGAGGGGTTGGCCAGAGAGCCAACAATGTGCTTGGTACCATCTAGAGCTGATGACCCTCAAAGGCACCTCCCGCTGTGAGTGTCCCTGAGCCGCCCCTCTTCTCCCCGCCGGCTCCTCACCCGCCATCCACAATCTCGTCCAGCACCAAGAAGGCCCCATCCATGTTCTCCAGCAACCAGCGCTTCTCCACGTTCTTCCTGAAGGCAGACACAGCTCCTGGACCTCTCCGCGGCCAGGAGGAGCTGGGTTTCTGCCCAGGCGAGGCAGACCCACCTCTCTCCACCCATCCCCCTCCCCCACCTCCAACAATCACCTGGGAAGGAGAATGTCAAGGGCAGTGAGGGCGGTGCCTATGCAAGGGATTCCCGAGCTCGCGCGTCCCCGCTTTGCCCAACCTCCCACACTCCCACACTGACACTGCACCCGCCAAGTGAGCCCTAACGCATTTCATAGCTAGGTTAGCTGCCACAGCTGAACTATAGCTAATTGTCTCAACTGTAGACATTTATTTTTGGTTTATCCTGGTTTGGTTTAGCCAGACCATGTTCACTGGGACAGATACCAGGTAACTGAATGGGGCTGCAGTGAAAACCATGCTGAGCGTCAAGTCCAAAAAGCTCTGAGTTTGAGTCTCGGTCATGATACAAACAGACTGTGACTCCAGGCAGGTCGCCTAACTTCTCTGGACCTCATTTTTGGGCCGCACCCTCGTGTGGCTCTGCTCTGAGCCACGGTGGTCCAGTAAAGGGCAGGGGCCTTGGAAGAGGCAGCTCTGGCTCCAGTCTTAGTCTTTTGGGGACTTCAGAGAGGGAAACTGAGGAAGGGTCCTGCATCTGTGACGTATCAAGGCCTGCGGGGGCGGGGGGCCTTGGAGGGCAGAGGACCTCACTCACCTTAACACGTGGCTCAGGGACTCAAACAGGCAGGTGAGAACGGACATGAGCATCAGCTGAGCGTGGGTGGATAGGGGAGGAGGAAAAGAGAACTTGAGGTTGAGAAGGCCCAAAGGAGCATTTGACGCCTACCTGTGTGGGCAGTCAACCCTTTTCAAAGAGAACAGGGCTGGAGACTGACTGAAGCTTGACCCCAGGATGCCTCCCTATGCATGGGCTGAGAAGCACCGGGGTGTCCCACTGTGGGACATTGATTGTATCCTTCCCTGGTGATATACAAGGAAGAAACCAAGGCTCTGCCCAGGACTTCATTTCTGGTCCCCAAGGAACCTAAGAGACATCATGGATATGTCCCATCCCACAAAGAATCATTCTGGCTGCTCCCCAGCCCCCAGAGCCTAGAAAGAGGGGTACCCATGATAACCCAGATTCTACCCCAGAATCCAAGCTACGGGCAGACCCTCTTTGTCACCCCGACCTCCTGAATTCACCTCATTCTCGTGGGAGGAGCCCACCACATACAGGAAGAGATCAATGCTGTTCTTGTAGACAATGGTCATGCCCCCGAAAAATGCAATCTCACCTAGAAATGGAAGGGGCTTTCAGGCCTGGCCCCCTCTGCCGGGCCCCTCCTCCTGATCTCCAGCTCTGCTTCTCTCCCTCCTTTTCCTTCTTCACTTTGCAAGGAACCCTTGAAAAAACTAGCACTAGAGACACCCCCATTAGACTACTCTGTGTCTAGTGACTGTCTCATTCGGAGAAGCCAACAAATCCTGTGCAGGGTCAACCTTTGGTCCCCCTCCCACCATGTGCAATTCCTTGTCCAGGCTGGTGGGGGACACACAATGCAGTAATGCAGTTGGCCTCTTCGGATGAGAGAGAGGTCTAGGTATGTTTGGGGGGTGGGACAGGGGGTGAGAGAGGGATGGAGAGTGAAGGCTTCCCAGAGGAAGGGAGAGAAGAGGTGGGAGGGAGAGGAAGAAAAGGGGATGGCTTGTGGGTATGAGTGGCCAACAGGGACATATGTGTCCAGATGGGGAGGATGGCGATGTGCATTGGAGAATTCTGGACAAGGAAGAGGCGGACACTTACTGTCAGTCCGGCTGGTCTTGTTGAAGACATTTTTCTCGAAGGCCATCTGCTCCTTCAAGGAGGGGAATGTATCATCATAATACTATGAGAAAGGGAAGAAGGGGTGATCGCTTTTCCACAGAACCTGGCTCCTCCCTGGGTGGGAAGCGCTGGGGCAAGCACAGACCTGTCCCCTGCTTGTTGCCCTTTAGGCCTGTGTGCTCACTCTTTCCCCATAAACACACATTTTAAGCGAAGAAAGTCATCAAAAGCCGAGGAATTTTAATTCCTGCTTTTGGAGTCCTCTCCTGATTTCCTGGTGGTTTTTGTACATTTGGCAGATGTCCATGAGCTAAGGACGAGGGTGCTCAGTGGGTCACCCTTGCTACAGGAACCCAAGTCTACAGGAAAGAGGGCAGAGCCAGGGGCAGTAACAACAACAGCGGCTCCTTTTATCCGCATAATACTGATGATCTCTTCCTCCTATTATCCCCATTGTACTGATGAGGATTAGGAGGCGTGAAGAAGTCAGATAACTTCCCCGACTTCTCACAGTTGTAAGGGGCACAGCCAAGGATGGTCTGACCTCAGACAGGGTTGTGGTGATGAAGACTATATGGCTAAGGGAAAGTTCCAGGCTCACACCGCCTAACTAGGGATGCTTTTGGGTTGGTGAGCCTCTTTCTCTGACTCAGTATCTTCAACTGAACATGGGTGGGTCCTGCTGGGCGGAAGCCCTGGAGCCTTGGGCATGGCTGATCTCCGTCTGTTATCTGCTGGAGGAGAGTGTGACGGGCCCAGCTTCCAATTTTCTGGATGTGGGTTTTGCCACTCAGTACCCCATCTGCAGGCAAATCAGTGGCCTCCCTGTGGGACCGCTGCTGTGTGAACAAGCTCATTTGGATATCAGCAAGACAAAAAGTTTCAGTCCCCAAAAAAACAACAAGCCTAGAATGCATTTCATAGCTTGTTTAGATGCCAGAGTCCTACTGTAGTTAATTGTGTCGGCGATAGCCATTTCTTTCTGATTATTCTAGTCTGGTTTACCCAGGCCATGTGGGACAGACACCAGACACCTGAAGAGTTGGTACAGTGAAAATCACCCTCCTGAGCTTCAAGTGGACTTACCTGAGTTCAGATCCGTGTTTTGATAGTAACACTTGTGGCCTCAGGCAACTCAGCTAGCTTCTCTATACCACATTTCCTTCATTTGTGAAAGGAGACAGTTGGATCATATAGTCTCTAAGATCTTGTCTGGTTCTAAATTCTCAGACTCCTCAGACTAAATCCTGAGTGGTTTCCAAACCGTAGAAGAGAAGTGCAGGTTGCTTATATAGAATGTGGGGACTAAGGCTCCAGGGTCCCAGGCCTGACACTCCCCTGACCCCTCAGGAGGTCCCTTCTGGGCCCAAGATCCGGGGCAGTGGAAAGACTGATGAGAAGACATTTCTGGGAATGTGAGTAGAAACAGAGGGGCTACAATCCTCTTGCCAGGGGCCAGCCGTGGGACAAGGCAGGAGGAAGGACAGAATGACCTTTAGAGAGGTCTAAGCTGAGTTGCTCTGAGTTACAGAGCCCACAGTGGGGTCTCTCCTGAGACAGGAGAGTCAGCTGGGTGGGGACTTCTGTTCTTGGGACTGTAGCAGTGTCCTCAGGGGCTTTCCGGTAAGGGTGGGAGCTTACCTTGGCCAGGAGGCGGTGTCCGTCATTATCTAGGATGAAAACAGCCTTGATGGTGTAGAGGGAAGGTTCCTGCAACTGACACCAGGGGAGAGCTCCGTTGGCTCCTGACTAAAGGCAGACACCCTGCCATTGGCTCTATGGCATCTGCTGGCCCCAGGAGGTCATCCTCAGGGTCCAGCGACCCCAAAGGTCCACAGCTGGTTCTGGCCCAACCCTGTGCTGTGCCGGCCAACTCCAGTGCCTGCTCCACTCCGAGGCAGATGTTGCACTGCAGGCCCCGGGTGGGCGCTGTGCCCATTGGGTGCTGAAGGTCCGTCCGGGCCCAAGTTCTGTCATGCACTGACTGCTCCAGAGCCCGAGTCGGAGTGTATCACAGAACCTGGGCCGGGGGGACAGCGGCGCTGAGCCTCCTCCTTCCAGCGGACCCCGGGCCGAAGCTGGACCCGCGCTCTCAGCGCGCCCCCAGCCCCCTGGCCCCAGGGAGGGGGTGCTCCAGAAGCCCCGCACGTCAGCCCACCTTCCCCTGGGAGCTCGAGTCCCGGGCGGCCCCGCCACTCCTCACCCCTACCAGCGGAACCCCGGTCCACCCCCACCCCCCCGCCCGAGCCGTGCCCATCACCGCTTCGAACTGATCCAGAACTTCAGTCCCACGCGCACTCGGGCCCGGCCTCCTCGCGGGTCCGCGCCGGGAGAACTTTTTCTCCCCTACCCTGGCCCCGGGCTCCCTCCCCGGGCGGTCGGCGAGGGCCCCAAGTTCCCGGGCGCGGGCGCGCGAGTCGTGAGTTGGCGGCCCGCCCCCCACCCCCACCCCTCCGCTCCCGCAGCCCGGCGCCCGCCGCCCGGGACCCCGGCGCCCGCCCGCTCCGTACCCGCAGCCCCGCCGGCTCCCCGGCTCGGGCGGGCGGCGCCGGGCCCCCGGCCTGGGCCGCCGCGGCCCCCTCCCCCGGGTGCGGACGTGGCCAGGCCTCCGGCCGCTGCATTCCGCCAGCCGCCTCGCGCTGACAGCGCCGCCCGCCGCCCCGCCTCCGCCCGCCCGGCCGGCCCGCCCTCCCCGCGGGGCCGCCCCCCGGAGGCCGCCGCCCGTGCGGTGCCCGCGGCCGCAGGCCTCGCGTCCCCCCCTCCACCCCCGCCCAGCCGTGCGTGTCTTCCCTTCTCCCGGTGGCCCCTTCCTGCCTCTCGCCCTCCCCGCCCTCGCTTCCCGCCCACTCCGCCCTGCGCCCCGGCTCTCCTTCCCCCTCTGCTCCTTCCCCTCTCTCCTTCTCCACGGGTCCACCGAGTCCCGAGCTCTCCGAATCCTCGCGCTGTCCCGGGACCGGCCCTGCTTTCCCCTGCCGCCTCCCCCCGGGGCGTTTGGTTTGCTGCGGGGTCCGCAGGCTGTCCTGGGGCCAGTAGGGACCGCACGCCAAGCCCAGTTTTGCCTCTTGACTCCTGGGTAGATTCCTCGGGGACTAAATATCTCTCGCCATCCCTCGGGTCTCAGAGACAGGTTTTGGGAGTGAGAGCAGACAAGAACAGTTCTGGGGAGACCCCTCTGGGCAGAAAAGTTCCTCCCCTGCTCAGGAAGCGAGCCATGACTCAGAGACAGCTCCCCAGAATCTCCCAAGACACAGAGAGGACAATCTGGGACAGGGCAGATGCCCAGCAGCACAAAGGCCTCATGGCTTCTTTGGTCGAAGTCTACCCGAGTCCAAACTTCCACTTCAGGAGACCCCCGCATTTTTAAAAATTATTTTATTTATTTATTTGACAGAGAGAGACAGCCAGAGAGGGAACACCAAGGGAGGGGGAGAGGGAGAAGTACGGAGCCCAATGTGGGGCTAGATCTCTGGACTCTGGGATCATGACCTGAGCCTAAGGCAGACACTTAAGGACTGAGCCACCCAGGTATCTCTCATTTTAGGAGACTTCCTAAGGCCAGTGGGAGATTCTAACTGGGAAGGTACCAAGTGAACCGGGACTTATCTGTTTGCCCATAACAACACCAGGAGTGTATTTTGCATTTAAACTGTTAGAGCCATTAGGTAGGTACCATCACCCACATTTTAAGGGGTGGGGAGATTCAGAGTTTGTGTGACCATATCAGGATGGTACAGCTCAGGGCACCTGGGTGGCTCAGTGGGTTAAAGCCTCTGCCTTCAGCTCAGATCGTGATCCCAGGGTCCTGGGATGGAGCCCCGGATGGGCATCCTGCTCTCTGCTCAGCAGGGAGCCTGCTTCCTCCTCTCTCCTCCTGCCTCTTCGCCCACTTGTGATCTCTGTCAAATAAATAAAATCTTTTTTTAAAAAAAGGATGATATAGTTAATAAAGACTGTAGTTGAATGGGGGAGGGGAGCCCATTTTAGGCTCAATATGGCTCTTTCCTTCTCCTCCTCAAGGCCTGTACTGCACTCACTCGTCCACGTGACTGCTGAGGGGGCTCTTCCACTGCTGACGAAGGTCTTCTGGCTCTTCCAGGGTCAACTTCATCCCCACCCGACCTAACTCAATAAGTCTCTCCTGTCACATTCTTTGTCTCAGCTCTTTACTTCTTTCTTTCTTTTTTTTTTTTTAAAGAATTTATTTATTTATTTGACAGAGATCTCAAGTAGGCAGAGAGGCAGGCAGAGAGAGAGAGGAGGAAGCAGGCTCCCTGCTGAGCAGAGAGCCTGATGCGGGGCTTGATCCCAGGACCCTGAGATCATGACCTGAGCTGAAGGCAGAGGCTTTAACCCACTGAACCACCCAGGCGCCCCCCCTCTACTTATTTCTTACCTTGTACCTTTCTCAATATCGAAATATCATCTTTACTGAGTTATTGATGCACAAATGTGTACAGTCCTTCTCCCCACCAGTCTCTGAGTCAGAGGAGAACAGAGATCATGTGTCTGTCTTGCTCCCCAGGGAATCCTGGGTGCCCTGGACAGGGCCTGACGAGTGATCGGAACTTCAAAAGCATTTGTGAAGTGAATAAGTAAATGAATTGTATATAGTCACAGAATACCTATTTTATTTTATTTTATTTTATTTTATTTTATGTTTTACTTTTTTATGACTTTTTTTTTAATTTATTTGACAGAGATCACAAGTAGGCAGAGAGGCAGGCATAGAGAGGTGGGGGGAGAGCAGGCCCCCTGGTGAGCAGAGAGCCCGATTCAGGGCTGGAGCCCAGGACCCTGAGATCATGACCTGAGCTGAAGGCAGAGGTTTTAACCCACTGAGCCACCCAGGCTCCCTATTTTTATTTTATTTTTTAAAAAATATTTTATTTATTTATTTGACAAACAGAGATTCCAAGTAGGCAGAGAGGCAGGCAGAGAGAGGAGGAAGCAGGCTCCCCGCCGAGCAGAGAGCCTGATGCGGGACTCAATCTCAGGACCCGGGGATCACAACCTGAGCCGAAGGCAGAGGCTTAACCCACTGCGTCACCCAGGCGCCCCCCTACTTCTATTTTTTTTTTTTTAAGATTTTATTTATTTGCTTGTGAGGGAGAGAGAGCGCACAAACGGGGAATGGCAGGCAGAGAAGCAGGCTCCCCACTGAGCAAGGAGCCCGATGTGGGACTCGATCCCACGATCCTGGGATCATGACCTGAGCTGAAAGCAGACGCTTAACGACTGAGCCACCCAGGCATCCCCAGAATACCTATTTTAAACAAAGAATAATAAAAACGTGTTTGTGAATGAAACTATCTGTTATACAAATATTTATTGAATGCTTACTTTCCAATTCACAGGAATACAATAGTAGACAAAATCAAATCTTTGCTTTCATGGAACTTATATTCAAGTGTTTTGGCGCGTGCGCACGCATTTCTGTGCAAATAAGCCACAAATACATAAGATGGGTATTGTGTGAGTTGGTGATAAATGCTATGAAGGAAAAATATTAGGAATGTGAGGGGTTAGGGAACGCAGAGCAGAATGCCATTTTTGTTAGGGTCGTTTGGAAAGGCTTCAGGAAGGTGACATTTGAACAAAGTCGAAAGAGGCAGGGAGCGAGCCACACAAGCAGCTGAGGAAATCATCTGCCTAAACTCTTTCTGTGATGATTTAGGGACACATCTGAATCTTCCTTGCAGGCTGTCAGCGTTTTACCAGTGAACACGGATCGACACGATTTGGTGCAATGGAGGGGAAAGAGGCCGTATTTTATTTGTTTGGATTCTGATCATCAGAAGTTCTGTCAACGGTCATGCTGGCTTGGTATGTAATAAAAAATACTGATTTGATTATTTCGATGCCTTAATATTTTTGTCAGCTAATTCACTTTTAGCTCATATTTACAAGGACAGATCAAAAAGCCTCCAGGGAGCATTTCCTGGACTCTGTTTGGCCTATGGTACCCACAGTGGGAGAGGGTCAGCTTGCAGAAGAAGGGAGGGAGGAAGACCTGTGTGGACAGGGGACTTGGGGAACCCGCGTGGCTTCACAGGGGAGGAGGGTGGGGGAGCTGGTTATAGGAGGGTGGATGAGAAGCCACTGGATTGGGGTGTGGGGGCTGGGATGAAAGAGAAGGCCCTGGAAGGAAGCACAGGAACCACAAAATCCTCCCCACTACCACCTCTCCCACCGTGGTTGTCGCTGCAGTTCTAATCACTGGGATCTCTTTACATGCTGTGGCGAAAAAGTAAATTCAGACACCTCAAGGTAACTTTTCCAGAAAGAGATTCTCCCTGGGGATGGTTCCTCCTCTACAGTCCCTCAGCAGAGAGCTCAGGACTCATTCTCTTCTCTGGGCCCCCAGCCCAGGGTGCCCCTTTAATGGGGTTCTACGTAAAAATATCGGCTCAGTGATCGCAGTGACAGGACAGCATCTTCTCCACAGGACTGTCCCAAGAGGATGTCACAGCGTAAGCCTGGCTTACTTACTTACTAAGAAGTGTGCAAGTGCCTCAGATGAGAAGGCTCCCTGGAAGGAGGAAGCCAAAGCTGTGTTCAGAAAGAATGCAGCCTCATGCTTCCTTGCCCTCTGCTCCCTTGGGGGTGGGTGCATGGGGGTGAGGGGTAGGGGTGAGGGGCTGCTTGCATCTCCAGCCGGTTGGGGTCTGCGGAGTAGCTGGGCCTTGAATTGGTTCTGAAAACTGTACATGGGTCCCTGCCCCTGTGAGGCTCCGGGAGGGCCCCTCTGGGCCCTGGTAGATCTTGGAGGTGAAACCATTCTGTTTCCTCTGACTCACTCTCCTGCTGCCACATTTCTGTGCTGTCCTAGGATTTGGGCATCTGTTCTTGTGCGACAAGAAGAAACAGCTCCCTTGGGTAACAGCCTCTCTCTCTTTTTCTCTCTCCCTCTCTCTCTCCGTCTTGCTATAATGTCAAGAGGGGGAGGTGTGTGTGTGTGGAATGCGAGATGTGGATGTGTGTGCTTGTGGCATCAACCAGGGAAAAAATGGAAGCTTTCATGCTCTGTCTGCAGGATGAGTCTCCATCCTAAGGACAGCACTCATTTTTTTTTTTTTAAAGATTTTATTTATTTGACAGAGAGAGATCACAAGTGGGCAGAGAGGCAAGCAGAGAGAGAGAGAGAGGAGGAAGCAGGCTCCCTGCAGAGCAGAGAGCCCGGTGTGGGACTTGATCCCAGGACCCTGAGATCATGACCTGAGCTGAAGGCAGAGGCTTAACCACTGAGCCACCCAGGTGCCCCCAGCACTCATTTCTTTAGGCGTTTGGCTTTCTCTGGTATAATAAGGTTGTAGGGTGGGGAGAGAGATAGCTGGGCAAGAAAGGAGCCTTATGCTCAGGTCTACCCAAGCACAGGTGGCTTTGTACACAGGCTCTGATTTTTTTTTTTTTTTCCCAGTAGGCTGCAGGTCCAATATGGCCTTGAACTCATGACCCTGAGATCAAGCATTACCTACTCTACCAAATGAGTCAGCCAGGTGCCCCACTGGATCTGATTTTTAAACCTTGTGAACCTGTATCTTGTTATCTCCATTTAGCTCAGGAGGGCCCAACAAATAAGTGGGAGAGCCAGATTTTTTAACCCAGCTCTGAGTCCAAAACACCCACGCTTCCCACCTCACTATGGCACCTCCCTCAAAATTACCCAACATGGTTGGGGCAATGTGGTGAGACGTACAGAATGGCTGAACTCAGCTTCATAAATTGTTAGCAAGATATGAATGAACAATGAGGTGTTTTCATTGGATAGTTCAAGGAATAGGGCATTCCAGGACGGAGAAAGACTGTATCCTAAAATCAGGTGATGATTCTAGTCTGCGCTTACGCATTACCACTGCTATTTTCTTTTTACCCAATTTGAATTTTTGCTCCAGGCTAGCAATCCTCTACTTTGACTGCACATAAGAATCACCTGAGGAGCATTTTACAAAATCCTGATGCCCAGGGCTGCTCTGGGAGACTCTGACTTAATTGGTTGGGGGTGGGACCTGGGCATGGATAATTTTTACAAGCCCCCCAGGTGATTCTAATGTGCAACCAGGGTTAAGAAGCAATCTTCTAAGACAGCCGAGGTGCAGGGGTGCACAGGGAAGAGGCTGGCTTGTGGAAGAGCTTTACCTCTTTTGAGGGTTTAATGGTAACAAGCTTGCTAATGATGTTTACCATGTAAGAAAGGAGGCCAGATGTCGGATTAGCAGGATAACTAATTGATTTCCTTGCAAGACATGCTAACATTTAGTATGGACAGGATGTAATCCTAGAATCTCTCAGAAGGGCTGTAAGGAAATCTCACAGTCATCTAATACACTCCCCTGGGTTAGATGGAAGTTGGAGAGTGAGAAATATTTATATAGATTAGCAATATTTTTTAAAAATTTCTTTAAAAAGGAAAAATAGGAGCTCCTGGGTGGCTAAGTGGGTTAAGCCTCTGCCTTCGGCTCAGGTCGTGGTCTTGGGGTCCTGAGATCGAGCCCTATATTGGGCTCTCTGCTCAGCGGGGAGCCTGCTTCTCCCTCTCTCCCTGCCTGCCTCTCTGTCTACTTGTGATCTCTCTCTCTGTCAAATGAATAAATAAAATCTTAAAAAAGGTGGGGGGGCTCCTGGGTGGCTCAGTGGGTTAAAGCCTCTGCCTTTGGCTCTGGTCATGGTCTTGGGGTCCTGAGATTGAGTCCCACATCGGGCTCTCTGCTCAGCAGGGAGCCTGCTTCCTCCTCTCTCTCTCTGCCTGCCTCTCTGCCTACTTGTGATCTGCCTGTCGGATAAATAAATAAAATCTTAAAAAAAAAAAGAAAAAGAAAAAGAAAAAGAAAGAGGGTGCCTGGATGGCTCAGTGGGTTAAATCTCTGCCTTCAGCTCAGGTCATGATCCCAGACTCCTGGGTTCCAGTCCTGCATCGGGCTCTCTGCTGGGCGGGGAGCCTACCTCTCTTGCCTACCTGTGATCTCTGTCTGTCAAATAAATAAATAAAACCTTAAAAAAAAATAATGAGCAACCAGAAGAGCAGAAAGACTAGATTTTCCCTTTCCCTGCTATTCCAGAAGAAATCCAACCCCTTCTTTAAGGGTTTCCTGGCAGATGTCCTCCTCCCAGATGACTGGAGGATGGATGTGTCTGCTGGTGGCAACAGCTTTTTCCATGGAGGAAGCTGGGTCAACACAGATATAGCCCAGATGAGTAGGGAATCCAGTGTATAGTTAGCTGGCTCTTTGATGACCCTAAGTCCCTGTGCATTAAAACAAACTCTCTTCCTGGCTTCCCACTGCCTTGTCCTTTCCCAAGCGATCTCGAGTCACAAGGGCAAGGTCTGGTTTTACTGATGGCTCCCAGCCTCTCCCTTAGGGAAGGGAGCGCATGTGTTCACTTTTTCCAGTGGTCTTCTCAGTCTGATTTAATGGATATACCAGGACGGATGACACATCAACATGGCATCTTTCTTTCTTTTGCTTCTTGGGTAATTGTCCTATTAACAGCTGTTCCAGGCAAAGGAGAGGGAGAGCATGCCAGGGGAAGGGAGGAGGGTGGCATCCTAGGTGAAGGACACGCCCTGGATTTTACATGGTTAATCAGTGGGAAGTAGGTTTGCACCTGCTCAGACTTGATCTGGAATTCTCAACAGAGTGGAAGACAGTGTTTTGATCCCCGCTCCCTGCTATGGAGTACGAACTATCCTGGACAGGCCTACCTGCCTGCTGCTGATTGAAACCGTCTCTACGTCTAGATTCTCCTCAGTCCTTGCAACGGGTGAGCAATTCCTTGTCTTTCCCTCTTCCTTCCCACCCTTTAGTAAGCGCTAAGCATGACTTGATCTTGTCACTCTTTAACCCAGTTAAACAGTTCCTGATCCACCTCCCACTGAACGCTCAAATAATTGGACACAGTGAAGCTGGCAGGCAAAAGAAAATGAAGGGGACAGTATGGGCACGAACAAATGACTTTCCACACCTCTCCCATCCCTTTTCTAGGGATTAACACAGAGACCTTCCTCTCCTCGGTGCCTGTGCCTCCCTTGACACCCAGGACCCCAGAAAAGAAAGGGGAGGAGAGGATGGGTAGGACTGCTATCCCAACAAATTTTGAGTCATTAAAAGCGACCAAATGATTTTAAGCTTTCCAAGTGACATGATTGTGTCCCATGTTAGCTCCCAGGGTGGCCTTCAACCTAGGGCTGCCATTTCATTTCAGTGAATATTTAATTGATTTGACTTCACATTAGTTTTGTGTCCACTGTAAGACTTTTTCATTTTTTTAAAGATTTTTATTTATGCATGAGAGAGAGAGAGAGCATGAACAGGGAGGAGGTACAGAGGGAGAGGGAAAAGCAGACTCCCTGCTCAGCAGGGAGCTCCGTACAGGACTCAATCCTAGGACTCTGATCATGACCTGAGCTGAAAGCAGATGCTTAATCAACTGACTCACCCAGGCGCCCTGGACTTTCTTATCCCATGCATTTGGTAACGTGCTATGTGGCTCAAAAGGAACTTGGAAAATACAAGTGGACCTGTCTAAAACACCAGTTTTGTTGGTGCTAAAGTTTCCCATAGGTTAGAGAATCACCCAGTTTTGTTTTTTTTTTTCAATTGTGTCAAGGTTTAAAATTGTTCTGTATTTGCTGGGTCAAACAAATGACACTCTATTTTTTTTTTAATATTTTATTTATTTATTTGACACACAGAGAAAGAAATCACAAGTAGTCAGAGAGGCAGGCAGAGAGAGAGGGGGAAGCAGGCTCTCCGCAGAGCAGAGAGCCCGATGCGGAACTCAATCCCAGGACCCTGAGATCATGACCTGAGCTGAAGGCAGAGGCTTAACCCACTGAGCCACCCAGGCGCCCCCCCTCCATTGGTATATTTTTAAGAGTTAACAAAGCACACCTCAGTTTCTCCTCTTATCCAACAGGAGTATTTCCATGGTCTTATTAATTCGGGGGCTGAATGGTCTCCCATTTCCTTGGTAACATCCCATACCCTTCCAAGACCACATGTCTTCCACGTATTAATTTCTGCTTTTAGCAGGACCTTCTAATGACAGGCCTTCCTGCTGGAGTTCTCCTTCAATTACTCAGTATTTATTGTCAACTTTGTTCCTGGCACTGTTCTAGTTGTTGTTTTTTTTTTTTTTAAAGATTTTATTTATTTGTCAGAGAGAGAGGGAGAGAGAATGAGCACAGGCAGACAGAATGGCAGGCAGAGGCAGAGGGAGAAGCAGGCTCCCCACCTAGCAAGGAGCCCGATGTGGGACTCGATCCCAGGACGCTGGGATCATGACCTGAGCCGAAGGCAGCTGCTCAACCAACTGAGCCACCCAGGCGTCCCACTGTTCTAGGTTTTGAGGATTCAACAGTTAACGCACAGAATTCTAGTCCTCGTGGAGTTTATATTCTAGCATTTACTAGAAGCCAAATAGTAAAACGAGTAAGTAAAACATGTGCTCTCTGAATCAGTCTTTGAAATGCCTAACTACCCCAGCAGTTTGTTAAGGATTCAATGACTGGCCGCTGGTGTACCTTTCTGTATGAATTCTGAAAGTGCTTTATATTCTGTGAACCACCCCAGATTAAGCCTCCCAACTCTCCAAACACGCGAGGACTACATGTCGTTATCTGAAGAGTTAGCAGCTGGCCTTGTCCTTGTTGTACAAGGACCAGTGATTTCGCCCACTAGATTACGAGAATCTCCCTGAGAGTCAAGAATTTGAGTTGATGCCTCTTTGTCCCACAGCTGGGAACAAAGTACTAGGAACTTCAACTTAGTGATTGCCTAAAGGTGGTCCTGGGATCAACTGTGTTAAAATTACCCGCGTCTTGGAGTGAGGCCTCAGAATCTGCAGGTTTTACAGGCTCCCCCAGGTGAAGCTGGGTATAAAGCAATGTTTGAAAAATCACAAAGATGTCGGCTAGGTGAGATTGGCCAGCACCCGAAATCGAAGAAAGTTCCTGAAAGGCAAAACTAAGCTCCGTGGTCTGGGCGGGCGGGGCAGACAAGACGGGGAAGAGAACTCTATGGGGTGTCCCTATCACTACAAAACTCGCCAGTCATGCCATATCCTTCACACCGTCAACGTCCCACCACCGTGGTGGCAACCCGCCCGCTGGGCCTTTCCCGCAATGCGACCCTTGCCCGCCACTTGCGACGCAACCGTCCCTGACTGGCTCGGGCCACGCTGCCGGGCCAGCACAGAGCGGAAGCGGCGATAGCGGTTTCCGCTGCCAGCACCCAATATGGCGGCTCGAGCGTCGCCACCACGGGAACACATGCTCTGTGTCCCGCCTCGGCCCCCTCAGGTCTCACTGGGCTTTTGCAAGTCACCGTGGGAACCTTCGGGGCGGGGGGAGAATTCCGCGCTCCGGCAGTGATACCAGCTCTCACCCCCGGCCCTAAGCCTTTATCCCCCAGCCGAGGAATACACTGGAAGCGCTCAGCTTGCACACATTACTCCGCGCCCAACCTATAGTACCTCGGAAGGCCGACGCACCGCGGAGGGGCCAGAATGCCGGGCAATAAGGCCTTCACCCCACTTATTGGTGAGCCCACGCCGCGGGGCGGGCCGATGTGCGCACTGGGCTGTGGGCCATGTCAGTCTTGGGAAATCGGGAGAGGAAGGAGGAGGCACGCTCAGCCATTGGGCTCTTTTGGCTGTCAATCAAAGTGACATCCGGCGAAGGCCGCAGTCTCGGCTCGTTGATTGGAGAAACGTAGTCCTAGGAAGGACGCGGAGGGCGGGCTTCCGAGTGAGGTGGGAGGAGGGGGCGGGGAGGGAAGCGGAGGCTGGGGAGCTCTAGGCCGGCCGGCGGTGGCGGCGGCAAGGCCGGGACTCGGGCTGAGAGCCTGCTGTGGCGGCAGCGGCGGACGCTGAGCTCTGCAGCGGGTATCAAGCACATTCCTTTCCCCGACGCCGGTGGGGGGGGGCGGGCGGAGCCCCGCGGGACTGAGGCTTGTGGGGTGAAGGGCGGCGGGGTGGAGCCCTTGGGCTAGAGGCAGGAGGCAGGAGGCGGGAACGGGCGGGCGAGCGGGCTTCGCTACGGGCCCGGGCCCTGGGCCTGGCAGGGAGGGGCCGCGAAGCCTTGGAGAAAGCCAGCTCCGGGGTGGGTTGGACTGGGGAGGGCTGAGGGCGCGAGAAGGCGTGGTGTGAGGCCCAGGCCTGGAACGGGGTGGGGCCATCGGGACGGAGGGCGGGGTGGGGTTTGGCTGTGAGGGTGGGTCAAGGCCGGCTGAGTCGCACTTGTTCGCTGTTGCCCCAGAAGGGTAGAAGCCGAGACGCCGACAGCGGGCATGGCGACTTGGTCCCAGCCGGACTCGGGTATCCGGGGCGGGGTGGGACTGGGCTCAGACCAGAGGCGTCTGGCCTTCTTCGTCTTTATGGGGCCTTGCCCGGTTTCTCGAACTTGTCTCTTGGGAGGTTTTAGTAATAAATTGCGTGAGAACGGGAGGGTAGTGTTAGCAGGAATTCTGGGTCGCAGTTGTGTTTACTTTAACCAAATAAGGTGTGTGTGTGTGTGTGTGTGTGTGTGTGTGTGTGTGTGTTCGTTCGTCCGTCCCTGTCCGTGTGTCACTCTTCCCCTTTAGGATGAAGTTGGTAGGTGGGTCACGACAATGAAGAGAAGAGTTACGTCTTGGTTTATGAGGTTAATGGAAACTCAGAAGTAGAGACCAGAAACTGAAAGGCAGATTTACTCCTTCCCCACTTGGCTATTTAGGTTGAGAACTTGGGTCTTATCCTTCTGCTTTGGCTCAGAAGGTCATATAAATGAAAATATAACCTGCCTATTGCAAATTCTGGGTGGAATAATCCTCCTGCCTCACTGCTCCCCGCCCCCACAAGACCTCTCACCATCCCCTTTCCCCTTTTAATGTGAGAGATAGGAAAGAGAAACCATATTTTAAAGTTGGTAAAACAAAAGGCGTTATTCTGTCGTGAAGTGGTGTCCTGAACGTTGTCCTCATATACTCTTTTCCCATTACTAGTTTCTCCGTTCCCTTTAGAACTGGAAGGGACAGAGATTGTAGGCAGTTTTGTCTTGAGAGATGGAGGATACAACTTTTCTTTAAGTTAGGAAATGGGCTTCTCAAGCTAAAAATAGAAGCTGGGTGGTGTGTGGATGGGGGGGAGGGTTGGTAAATCAGACATCATGTAAAATATTTTGGATGCCCCAGGCATTATCTGCTTATCCAAACAAGCTACCTTTTAGGGTATTACAAATTTAGAATCCAGAAAGGGGGATCCTTTATGAGCAGTATTTTCTCTTCATAGTTCCACTTATAACAGATTTTTGGTTTTTATTTTTCTGAAAGTAATTGACTTATTTTTCAATAAAATACGAAAGTGGCAATTGAATGTGTTTCCTGCCTTCTGCCTTGATCATGGTGTGAAAATTCTGGAATCTTATTCTGTTGCTCTTGTGATTCCCATTTCAGGTTTCTCTGGAAACCCCCCTGGTAAGTGTGGAGGAGGCGGGACACTCTGACCCAAGACAAAAGGCCTGTAGCTCCAGCCAAAGAAAATAAACCTTAGGGAAAAGGAAAAAAAAAAAAAAACAAAACAAAACAGCCCGTCAGCTGTTCCTGAGAACAGCCTGCAGTGGAATCTACAGAGAGGACAACCAATGTGAGTGAGGAAGTGACTGTATGTGGACTCTGGAGACAGTAAGTCACGTGGGCCTTGAGGGCCTGGACTGGGTTAGCAACAGTTGTACACGCTGAGGTGAGGTGCCGAGAAGGGAAAAGTGAATGTGGTCTGGAGAGAGGCCTTGGCTTCACAGGGTGTGCTTTGCTCTGAGGCCATCCGGGAGCTCAGCCCCTGTGTTCTGCCAGGGTGGGATACAGGGTTTGGCCCTGAGGAGGGTAACTTGCTGGCTGGAGCACCAGAGCAGTGGCCTTGATTTGTCTTTTGGAAGATTTAAAAACCAAAAAGCATAAACATTCTGGTCCTTCAGCAATGCTTTCTCTGAAGAAATACTTAACGGAAGGACTTCTCCAGTTCACCATTTTGCTGAGCTTGATTGGGGTGCGGGTGGACGTGGATACTTACCTGACCTCACAGCTTCCCCCGCTCCGGGAGATCATCCTGGGGCCCAGTTCTGCCTATACTCAGACCCAGTTCCACAACCTGAGGAATACCTTGGATGGCTATGGTATCCACCCCAAGAGCATAGACCTGGACAATTACTTCACTGCCCGGCGGCTCCTCAGTCAGGTGAGGGCCCTGGACAGGTTCCAGGTGCCGACCACTGAGGTCAACGCCTGGCTGGTCCACCGGGATCCAGAGGGGTCTGTCTCTGGCAGCCAGCCCAGCTCAGGCCTCACCCTCGAGAGTTCCAGTGGCCTCCAAGATGTGACAGGCCCAGACAACGGGGTGCGAGAAAGCGAGACGGAGCAGGGATTCAGTGAAGATCTGGAGGATTTGGGAGCTGTAGCCCCTCCAGTCAGTGGAGACCTAACCAAAGAGGTTAGTGACCACACATCGGGGTGGGTGAGAGGGGACTGGGGGTGGGGGGCTGGTTCTGAAGGAGCGAGATCACAGGACTGACCGCTGTAAAGAACTGGAGTGGCATGGGAGGGGGTCTCAGGCGTTGTTCTTTGGCAGGAATGAGCTGAATTGTCTGACCGGGACGGTGATGGGCGGGGGTGGGGGTGGGGGGGAGCATTTCCTTGTTTTGAACCATTGACCCACCTCTAAATGTACCGGCAGGGCAGTGGGAGGTTCCTAGAACATGCCAGCGTGTTTACTGCTTGGATTTCAACACAACTGCTGGAGGCCCCCGGGGTGGGGGAGGGAGTGGTGTTGTGATGGGCTTTGATGCGGTGTGTATCTGTTGCTAAGACACAAATACATCGTGGACTCTTGCCTTGTACCTCCCCCACATCAAAACACACATGCATATCCTGAAATTCTCCTCCTTTGTGGTCAGGCCTGTTGTTGTAAGGTCCTTGATAAGTCAGCTCTCCTGGGCCCGAGCCAAGGGGCAGATTTAGATAGTTATTCTTGGCCCGGAGAGGGCCAGGGCTCCCATTCCTTGCTGGAGGCCTGCTGAGGGGAGTAGGGAAGAGAGGGCTGGGAGCTAGAAGAGAAAAGAGAAACTGCCTTCTGCCACCTCAGTCAGCTTGCTTGGAGCTGTCAGAGGTCTTCGGCTCCTGACGCGTGGCTGACACGTTGTTCGGGGCAGAAAGTGAGACACTTGACTTTGTGGAGGTGAACGGCTCCTGCTGCTCCCACTTCAACGTGATGTTAAAACCACTTTGAGCTCTGTGTTTGGGCTAGGCCTGGCCACTCAGCCTTAAGGAGCTTGAGAAAAGGCCTGCTGCACTCTCCTCGCCATTAGGGAAAGGGAAGGCTGGATTGCGCTGGGCCGGGTTTTCCAGAGCCCAGTCCTGGGGAGGAGGGGTGGTATGTAGAAAGTTTTACAGGTGCTACAGATCTTGGGTCTTTTTCTGCCTACCAGTCTGACCAGGTTCTACTCCTGTCTTGCAATTGAGCCCATTACTGAGTTCATTTCTTTGAATGTCAGTAGCTGTAAAAGGTTGTGGCTTCCTCTGGGCGGGTGGTGTTCTGTGGGGGTGATTTTGCCTGTCCAGGGGACAGATGGCCATGTGTAGAGACAGTTCTGGTTGCCACAACTGCAAGAGGTGCCGTTGGCGTCTAGTTGGGATGCTGTGAAACTTACTAAAAAGGGACAGGACCCCAACGGCAGAGGGATCTGGCCCCACACGTCTTAGTGCCAGGGCTGCTCTCTGCTTAGCTGCCTCACGCCGGATCTGCTTTGAGAGGATCAGATAATCTAGAAGTATCTGAGCACGGGAGCTGTGAGTGTTCCTTACCTCGCAGTGCCTCAGTTCCTAGATTCTACAGTGCCACTGGGAACTTTACCTTTTTTCTGTTCCTCTGTCCTTTTCCTTCAAATGGGCTTCAGTCTTGGCATGGTGGTCTGAAGAAGTATGCGTCCCAGCCTCAGTCTCCGTCCTCCTGCCCTCATGTGGCTCCCCAAGGGCTGGCTGTGTAACTGGGCTTGCTCCTGGCAGCTCTGCAGGTGAAGCTCCCGTCCCCTTCCTGTTCGGAGCTCTCCTGGGACACGATGGGGTGGGAACGATGGAGGTCATCGGCTGGGTTGGGGCAGAACGGGATGAGACTTAGACCCTGCTTTCTTCCATTTCTTGCCCCTCATGGAGGTTGTGCTGTCCCTGACCCCAGGCCTTTTCTGCTCCCTTTGGGGGTTGGGGGTGGGTCAGAGGGCCCTAGGCTGGGTGTGGGGGAAGGGAGGATTATTTCGCATCTAGAACAACATTTCCTCAGCAACTCAGGGATAAAAATACCCAGGTCCTGAGCATGTGACAGGCGCTGCTGGAGCTGGTATTCTCCCCCCGGGGTGGCAGCGCTCCCCTGCCGCCAGGCCGCTTCCACGGACAGCCCAAGCCCAGGCCCTTGTCAGGGATAGGATTCCCCTGGAGGTTGGCACTCTGCCCAGAGCAGGGGGTGGCTTGCCTACAGCTCTTCCCAGCGAGGAGCAGTCTGTGACCAAGGAGAACATACTGTCCCTGACCTGACCTTAGGCTCGAGGGGTGCAGCAGTGAGGATGGACGGTGGAACTGTGCTGCTGATTCTGTGGGTGCCGTTTTCCTGGCGTTAGGGTTGTGGGCCGGGGCCTGCCAGAGCAGCTCTTGAACAAAGCTGGGGTGAGGGGGGCGCGTGGTGCACACGTGCGGCCAGGATGTGGGGGAGCATCCAGCTCCTTGGGGTATGGTCTTCAGGCTCGGGCTTCCTCCTCCTGCCTGGGGCAGGCCTGGCCGGCACTGTGACCTCTCCGCTTGTGTGCGGGCGGCTGTCCTCCTTCCTGTCCTCTGGCCTAGAGTCGGGGGACAGAGCCCCTGGCTCCCAGCGGGGCTGGGTGCAGGGTGGGTCCTTGCCCAGCCTGGCTTGGGATCCTTGGGCTTCAGGATGACCGGCCGCAGCCCTGCTGAGGAACAGGAGAACTCCACTTCCAGGGAAGAGCTAGATTCCCCGAGAAGCTGCGGGAGTGGTTTCTGCCCGGTCCTGAGTGGGCTGGGGAAGGCAGGATGCGACAGGAGGGAGAGGGGCACCCCTTCCCCCCAGGGCTCTCTCACTGCGCCACCCCGGCTGGCTGACTGGGCTGGGTGGGGCTGCCCGCCCCTGGGTGCGTCTCCTTGAGGAGACGGAGGCGGCCCAGGGATGGGCTGGTTCCTTGCGGCAGCTCCTCCAGCTGCCCTGGTGCAGAGATTGGCTCCCGGCTGCAGCTAGGTAACAGGCGGTGGGAGGGGATTGGCTCCTTCCGCATCTCCAGCGGAGACTTGGGGGAGGAGATTGGCTCTCGTCGCAGCCTAGGTAACGATGGTGGGAGGGGATTGGCTCTTTCCGCAGCCCAGCTGCTGACCTGGGGGAGGGGATTGGCTCTCCGCAGCCTCAGCAGTGACCTGCGGGTGGGAGGGGGAGGGGATTGGCTCCTTGCTGCAGCCTAGGTAACAAGTTTGGGGGGCGTGGGGAGGGGGAGAGAGGGAGGAGCGGGAGGCTAGGCCCCGGAGGGAGCTGGCTCTCCTCTGCAGCTTGAGCACGGAGCATGGGGTGGGAGTCCCATCTCACTGCAGCCTCTGCGGTGAGCTCAGGGTGGGGGCTGCTGGGTGCCTGAGTGGAACTGGGGTTGTGAGGTGGGAGGGGGCTGCTCGAGGATGGAGGAAGGGGGCTGGGCTGGGCCGCCCAGGCAGCAGCACGGGCGGGGCACCCTCCTCGGGCCCCTTGGAGCTAGCAAGGGGCCACCCTTCCAGCCTGGCGTGCTCCCTGCAAGCCAAGAGCTCCTTGCAGCCCCCTGTCCGGCTTCCCGGCACCAGCTGCCCTGGGGCTCATCTCGCAGACCATGACCCGCCTGGACCGCAGCTCTCACAGTGGTGGGGGCCATGCCAAAGGGAGCCGGCCCCTTAACTCTTTGCTGGCTGGGCACCGGGTGGCCCAGCCCCCCTCTGCTCCTGGGTCCAGGGCTTCTGTTCAGGTTGGTGTATGTGGGAGAGACTAAAGGGAGAGGTACACCTGGGAGGTCTTGGGATCTGGGAGGGTTACGGTGGGAAAGGGGTGCTTGGTCAGGACTTGGGGGTGGGTCTCATGTAAGGAAATTGCTTTCTGGAAAGTGCTTTTTGAATCTCTGAATGGAAGCCAGGAGTTCAGGGTTTCTTCAGCCACAGGGGGATGGCATGTGTAGGAAGGCCAAATGGCTCTTATTTATTGGGGTTCTATGCTGGTGGCTTTGGGGTTGGCAGTTGGTGCAGGAACTGATAGGAGCCACCAGGGCAGAGTGGGAAGGAGGCATTTTGGTGGCTGAGGTGGCAGTTGTGGCTGAGCGGTGATGGGGCCCATGTCCTTGAGTGGGTTGACTGATGGAGCGGCAGTGAGGCCTGGGGTGTGGTGAGGAAGGGAGTGATAGTGCTGGTGTGAGGGGACACCAGGGGCCGGCCTTGGCAGGGGTGGGGTGCCCAGTGAGAATCAGCTGACTGCCTGAGGCTCTCCTGAGACGGAAGCAGCTTGCTAGGATCAGCTGAGAGTGGGAATTCTGGCAGGGATGGATCTTGAGGTGAGCCTGGGCTTTAAGAGTTGTGGGTGTCCAGCCTGACTCCTGCCTCAGCCTTGGAAGGGGGAATGGCTGTAGGAAGGGCTGGAGGCAGCCTGTCGTTGTCATTGGTGGCAGCAGGTGGTTGCAAATGCAGGGATTTTCCTCTCTGGCCCACCCCACCCCTTTATGCAAATGAAATGGCACCATAGGCTGATGCAAGCCTGGCCACCTCGGAGTAATTCTGCGTAACAGTTCGCCCTTGCCTGGCCTGGCCAGCATCCTACAACAAACCCGAGTTCGAAGGGATTCTCATTCCCAGAATGAGAAGTGTCTCCTGCTTCCTTCCCCCTTCTTTCTGGTGTAGCGGTGAGGTGGCCCTGCCTTTTGGCCTGGCTGTATCTCTGGGCCTAAGCCCACAGGCTTGTCTGAGGTTGATCATGCTGGTAATTTTTGCTAGCTCGTTTTTTTTTGTTGTTGTTGTTGTTGTTCTTATTTTTTATGGAGGCTGGTATCCGGAAATGGATGAGTGAAGCCCTGTTGGTACAGAGGGGACAGAGGCTGGGAGAGCTGCCCACCACTCCCAGGTCTAATCAGAGTGATGCTAGGAAAGTCCCCTGGATCCAAGAGCTAAAGTTGCGGTGATCTGTCTTTCAGGACATAGATCTGATTGACATCCTTTGGCGACAGGATATTGACCTGGGGGCTGGGCGTGAGATTTTTGACTATAGTCATCGCCAGAAGGAGCAGGATGTGGATAAGGACGTGCGAGATGGAGCGGAGCAGGAGGACACCTGGTCAGGCGAGGGCGCAGAAGCTCTGGCGCGAAACCTGCTAGTGGATGGAGAAACTGGGGAGAGCTTCCCTGCACAGGTACCCCCACCTCTGCCCACTTCTAGAAACTTCTCCTTAGAGAAGGCAGCTTCTGTCTGTGGGTTAAACCTGAATATATCTTTTGGGTTGGGGTCTCTAAGTCACTTGGGCTGAGGAAGGGGGAGTGGATGAGCAACAGAAGCAGAGGGGCCAGGCCTTGGTGACAACCAGCAGGGAGGAAGCAAAGCATCTAGCAGCTTCCTGTTTGTCAGGAATCTTCCACTCTCCCTCTGGTCTTTCCTGGAGTTTGGGATGCAGGGCCAGCCATCATCCTGGGCACAGAGGGAGAGTGTAGGCCTGCGGCTGTCTCGGCCCTCCTTTGGCTTCCCTGAAGGCTGGGGAAAGGATGGGGCAGAGGCTTCGGCCCGCAGGCGGCCGAGGCCCAGGTCAGTCAGACTTACGGTTGCTGTTGCCACAGGTGCCTGGTGGGGAGGACCAGACGGCCCTGTCCCTGGAAGAGTGCCTTAGGCTGCTGGAGGCCACCTGCCCCTTTGGGGAGAATGCTGAGGTGAGCAGGACTCCAGGGAGCACCCACCGAGCCAGCAGGGCAGCCTGCACGCCGTATGTCCCTCTGCAGCTGTCCGGGGGGCCAGCCCCTGGGGCTGGCCTGCTCCTGGCTGCAGGGGTGAATTCAGAGGAAGGAGGAGACAGAACCTCAGCTGGTAGTCTCTGGGAGGAACGCGACAGTGGTCTTGTCTTCCCCTCGTTAAAACCTCTGTGTTTTGCCCTAGTTTCCAGCAGACATTTCCAGCATAACAGAAGCAGTGCCTAGTGAGAGCGAGCCCCCAGATCTTCAAAACAACCTCTTGTCTCCTCTCCTGACGGGGACAGAGTCGCCATTTGATTTGGAGCAGCAGTGGCAAGATCTCATGTCCATTATGGAAATGCAGGTAGGATCACCCGAACAGGACGCAAACCTCTCGGGCAGGGGCAGGGGGTGTTCCATTCAGCTGCGAAATTTTTCTCCTCTGGGAAGAGAAAGGAACAATTTTCTCATCCATGGGAAAGTGGGGACACTGAGAGGTCATCGTCCAGGTGTCTCCTTGGGGTAGGGGGTGCAGTCAGGATGTGGGTTCGGGTTAGAGCTGAGCCTTCTGAAACAGGACTGTCCCCTAGGTTTGCCTTCTTCCTTCGAGGTAGGTAATCGCTTAAGCGCATGCTTCCAGCTTTAGCGTTCCTACAGCCGGACACTGGTGCGGTGTGTTTGCGGCTGGGGCCGGCTCCTGCCCCTTACGGTCATCTAGTCAGGCCTTTGTTATTTTAAAGGTGAGGAAATTGAAGCTCAGAGAGGTTAAGTGATGTGCCCGTGGTCCCAGGGCAGGTGGTACAGCTGGGCTTTGTCCCTCCAAGGCTGGGTGTTCTTGGCTGTGCAGATTTTACAGAGGAGAGGTAGGCAGGGTTGTGTGTTTTCCTTGCCTCTCTCTCGGAGGTAGGGAGTCTGGCCAAACACAGCTGAGAGCTGGGCAGCCCTGCGTTGGGTGGGGTCCATCCATATCTGCCAGGCCTCGAAGGCCTGGTGGACCGAGCAGGACTGGGAGTTGACCCTGGGCTCTGGATTCCAGTCTCTCGCCTTCCCACCGCGCGGCTGTGCCTGTGCTGGGTGCTTGCTGCCGTGCCCCCCCAGCCCGGGGAGAGGGAGTCTGCTCAGAACGAACCGTGACGCTCTTTCCCCTGCCAGGCCATGGAAGTGAACACTTCGACCAGTGAGATCCTGTACAGCGCCCCTCCTGGAGACCCCCTGAGCACCAACTACAGCCTTGCCCCCAACACTCCCATCAATCAGAATGTCAGCCTGCATCAGGCGTCCCTGGGGGGCTGCAGCCAGGACTTCTCACTCTTCAGTCCCGAGGCGGAGAGCCTGCCTGTGGCCGGCAGCTCCACGCTGCTCCCGCTGGTCCCCAGCAACTCCACCAGCCTCAACTCCACCTTTGGCTCCACCAACCTGGCGGGGCTCTTCTTCCCGCCCCAGCTCAACGGCACCGCCAACGACACGGCAGGCCCTGAGCTGCCCGACCCACTGGGGGGCCTGCTAGACGAAGCCATGCTGGACGAGATCAGCCTGATGGACCTGGCCATCGAGGAGGGCTTCAACCCCGTGCAGGCCTCCCAGCTCGAAGAGGAGTTCGACTCTGACTCAGGCCTCTCCTTGGACTCCAGCCATAGCCCTTCGTCCCTGAGCGGCTCCGAAGGCAGCTCTTCCTCCTCCTCCTCCTCCTCCTCCTCCTCCTCCTCCTCTGCTTCTTCTTCAGCTTCTTCCTCCTTTTCTGAGGAAGGTGCTGTTGGGTACAGCTCGGACTCTGAGACCCTGGATCTGGAAGAGGCCGAGGGCGCTGTGGGTTACCAGCCCGAGTACTCCAAGTTCTGCCGCATGAGCTACCAGGACCCGTCGCAGCTCTCCTGCCTGCCCTACTTGGAGCACGTGGGCCACAACCACACGTACAACATGGCGCCCAGCGCCCTCGACTCCGCCGACCTGCCACCGCCTGGCGCCCTCAAGAAAGGCAGCAAGGAGAAGCAGGCCGACTTCCTAGACAAGCAGATGAGCCGGGACGAGCATCGAGCCCGAGCCATGAAGATCCCCTTCACCAATGACAAAATCATCAACCTGCCGGTGGAGGAGTTCAACGAGCTGCTGTCCAAGTACCAGCTGAGCGAGGCCCAGCTGAGCCTCATCCGCGACATCCGGCGCCGGGGCAAGAACAAGATGGCGGCGCAGAACTGCCGCAAGCGCAAGCTGGACACCATCCTGAACCTGGAGCGGGACGTGGAGGACCTGCAGCGCGATAAAGCCCGGCTGCTGCGGGAGAAGGTGGAGTTCCTCCGGTCCCTGCGGCAGATGAAGCAGAAGGTCCAGAGCCTGTACCAGGAGGTGTTCGGGCGGCTTCGGGATGAGAATGGGCGGCCCTACTCGCCCAGCCAGTACGCACTCCAGTACGCCGGGGACGGCAGCGTCCTCCTCATTCCCCGCACCCTGGCCGACCAGCAGGCCCGGCGACAGGAGAGGAAGCCAAAGGACCGAAGAAAGTGAGCCTGGGAGGAGAGGGGGGTTGACGCTCACCGGGATGGAAACTGGAGAAGGGCTGGGCCTGGACCTGGACCTACAGTGGGGACTTGAATGCCTTCTTATCCAACAGATCTCAGATGGGATGAACTGCCGGTCAGTGGACAGGAAGAGGAGGGCGCAGGCGCTGTCTGGCTCAGCTTCCCCCTGTGGGGCGGGGAAGGGGGGCGGAAGCAGCCAGACCGTTTGGGTGGACAGGGTCCTCACCCCTGCTGTTTCCTTTGAGGGAAGGGGTGGTGCTCGCATTGCTGGAGGCCGACCAAGGGGAAAGGGGGGCATCTTGTGAGAGGAAAGTCATAGAAAGTCTCATTCCTGGAAAGAAGAAAGGAGGGAAGGGAGGAAAGAAGGGGGATTGGGAAAAAAAAAAAACAAAAACAAAAACCCAAAAAAAATCAAAGCGGGAAGAAAATCAAAGGGCAGGTTAAGGTTGGCTCTGCCAGAGTACCAGAGGGCAGGTTTAGGTGGGACTAGGCCCTAGGCAGGAAGAATCCCCACTTCACCCCAGGGGAGGGTGGAACACAAGGTAGGATCTGGGAGGGGCCTTGTGGGCTCTTTTAGCTCCTGCCCTGTGGAGCCCCAATGGGGAGCTCTTGGGTGTGTCCTGTAACGTTTTCATTTGTAGGGGAGCCATTGGGACCCAACACTCGCTTGAGGAGTTAGGGTCAGAGAGGGAACAGGAAAGGGTCACGAGGCCCCCGTGCCGTGTTGCAGCAGCCCCAACACCAAGCATGTCCTTCACTGCCCTGCCATTCCCATCTCCCTCTGTGCCCGGTCCCCCCTGAGCTGAGGCACCCACGTTTCCATCCGAGCCTGCATGCGAAGGCTGTTCTCTGCCCGCCTGCGTGCCCCTGCCCCTCCCCGCTGCCTGGAGCTCTTCTGCAGCTGGGGCGCTGGCAGTGCCCCCAGTGCTGAGCCTGTGGCCTCCTGGGGGCTACTCTGAGGCAGGGGGATGATGTGGACAAGCCAGGCAGTATTCAGCACAAACTGGGGAGTGACACTTCCCTCGGGCCTCCCCTACCAACAACTGGGCATGTCACTGGAAGACAAAAACCCACAAAACCCAGCAACAAAAACTAGTCCTTCTAGAATTTCTTGCGCTTTGATTTTTTTTAGGGCTTGAGCCCTGTTTCACTTATAGGGTCTAGAATGCTTGTGTTGAGTAAAAAGGAGATACCCCAATATTCAAAGCTGCTAAATGTTCTCTTTGCCATAAAGACTCCGTGTAACTGTGTGAACACTTGGGATTTTTCTCCTCTGTCCCGAGGTCTCCGTCTGCCTTTTTTTTGTTAGTTTGTTTCTTTCTAGAAAAATGAGAAGTGCATGTAATGGGGGCTGAGAGCACCTACCCCCAGGCTCTCGGCCACAGGCTGCTTCTCTATACCCCCAGTTTAGTAAAGACCCCTATCAGGAGGATTGCCTGGGGGAGGCAGAGAGGGGAGCAGCGCCAAGGTGGCCAGATGGCCAGGACCACAGTGTCTTTATTTTTAACTCTTTGCCACTGCTGCCCCCACCCCTGCCTGGCTCTGGAGTACAGTCAGCTCCAGACTAGCAGGAGTGAGTTGTGGGAAGAGAAGTGCCAGATTCTCCTCCCCGCTGGGGGGCAGGGGAAAGCGGGGTGTTCTGAGCAGTGGGGATACAAGGCACGAGCCTGGGAAGTGCTTTTATAAATTATTTTCCTTGTAGATTTTATTTTTAATTTATCTCTGACCTGCCAGGGAGAGGAGAGAGAGAGAGAGAGAGAGAGATGCTGTGAGCACATGACAAAATAAAATAAAATAAAATGGATGATTCATTCTGAAGTGCAATTTTTCCCTATTTTGAATTCAAATTGAGTAAAAGACCCCAGGAGGGAGGACTGGCCATTGTGTGGCTAAGGCAGAACTCACAGGGGAAGGTGGGTGGAGAACAGGAGAGGTTGACAAATTTAGAAAGACAAAAAGTCTTAAGTACCCTATTAAACCTTCTGAGCAGTGCTGGTACCTCTTCACAGGGTTCTAACTGAATCCTGGGGGGTGGGGGTGGGGGGGACGGACTTAGAATCCTTTTTGGGCTTCCCTAAGGACAAGGCGAGGTGGAGGTGCTGTCCTCTGGCCCAGCTCCTTGTCCGCTTATGAGTTAGTGCATTTTTAATGGTGAGCATGCTGTGCTTTCTCTGGTGGCCCCACCCACCAAAGGGGTGCAAAGCATGGGAGAGCAGCCACACCAATGACCGAGACAAACCCTGAGAAATCCACGAGACCGACACAGGCCCAAGACTTGAGCGCAAGAGCAGGACCATAGAACTAGAGAAGCAGGAAGCCAGACTCCAGGGTTTAAGGCATCTGAAGGCCTCCCAGCAGAGGTGAACAGAATCTGTTCTCCCTCAAAACATGTGCTTTAATATCAAGCCTACGAAGAGCTGGGTGCTTGCTGGAGCCACCGCCACACGCTGGGTAAGTGGCTAGCAAATGTGAGGAACAAATGCTCACCTGGCAGCCTGTGACATTACCAGACAAGATTTAGGACCAGAAGCTGTGATTCCCCATCGTGGAACCTCCTGTGTACCCCCTTGTGACCTGGCCTAGCCCCATAGTCCTTTTTTTTTTTTTTTTTTAAAGATTTAAAAAATTTATTTATTTGACAGACATAGATCATAGAGAGAGAGGAGGAAGCAGGCTCCCTGCTGAGCAGAGAGCCTGATGCGGGGCTTGATCCCAGGATCCTGGGATCATGACCTGAGTAGAAGGCAGAGGCTTAACCCACTGAGGCACCCAGGCGCCCCGCCCCGTAGTCCTTTAATGGTGCTACCAGAGTATCCGAAGCGGTGGAACAGAATTCATAACATCAATTTATTTGTTTCAGTTTACACTGGCTTTTGTTGTTGTTGTTGTTAAACCCCCATCTAGTTGGAAAACATCCTCAAACGAGCTCTTTCCTAATTAGGAATTAGCTAATGTCTGTAAGCCAGATAAAACCAAGATTCTTGAAAAAAGAGTAAGACTAAAAATTATGTTTGAAAAACTTTAATTCATCCTGATAAAAAATACAAATTATATATAGAAGAGTAAATTGTGACAAGTAAAACTCAGTCATGTTTTTGTACCCCTTCTAGAAATGTGTGTATGTATTTCTAGGTACACAATTAGGCTGTAACTTTTATCTTGCTTTGCAATTTTAACCTAACACATTTAAATGTTTTTTTTTTAAGATTTATTTATTTGACAGATCACAAGTAGGCAGAGAGGCAGGCAGGCAGAGAGGAGGAAGCAGGCTCCCTACTGAGAGAGCCCGATGCGGGGCTCGATCCCAGGACCCTGAGATCATGACCTGAGCCGAAGGCAGTGGCTTAACCCACTGAGCCACCCAGGCGCCCCCAATTAAATGTTTTTTAAGAGAAAAAAAAAAAAATCATCTCTCACCCTCTTAAGTGCTGCCCCTGCTCTGAGAAAGTACATTTTTGCCACCCTTCCCCCACGTCCCCTTATGGAGAGATGTACAGTTGTGTCTCGCATCTTGCTGATTAGCTGGGGCTTTGAGCCAAGTTGGTCAGCACTTACTGTGGCGTTGACCTCTTTCTGCCGCTGGCAGGTGGAGTGGGTGCTTCAGCTTCTTCTGGCAGGAAGAAGACAGGAGGACTTGAGTAATAAGGCCTGTCAGAGAAGCTGCTACACCTCAGACAAGTGAGAAGAGGTCCTAGACTCGGCAGGGAGATGAGCAGGCCTCAGGCTTAACTGCGGACCAGACTTCAGGGTGACCTGCCCAGGTGGGAGCGGAAGCCTGGCTTTGTCTTGACTCTAGTACTGGGCTCTGTCCAAGGCGATTTCTCCCCACATCCTAATTCACATGGGCATTCTGAAGTACACCCCTTGTTTCAGCCTCTGCCCTACACAGATCTCACCAGTGAGGCTGGAGTCAGTATTTCAGTGTCACTAAAAATAGAAGAAGTCCAGAACTGAGGGGGAAGGTAGTGAGCTAGAGAATGCTCAGTGTCCCCAAGCCCTGGCCTCCACGGTGGACTCCCGCCCAGACGGGGGAAAGCTGGACAGCAACCCGCCAGCCAGTGACTGGGGAGGACTTAGCACGCAGCCCGGCCTTCCTCAGGCAGCCCTCTTAAAAAGTACTAACCCCACCGCCTTCATGTCTCCTACGGCATCCAGGAGGCACCCACCTAATTCTACAACTTCAGCTCCAACTAACCAGTCCGATGGCACGACCAGCAAGAAGTCCATCTCATTACTGACACAACCCGCACACAAGCACAAGCAGCAGACTGCTGGCGGCCTCCCTGCAGGTCACTCTCCCGACCGAGTGTGGAAACTGTCCAGCAAAACCCGCAAGCTTCATTATCATGAGTGGCTAAGCCTTGTTTTCTTATCACTTGGACCCATCAGGGAGATGAAAGGGACTCACAGACCTTCAATTTGTCATTCTGACAGCCTAACAAGAACCTTTCACCTTTCACTTTTCCCACAGAGGCCGCCAATCCTCCTTGCCTCTAGTTCTGAACCTCATAGTGGGGGAGCTCGGTGTACACATGGAGCTTAGCACCTGGCTGGAGTCCTGACCCTTGCTCTGTCCAGGACTTCACAGTTCATGTCCACCTGGATTAGCGGACAAACGGAATCCAGCACACAGACTGTCCAGAGGAGTTCAGGACCCAGTAAAGAGGCATGTTCTCAAAATCAGTTGGATAGAAACACTTGTCTTCCTCTCTGAGCAAACAGGAATATTACAGAAGTCTTAAAGCTGGTTCTTTTCCAGTCTAACTGCAGAATGGAGAGAGGTTGCACGGTATTTGTTACTTAATTTCAGATGCTATTTCCACCAGGGAAACAAAACCTAGTTTATACTTGGGAGGAGGCAGGGAAAAGGCTAAGGAGATGGTGCTTTTAAACACGAATTTAATTAGGCTAATTCAGTTGTCTTTTTTTTTTTTTTTAAAGATTCTATTTACTTATTTGACAAAAAGAGATAGAGAGGGAACACAAGCAGAGGGAGTGGGAGAGGGAGAAGCAGCCTTCCCACAGGGCAGGGAGCCCAATGCGGGGCTTGATCCCAGGATTCTGGGATCATGACCTAAGCCAAAGGCAGCTGCCTAACAAATGAGCCACCCACTCAGTGGATTAAAGCCTCTGCTTTAGGCTCAGGTCACCATCTCAGGGTCCTGGGATCGAGCCCCACATCGGGCTCTCTGCTCCGGAGGGAGCCTGCTTTCTCCTCTCTGTCTGCCTCTCTGCCTACTTGTGATTTCTGTCAAATGAATAAATAAAGTCTTAAAAAAACAAAAACGAATGAGCCACCCAGGCGCCCCAAGTTGTCTTAGACCTTAGTCCTCAGCTAGGGACTGAAGTAGCAATTTAAACAGTGACCCAGTGCCCCACAGCTAGGCCCCCGAGTTGCCCAGTGGGGTAAACAGTGGCTCTGGTACTACCACAAACCACCAAGGTTACAAAGCAGATCCAGACACGCTACTAAATATTTAAACACAAGCTATTTAATATAAGCAACAACTACAGAAGCAAATCATCAGTATATATTGTAAACTTATTGTTTCAGCCTTGCCTCATAGTCCTGCTGCCTCACTGGCCTAAGGTTAAAAAGAGAAAAGAAAAAAAAAAAAAAAAAAGCAAAGCCCTAGAAAACAGAATACTTGCTCTACCTGCCCCCACTGAGCAGAACCAAGTATGGTTTTCATCCCAGTGCAAGGCTTTCAAGATTCAGCAGTTTATTCAGTGGGAAGCTCTCAAGGCCAAGGTCAATTAAAAGTCATCCATAGAAGACAGCTGAGCAACTGTGAACACATTGGTTAGAACAGCAGTAACTTCTGAAGAAAACCTCAGTGCTGGACAGTCAAACCGAGATGATATGCAGATCACAGCCCAAGGACTGTCTGTAGAATCTTTAAGCTCCACCATCCCCAAGCTTCCGTAGCCACACACCAGAACACCCAGATGCCTCTGCCCAGATTGGTTCCTACTGCTGAAAAGCAAGATGAAGCCAAGATACCTTCCTTAACTAAAGCTGAATGCAGGCCTGGTAGCAATACTTGTATTTTCAGTCATATGCTAGAGGAGAAACACTAGCCTGTACTTAGTTCCACCCTATCACTCTGAATTTTAAACAAGGTCTTTTTATCCTCCCAGAAATACCCAACTTGCAAATCAGATTAATACTAGCATCGGAGACACGTGATCAGGTTCATTTGATCTCAGACAGAAACCAGGTCCATACATAGTTTAGGATCTGGAGCCACTGTAGAAAATTTGGATTTCAGAGTTCTAGTTCCACCAATTATCTTGGAGTAGCAGTTTCCTCTCATTTCCCCTTTCTCTGTGATGGAAACAGTGACTATAACACACATTCCCACTGTCACAAGCCATAAAGATGTCCTGAGCACATAAGGCCAAACACCAAATGGCCATGTCAAAATCAAACTGACCCGAGCTAGAGTGAATTCTGGATTATAAGATTATATCTGAAAGTAAGTACTTAAAAACTCAACTATTAAAAAGTATTTATAATTAGACCAAACTTTCAAATGACACAGAAACAATGATTCCTGAGCACTGTCAGCTGACAGACTGCCTCCGTGGTCATTTACTGTACTAACTTGAAACTCAATTGAAGACAACGGAAGACACCTCAGATGGTGACTGGTCACCGGGTTAGTAAGCTCTTCTGGTCATATAGCGACTAAGGTCATCACCTGTCTCCTCTTCAACTCCCGGGTGAGGAGTCTACGATGACGCAGCTCCACTGACACCATCCAACTCGCTCTTGTGCTGCCTGAAGAAATGCTCTCCGATATCTTCTGAAACAGAGGGAAGCTTTGTTGTGCCTCTGTGTACCTTTTATTTCCAACATTTCTGCATGCATTTGTGGCTTCAACAAGCACTTGAGAAAACTTTATCAAAACCCTTCATCTAGACATGTGACAGCTGGCTTTCAACGATAACAAAGCTGTGAAAGTCTATCCGCACTTTCATTTTCGCTGCATGCATTATCGATGTCAGCATGTTCCCAGGGCAAGAATGAGGGGGTTTTATGAGGGTTCTGGAATGCTAGAAATGGCAATTAAGTAGGTTCCAGAGGTTCAGACTAAAGCTGAACAGCAATCCACTCTGGACACCTAGAAGGCTGAAGGCTGATTTCAGTGCATCTAACAATGCAGTACAAAACCAGAACATCTCTGCCCACCTCACCCCAACTCATCCAACTAGCTAATGGCTCTGCTACTGCCAACCCCAAGGACACACCAAGATCTCTCTGCAGAAGGGCCTCCTCCCTGGCTCCACTTTACCTCATCTCCCCAAACTCCTCGGAGGCTTTTTTTTTTTTAAGATTTTTGTTTTTAGGTAATCACACCCAGTGTGGGGGTCAAACTCACAATCCCAAGATCAAGAACTCTATGTTCTACTGACTGAGCCAGCCAGATGCCCCAAGGAGGCTTTTTGAAAAAAAAATTTATGCATCAGTTTATTTATTTGAAACAAATGCTTTGTGCTAGTAAGTAGAGCTGATCTGACCTCTGGAAATCCCATTTTTCCTTTTAATAAATAACAAGAGCTTAGTTCCATTTTTGCTCTAGAATTATAGGCAGAAAATGACATTAATAAAGTGGGTAACATTTTAATTCAGTGATTAAACACGAGGCCAATTCCTGAAAATTTCAGAGTTGACTATTTAGCTAAGGTGACACAAGTCTACAAAATACACGAGCCAAGAACTAAACCTACTTCAAAACCCTGTTTCCAAACACATCGTGGGGTCTGGAAGTGCAAGCGGGTCAGAGTGCCAAACAAACTGCGCAATATGAAGACAGAATGATGTGACAACCTTTACCATCTCTGGAGTAACTATAAATGTTTGATAAATGTTCACTAAATAAATAATGATGAGACCACTCAAAGTTTCAGGCCAGACATTAGATTCTCAAGCCTATAGTGTTCAAGAAATTAAACCACCCAACTGTGGAAGTTGTTTCCTTATAGGCTGAACCTATAAAGTAGTGAAAGGCAGGGAGAGTTTTTGGTAATACTTAATCAAGACAGAAATCAAAGATTATAAATCTATAGTTTTATTAAGACAAAAACCGACAATGTGGTATGAAGTTTACATTTAAACAAAGTTTCCACAGAAACCTAACACATGCCTAAAAAGATTTTACAATGGAGTTCTAGAATGCAGGTCTAGACGATGTCAAGAACTGATGGATCTCATGATTCAAGACAGCATTTTGGGTATTAGTTAATTCTTAGGATTAAAAAAAATTTTTGTTTTGTGTTTTAAAGTGAACCACTGCCCTAGTATGAAAGTTTAATCTTCTCCTGAGACCAGGGCTTTTGAAATCATTCCGCTCTTGGAAGTGATTCAGTGAACTTGTGCTGTCGGTGACTGAACTCTGCCACCAATGATTTCAGAGTTCAAAGTTCAAATAACAGGCTCCAAGAGTTTTCCACCCTAAGAGCAGGGGCCCTTGTCTCTCTCTACTCTCCCACTTTCTACACCACCCTCTTCCCCTCCCCAAACACCTCACAACCAGTGGTGTGGATGGACAAGCTGATGTCTAAAACCTCATAACTGGAAGAGTCTTCTTATCAATTTCGAGAATTAGCACCTCTAAGACAGAACAATCTGCCTGTGAATACACTCCAATTAAACTCCCTCTTCAGCCAGTTTCCATCCCCAAAATGGCAGCTTTGGTAACTTATTAACTGGCTTAGTCCTCTGTCGGGAACAGCATTAAGCTCAGGCAGGGAACACCTTGGCTTACAAATTTCAGGCATTCACAGCTTTTAAACAGTCTCTCACAGTCCTCATTTAGGTTGCCAATGACATTTTTTTGAAAAGATAAAATATTCTGGACACAGAACCGAATCACCACAAGTTTGTTCTTTCCATTGTTTTACCATTTCCCCAATCAGGCCCAAATTTTAACAAAAATGATCCTACCCATCTCTGCTCCTTCCCACCCCCAACCCTCCCACCCCAAAAAGATACACCAGTAATAGCCAAAAACTACACACATGCTACGCTGTAAAAATGCAGAGTTAACACTATTGGGAAGAAGGCTGTGGGTTGTGGAGATGCGCTTTGAAGATCTACAGTATCTTTTGCTCTCCCACACACCCATTCTGCAAGTTCTGTCCTTCATGGAAGGCCCTTTGCCTTTCTCAGCAAAGTACAGAATGGGCTGCCTTGCAACACTTCTCTTCCCTCCCCTCCACTGGGATGATGTGCAAACTACACAGCATGGAAAGGCTTTAAAGCACTTGGGCTGCTGTAGGGCACAGAAAATGATACTTGCTCTTCAAAGGACATCTTCTCAAGCCACCTCTATGGTGTCAAGTAGAACTCCTTCCCTCCCCACTTGAAACCCACAGTCAGATGTGACAGGGGCAGGTACTCAGGAGAGTTAATTCTTGTCATCTTTTTTGTCATCATCCTCCGAGGGGTAAGAATGCCACGTCAGCCTTTCCTCATAGAAGGATATGACCACCTGTGGGCACTTGACATTGGCTTCCTTGGCAGGGACTAGGTCAGCCTCATCAGAATTTTTCCTGCAGAACAAAGCAGAGAGACCCTGAGACCAGGTGCTAGTGGTCTCCTAACTTGGATGACACAAGGAATAGGGCTTTGAGAGTATTAATTCCAAAAGAGTAGCCTAGGGAAGAGTGATAACATGGCCCAAGCAGCATTTAGTCAAGTGACATCCGCAAAGATCTTCTGCTGAAAATCCTCTCTGGGTATCTTTTAAAAGCTAAGTCACTTAACTCAATCTATCACATCTGAACCTCCAGGCAAGGCCAGGAAAAAAACATGACTCTCAGATTCTTCAAGGGCAGAAGAGAGGCTTCCACACTCTTCCAAAAGCTGTATCTCGGCTTTATATATAGAATTTAATACCAGACTGGGCAGTAAGATTTAATACCACTGGCTCTAGCCAATGCAAGTGGACACGTTCTCACTGACTTGTAATTACACTGTTTAACGTTACCAAATGCCAAGCTCACACAGACATTCCACAACTCCCAGGTGCTTTGAAATGGTGCTTCAACACTGGGAAGTAGAAAATAAGGGACTGTTACATAATTCTCTGTATTTTTCTGTACTTATTTAAAATGGTTTCAAAATTTGAAAATCACATACATATTACAAAGGACTTAGGAATAAGGACACTGGGAATCTCCTGGATGGGAGCAGCGGCATTAGGGCAGTTAGCAGTTCTATGATGGGCTCTCTGATGAGTTACCACCCCAAACTTCTAGCACCCAGCAACAGATAAACCAAAGCCAGAGAGCCCAAGGTACCAGGGTTGACTAAGCTGGTAAGGTAGGTTTTTGAACAACGGACTGAAGAGAATGGGAGGAAAAAAGGAGTGTAATCGTTGGGAGCCTGAAGCAGGCTGCATGAAAACAACACTTTCTGAGGGAAGTTCAGTCATTTCACAGCAAAGAAGTATTTGGTATTTTGGAAATAGACAAGTATCTCAACTCTCCAGGAAAATCACCTTAAAATGAACTCGGTTTTATAATCAATATCCAATCTTTTTATCTTAACCTGTAGAGTTACATTCAGGTAAAATCTTTACAGATAGCGGTAATTCAACCAAAAGGAATGTAATCTTAGACAAGATAGAAACAGTACCCGTAACTCAGACTGGTCACATGCAGACAGAGAAAATATATTCTAATTGGACTATAACTCCTAGTATCAATCCTTTTACCCCAAATGCACACCTTAAAAATGAACTTTTCTCCTATAGGCTAGCAATAATTCAGCTAAAAGATCTGATTCAGTGAACATCTAGGGAATGCAAAAATAAGAAAACAAAGTTTCACCTAACTGTGACATAGCCTTCTAGTAGTGTCAAAGTTAGGCCTCTCTGGCCACCTTCTAAACCAGGGGAATTAGTGCAGACAGGAGTTTCAGAGAAGGTTCTAGACTGACAAAAGGACAAAATCCTCAGTAATTGGCAAAAGTTTAGAATCATTCGCTCCTAATTTATATCTTAAGGACAATGATTGAGACCCACATGGGCGGGGTGGGGAGTGTGGAAACGACGTAGGACAGGGATGGGGCACAAGTTATTTCTCAACAAGCAAGAAAAGGGAAAGAAAGCCTTCCTTTGGACAGAGAATAGGGAGATTTTAGAGAATCTGGGGTCACAGTTCTTGTAATTCCAACACAAATGTTTTCATTAATCTGTTTCGTGGAGTTTTACTATCACTGATACACTTGGGAGGGGGGGCTTGCTCTATGCTCAGTAAAGGGGACTTTGCTGACCCCTACTGGCTGATCCTGGAATTACAGAATCTGCACTAAGTGGAAAGGATCTAACTTAATTAAGGACAAAGACCTACAGAAATTCTCAACTAACCCTGAGAAGTTAACAGAACTTCTGAACCTGGGGCCAGCCCGGTCTTTATTAAGGAGGTAGTACAAGGGGAGGGTGGTTCAATCACATTTCATTTCCCCTCCTTCGTTTACATCAGTGAAATGTGATCCTTCCCCATAACTTCTCCATTTTGGATTTTCTCCCACCTCCTAAAAAAAACGGGCAAAGATCTGAGAATCCTAAGGGCCCCTACCTGTAACTCATGAGTCCAGGCTGGCGGTCAGGCCGAGGGTCACTATCGAAGGACTATGCCATCTTAAAGATTTCACACTTGGGCGACTGGAATTTCGAAGGTCCAGCTCTTTTCTTCTGGCATGGAACAGATGGGGAGAAGAAAAAACCACCACACAGAGCCACTGGCAGACTCACCATTTCATCAGGAACATGAGTTCTCCACTGGAGTCTGTAGCTCCAATAATCCGCTCTGGCTCCAAACCCCGGGCAAAGCCTCGTGGCTTTTCTGACTGTAAGAACCAAATGGATGGAACAACTTTAATTATATGGCACTGTTGTCCAGACTGAAGTCACTCCTGCTTCTCAGATTAATATAATCACACTCTTGTCAGTATTTCACCAATACCTTGGCTCCAAGTCACAGGCCTTTTTGCAGCCTTCTGAGGGATTCTTCCATCAAGGTCCTGAAGTTCCCCATATGTAAAAAGGGACATATATCTCAAGCAAAATAAATTTTCACAACTATTTCTTCACCCTCAGAAAATAACTTACTTTAAGGTAATGAATAGATGAACATAGCAATCTCACACCTGTAATGATTACAACACTAAAAACTATCTATCTACAAGAATGAATTTACTTGTACTTACTATTCTTGAACCTCAAATAAAGTAAATACAGATTATTTACCAGAATGAACCCCCAATAGTTTGTAAGCATTAGCCTAAGATTCAGAAGGAATGAGATATGGCTGCTGAGGTCCAAGCAGCAGCTGAATGAAAGTGCTTACATTTAAAAATTAAAAGGGGGGACGTCTGGGTGGCTCAGTTGGTTAAGCAGCTGCCTTCGGCTCAGGTCATGATCCCAGCGTCTTGGGATCGAGTCCCACATCGGGCTCCTTGCTTGGCGGGGAGCCTGCTTCTCCCTCTGCCTCTGCCTGCCATTCTGTCTGCCTGTGCTCGCTCTCTCTCCCTCTCTCTGACAAATAAATAAAATCTTTTTAAAAATAAATAAATCAATAAATAAATAAAAATTAAAATTAAAAGGGCTTTCAGCTTGCGAGCAGTAGAAATTCTGGCTAGTAAAAATTCTTCTCCCCTTACCTCTTCTTTCTTCTTCTTTGGTTTGCTCTCTTCTCCCTTATCTTCAGAATCAGAGTCAGCTTTGCGTTTGCCTCCCTCTGATTTATCTGTCTCATGTGCTGTTTTCTGTGACTGCAGAAACTCGGCAATGAGATCAGGGCAATCCAAGTTCTCTTCTGGCTCCCACGTGTTATCCTCACTGAAACCAGAGGGCACAGTGAGTCACACTTTCCACTCAAAGTTAGCACACTCACACTAAGGAGACGCACAGGATGATGAGAGCTGGTATCCTTGGAAAAGAGGAGTTAATGATAATGAGTAACCAGATTTTGCCCAAGACCAAGAACTTGGCAACGCTGAAATTTCTTGGGGGTGGAGTGGGGAGGGGGACTTTTTAATACAAATTCAAAGCTTAGAAATTTGTCTTCTTCAAAGGGAAGTTACTGTTTACATAGTTGAATTGGTCTAAAGCCTGTACATAAAACTGCTTCTCAGAAATCACTGTCTTGCATTATAGCACTTTGTACATGTAGATGCTTTTCCTAATTAGAATGTAAGCCATGAAGGCCAGGCCTGGGTCACATTACCCATCAGAGTACTCTAGGCCTCGCACATTACTAGACTCCTGAGAAACAGTCAGTGACTAAATGAATGGATTTAGGGGCGCCTATGTGGCTCAGTCGTTAAGCATCTATCTTCAACTCAGGTCATGATCCTAGGGTCCTGGGTTCAAGCCCCACATTGGGCTCCCTGCTCAGTGGGAAGCCTGCTTCTCCCTCTCCCACTCCCCCTGCTTTTATTCCCTCTCTGGCTATCTCTATCAAATAAATAAAAAAACCCTTTAAAATAAGTAAATGAATGAATGAATGGATTTACCCAGGTTAATGAAACTTACTCTGAGAACCCCTTCCACTTTAGGAGGTACTCCACTTTGCCCTTTACCACTCGACGATCAAGAACTTTTTCCACCACATATTCCTCTTCCTCCTCTTCTAGCACCTCCTCCACTTTCTTCTTGTTTTGTTTCTTCCCCATAGTGCCCGCCAGCTTTCTGGTCTAAAGGGTGACGCTGCTAAAGTGGTAAAATAAAAAGGGCGTTAGGGCACACTTTTCTTGGCTAGGTGATTATTTGGATGGTTAGAAATCAAGGGACATTACTGACTTTAATAGCACATGCTGCTTATATAAGTGTTCTGCCTATTCAGCTTCAGTATAAAATAGTTTCCTCATCTATTCAGCTAGAAAGTTCATGCATAAACAGACCCAATCTCATAGCAAAACTTCTTTATTCTTGCATATCCACTTAAAACTTTTATACCTAGGGGCACCTGGGTGGCTCAGTCGTTAAGCATCTGCTCAGGTCATGATCCCAGGGTCCTGGGATTGGAATCAAGCCCTACATCAGGCTCTCTGCTCAGCGGAGCCTGTTTCTCCCTCTCCACTCCCCCTGCTTGTGCTCTCTCGCTATGTCTCTGTCAAAAAATAAATAAAAACTAAAAACCAAACCAAAACAAAAAACAAAAAAAAAACCCCACACACTATTCTAAGTTTTTTTTTTTTCTTTTAAGATTTAATTTATTTGTGAAAGAGAAACAGAACAAGCAGGGGGAGTGGCAGGCATGCAGGACTCGATCCCAGGACCTTCAGATTCTGACCTGAGCTGAAGACAGATGCTTAACCAACTGAGCCACCCAGGAATCCCTATTCTTTTTAAGCTATTGTGTTCCCAATACCCCTTTTACTACAGAGCATGGTATCTAAAATATTAGTTAAACTGGGGGTGCCTGGGTGGCTCAGTTGGTTAAGCGTCCAACTCTGTTTTCAGCTGGTCATGATCTTCAGTCAGCAGCGAGTCTCCTCTCTGCTCTTCTCTCCCCTCTCCCACCCCCACCATGAACTCTCTCTAAAATAAATGAATAATTATTATTTAATATTAATATTAAATATTAATATAAATATTATTAATTAAAACAAAATATTAATTGAAAGCAAGGCTCCTGAAAATAATGTACACATATCAGACTTATACACATATAACCCTCTGATCCATACTTTCATATTGCTGGACTTCAACTTTTACAGTGTGAAGTAGCTTGTTCTATTTATTAAACATCTGGCCTAACTCCCCCCCATTTCTTTGCATTGTTAAAACACCTCTCCTGAGGGGCGCCTGGGTGGCTCAGTGTTAAGGTTAAGCCTCTGCCTTCGGCTCGGGTCATGACCTCAGGGTCCTGGGATCGAGCCCCACATCACGCTCTCTGTTCAGCAGGGAGCCTGCTTCCCCCCACCCCCCCACCCCATGTCTCCTTCTCTGCCTACTTGTGATCTTGGTCTGTCAAACAAATAAAAATCTTCAGAAAACAAACAAACAAAACAAAACAGAAAAACACCTCTCCTGAGTCTCAAGGTTCTTTATGCAGTCTTTTCTGAACGCCACCAATGACTTTCAACTTGAAAGTTTCTTGTTAGTTTCTTATTCTACTTATGAGGTGGAGAAAGACTCATAAAAATGCCAGAATGACCACAAAATCCTCTAAACTGGGACACTGCAATAATCTGGAAAATGATAGGAAAAAAAAAAAAGAGATAGTTATCACAGATAATAGAACCTGAGTTTATTCTTTTGTAAACTACATCTCCAGGCTGGGTGACTTCTGGTGCTTAAATCCTAGTCCCCTATAAATCTATTTTTAGTCCTTCAAACACAATTCTGACTGCTGGTCGGCTTAATGCATTTGTTTACCAATTTGTGTCAGTAGGTGGCGCCATAAGCTATCAATACAACAAAACTGAGCTACAAAACTGGCCAAAAACCTGTGAATTGATGGATCACAGTTGCCCACAATGAGATACAAAAAATCAAGGGGCGCCTGGGTGGTTCAGTGGGTTAAACCCTCTGCCTTCAGCTCAGGTCACGATCCCAGGGTCCTGGGATCGAGCCCGGCATTGGGCTCTCTGCTCAGCAGGGAGCCTGCTTCCACCTTTCTCTCTCTGCCTGCCTCTCTGCCTACTTGTGATCTCTGTCTGTCAAATAAATAAATAAAATCTTTAAAAATATATATAACAAATTTTCATAAAAGTCAGGCCATATGTTATTTACATTAGTAGCTGTATCTGTCTTACTCACAAAAAGCAGTTACTGCCCATAATCCTGCTACTAGGAACCAAAAGGGTCAGAACAGCTTCTGGTTTATCTCTACTACTACTGCAGGCCTCCTCTCCCTCTATCATTAGCCTGGTCCCAAGGAGGAAGAGTCAAGGAACAAAGACTATATCCTTTAGGTTAAGTAAAGAAAACCCCCCAAAGGGGGAAATCTACAGTGAAACCTTTCTTTACTCACTCATTTTCTTAAGAGCAACTCAAAAAAGTGAAGAATGTAGAAAACAGACTCCTGCTTCTTTCTGCGCTTTCTCACCTGGCCCATCCCAGCATCTATCTCAGATGGAGGTATACTCAGAGATCCTCAGCCAGGTTCCCAACCTGGGTTTTTCCCTTATTTATAGGTAGTTCTCTAGGGTCCTGAGTAAGGTGCTTGTCAAAATCAGTGAAGTAGATTATAAATGCAACCCACTCTTTCTATAGAATCTAGCACCTTCAGAGGAGCGCAAGAGGCCCCCCGTAAGTATTACAACGTGCCAATGTTTCCAAATGGATTTTTTTTTTTTTAAGATTTTGGGGTTTTTGGTTTTTTTTTTTTTTTGAGCGAGGGAAGGCAAGAGCTTGAGTAGGGGAGGAGCAGAGGCAGAGAAAGAAGCATACTCCCCACTCATGACCCGACGCAAAGGCAGTCTAAACACCTGAGTCACCCAGGTAGCCCCCAATTGAATTATGTCAAGAGAAACCCTCTTTCCCTGAATATGATAGCCTCCAAACACTAGCAGGGACACCCAGAAAGAGGACTCTCAGTTGGAACTGCTTGGCAAGGAAATCTCAAAGTAACTCAAATCAGTATAGTAGCACAAGAGAAAAAGGCCTTTTATCAACACAACTTGCCACTCCCCCCTAAGCATCCTGGAAATCAAATTATGGCATCAAAAGTGCCATAATCATTGAACAAATGGTCAAAATTTATGACAGACCATCACAAGAGGTGTACGTTAAAGGTGAACAGTTCTGAATTAACTCAGAAATCTTAGTCCTTGGACCAGTCTCCTTAAGGCTTATCCCAATGTTGCAAGACAAAAAAACCTAGAGTTAATCTAAGCTATTGTAACTTTTATCTAAATATTTACTGGGGTGGGGATACCTGGCTAGCTCAGACTGTAGGCTGTGACTTCTTGATTTTGGGATTCTGAGCGTAATAAGACCCACATTGGGTTTAGAGACAACTTAAACAAATTTACTGGGTCTGCCACATTTTAAGCTGCCTAGAAAAATACACTTATACTGAAATTTAATTTACAGAGTGCTACCTCATTTGATCCTCAAAACAATCCCGTGAAACAAGCCACTCAGGTATTACCGACACTTCATGGATAACAGAACATTTACACAAAATAAATCGCCTAAGGTCACACACTTAACAAAGAGCACAGCACCTCAATAAGGACATGCAGCAAGGCTGAGCCCAAAGCCCTGCTGCACACACAAACTAGCAGCCGGCCACACTCCTGCAGTAGGGAGGGAGGCTTCTCTTCCGCCTGTACAAGGACAGGACAGAGATTACTTTTTCTTAGTATTTTATTATTTATTTGAGGGAGAGAGAGAGAGTGAGTGAGCGAGCGAGCATGAGCACGGAGAGGTACAGAAGAGGAAGAAGACGACTCTCTGCCGAGTAGGAAGCCTGATGTGAGGCTCAATCGCCAACCCTGGGATCACGGCCGGAGCCGAAGGCAGACGCCTAACCAACTGAGCCACCCAGGTGCCCCAGGACAGAGATTTCTTTAAATGGATCTTGCCTACAATTTCTCATCAGTAAATAAGAAAGTGACTGATAATGATTTTCTTTCAGAAAAGACCTTGTAAGGTATGGTATTAAAAAACCAATGATTCTTAATTGGTTACTGGAATACAAAGGTTTTCATTGTTAAATCAGCAAGCAGTAACAAAGCCTTGGTTGTTAGTCCCCCAGCAAGTTTTTGGAGTCTTAAATTGGCATATGCTAGATGGTGCCAAAATTTTGAAGTTGAATACCTACACCAAGTAGGCTGGAGAGAATACCAAGAAAATGCCAATTTTAATAAACCAAAATTTATCTAGAGTGTCCTAATGAATCCAGGGATGGTATAAACCTGAAGAGCCACAAACTCATAGCTGTATCAAGAGGAAAAAAAGCACTTGTCCCGATTCTCCCCCTACACACCTTCCACCAGGAGGTTAGAAGCTAGAAAACAGAGAGGAACAATGCTACTTGAAAGCAGAAGGCAGTACAGTATCAGATACAAGAGAAGGCATTTTGTTTTGTTTTTGAGGAGCTGCTACTGATTTCTTGCCAGCTTGAAAGATCAAATTCCAGATGTCAGGCAGGTAACTATCACCAACCTCTGAAACCAAAGCAATAGCGCTTTGAGCTAAACGCTAAGGAGCATTCGGAATGTTGGTTTGGTGAGGTGACCACCTTTACTGAGAAAGAACTCACAGGAAAGCAGACCTTGAGTAGAGAGCCTTCTTTCATCTACATATGAATCAGAATCACCCATGGAGTTTATAAAATTGGCATCCAGATCCAGCAACACAGAAAGTAGGGTGTGCATTATTTTTAAGAAACAGTTTTTGTATCTGTAATATAATACATGTATTCATATTCAATTACAAAAATATTTAATGTAGGAAATCAAAAGTTCCTTGGCTCAAAACCTGTCAAAGCCTGTTCTCATTCTTCTATACATGAACTAACATAGATATACATTAAGTGCAAACAGATTATTATAGTTCTACAACTTGCCTTTTTACACTTTGACACTGTGCCATACAGATCTCAATTCATAACGAGCTGCACAGTATTCTGTGTTGTAAGGACACATCATACTAATCATCACCTAGGCAGGAAAATTTGGGTTGTTTCAAATTTTTTATGATAACAAACAATGTTGCTTTGACCATGGTATCTGCATCTTTAAAACCTCCTTAGGTGTGGGGCGCATGGTGTGGTGAAGTTGTTAAGCGTCTGCCTTCCGCTCAGGTCAGGACCCCAGCGTCCTAAGATGGAGCCCAGCGCCTTGCATTGGGGCTTGGGACCAGGATTCGGGCTCCCCGCTCAGCAAGAAGCCTGTTTCTCCCCTCTACCATTCCTCCTGCTTGAGTTCCCTCTCTCGCTGTCTCCTCTCTGTCAAATAAATAAAATCTTAAAAAAAAAAGGGCTCCTTAGGTGATCTGTGTGACTCTTGACTTTAGGGTCATGAGTTTGAGCCCCACAATGGCCATACAATTTACTTAAAAATAAATAATTAATAATATAATTAAAAGCTCCTTAGGTGATTTAATGCATATCCTTGAATAAAAGCCATTGCTATAAGAGGACTGGGAGAAACTACATTCCTCAGATGAAATGACACACATTTCAGACATAAATCAATTCTTATGAGTCACCTAAAAGGCAGGTGAACAATTTTACTTCTTCATAGACTTGAGAATAAGATTGGAGCAATAAACTGATGCTCTTGAAAACAAAACCTTCTCTATTATCACATTCAGCATTACTTAATCTAGACCTTTTCTGCATTAGCAATTCAACAGGAAGAGCACTGCCTGAAGGATCCTCACAGTTCTTTTCATCAGAAGCAGCTAGTATGAGGACAAGATGGTATCTTTCCCGTCCCTACCTCTCAAAACAACTTTATGCCTACAGACAATTATATATATTTGCTAAATAACTCAATTTCCAAATAGATCTAACAACCCTCATGGGATTCCTCTGAGGTGAGCTTTTATGACCTTCTGGTATTAATTATCTATTTATATATTTGCAAATATGTCCTATTTCATTAATTATTTACTGCTTTAAGCTTAAAGACAGCTTTTTGAAACCCAACGCATTAAGTACTCAAAAAGAAAACAAAACAGCACGTCTATCCTGTGTGTATGACTGAAATTCACAGCTAAGTTTTTTAAAACTGGAGAACAGCTCCAGAACACACTCAAGAAGAACCCAGGTCTGGCTGTTATGAAGGAACCAATAATTACGAAACAGAGAAAGCAAGATCTCATTTCTAGATGACCAAGAGAGAAGAGCTGCCAGAAACTGAAGAATCACACTTCATATATCTGAAGTGTAGGAATTTCTTCTGCTCTTCCTTTTATCTGGCCCACACAGGAAAATAAAGTAACAATGCTCTTGTAGTAACTGGCAAAAGGGACATAACTTCGTATCAAGAAAGATAAGATAGGTGAGAAAGGGTAAATTCTGAACACAATGTAAAGTTTCAACAAAATGGTTTATCTGTGGGGCACCTGGGTGGCTCAGGGGGTCTGCCTTCGCCTCGGATCATGATCCCAGGGTCCTGGATCCAGCCCCGAATCAGGCTCCCCACATCGGGCTCCCTGCTCAGCGGGAGGCCTGCTTCTCCCTCTCCCACTCCCCCTGCTTGTGTTCCCTCTCTCTTTGCCAAATAAATAAATAAAATCTTTAAAAAAAAATTGCAGATCTCTTCAAATCACTATCTGTAAGCATCTGTGCTGAAGTACACTACACCTAACCTATCAATCGTAATTACCCTGCGCTTTGACCCATTCTTTCACTTGACCGCTTCCCTTACCTAAAATGTCAGGGTCAGAAGTTTCCCTAAGGCCCCAGACTAGGTTTAGGTTATTAATTCTTCCTATGAACACTCTCCTACAGTATTCATTTAACAATTATCTATTGGATGGGGCACCTGGATGGCTCAGTGGGTTAAGCCTCTGCCTTCAGCTTAGGTCGTGATCCCAGGGTCCTGGGATCAAGTCCCACATCGGGCTCTCTGCTCAGCAGGGAGCCTGCTCCCCCCACCCCCCCGCCTGCCTCTCTGCCTACTTGTGATCTCTGTCTGTCAAATAAATAAATAAAATCTTTAAAGAAATTATCTACTGGATACCTATTATGTTTAAGGTGCTAGAGAAATGGGGTGAGCAGGAGACAAAAAAAAAAAAAAAAATCCCTGCTCTCTTAGAACGTATAATCTAATGTGGACGAGCTGAGCACAAGTGGGTATATGTGCATGCATGTGCTGGCAGAGAAGGGCACACACAATAAGCAAGAAGGTATCAGCGATAAATGCTATGAAGAAAGTACCTTTAGATTAAGTAACATTTAAACTGAACCCAATGACAAGGAGACAACTTGGCAAAAATCAGAAACAAACACCAAGTGAGGGAATAGTTAATTCAAAATCCTGAAGTGAGAAGAGCTTGCTTTTGTCTGAGGAACAGAAATGTGACCAGGGAGAAACAGCAATACTGAAGGAACGGCCAGTAAGGACATGATAATTATTGTGCATTATCACTCCCCATATCACTCCTTCTTTCATCTCGCTCCCTTCTCCATTCCTCATTTTCCTTCTGCCTCTTTTTTTGCCTCTCAGGTTTAAGACCTAAGCATTAATGACCATAAAAGTTTATAACTATGGCTCTTCCAGCGTTTAATACTATCTATTTAAAACCAAATAAAATCAGGGGCGCCTGGGTGGCTCAGTGGGTTAAAGCCTCTGCCTTCGGCTCAGGTCATGATCCCAGGGTCCTGGGATCGAGCCCCACATCGGGCTCTCTGCTCAGCGGGGAGCCTGCTTCCTCCTCTCTCTCTGCCTGCCTCTCTGCCTACTTGTAATCTCTGTCAAATAAATAAATAAAATCTTTAAAAAAAAAAAAAAACCAAATAAAATCAATAAGCATTTACTAAAACCCTGGGTGGCATACAGGGGGACCAACTCACTCTGGCGAAAGCACTGAGAGTTCCATATTGAAGGGACCCTCTCACACCCCGACAAATGGAGCTGTTTGTTGAGGCCAGCAGGATACACAGCTATACAAGCAGCACAGGCTTTTGAAAAACCCCTTAATGGTAAGTAATAACAACATAATAACTAAAATTTGGGATGCCTGGGTGGCTCAGTCAGTTAAGCGCCTGACTTCGACTTGGGTCATGATCTCGGGGTCCTGGGGGCGGGTCCCACATCTGCTCTCCACTCAGAGGGGAGTGTGCTTTCTCCCTATCCCTCTGCCCCTTCCTCCCCAGCTCACGCTGGCTCACTTTCTCTCAAATAAATAAATAAATTCTTAAAAAAAACAAAACAAAACTAAAACTTATTGAATACTTAAAACAATGTATATAAAGGCATTCAATCCTCGCAGTAACTCTATTAGACCCATTTCATAAATGAGAAAACTAAGGCTTATGACAACTTCCCAAAGCCCCCACAGCCAGGTCTGAAAGATAAAAACATACAAAACGATGCAAGTTGAAATTTATTTCAATAAGAGAAACCATAAAAGTATATAATAACTAGCAAAAGAAACATAAGCAAGAGTAAGTAGTCACAAAAGCACTAGAGGGGCTTGAAAGAGTAAATGGCTAAGGTGATTAGGAAAGGTTTTGGAGAGTTGGGATTGAAGCCAGGTTCCAAAAGCATTTGAAAAGGTGGACTGAGGAGGGTAATTTGGCCCAAGGAACTGTTGTGAACAAAAGCAATGAGGCCCGTCTGAGGTAGACGGTGTGTAAACCAGTTTGGGCGGAGCAGACTGAATAGGAAAGTGGTAGGTAACTGCTAAAAAATTTTCTACGAGGTCCCTCCCTTCTCCTTAAAACAAAAAACTCCTCAGTGCAACATCTAACATCCTTTGGTTCCAACCATTTCATACTTCTACTCCCTCACAAAACCTATACTCCGGTCAAAACTATAACCTGAACATCTCCTTGAACATTTCCTCCATGCAAGGCTTTATAATTAAGTAGTGTTCCTGTCCAACACCAACAGTCAAAATCCTAGCCTTCCTTCAAGACCGAACTTAAACACTACTTCTGCCATGAAGCCTACCCAACCTAGTCAAGTATTATTTTTCTTTTCCTTGTGGCTGCTGAAGCATTTTTTTTCTATTTTTACTCAGACACCCGATTAAAGGCAGGTTGCAGTCCTGTGTAACATGCTGAACCTTCCTTATATGGACAGTAAGAATGGATCTCAGACTCCAAAAATCAGGGAATAGAAGTCCAAAGCTGTCAGTGTTTTAGGGAATGATCAGTAAGCGGAATCTCATCTACAAGCCCAAAATGTAAAACAAGAAAGAAGTACTCCTTTGCTGAGCATTAGCAACTATATACCAGCCATCAAAAGGCAGGTGAAGGCATGTGTGCTATATACTCCATTTGTAGTCCTCTTGACTCATGTTTCTAAACTGCTGTTGGCCTGTTTGTAAGCTATGGTTGTTTGGGAGGCAAATGCTTTCCAGCTGGAAAACTTTACTGAGTAGAAAACAAGAATTGGTGCCACATACCCAGGAAGAAGTTTCATTTTTAAAGGAATACCTGCTCTTGAATTCCAGGACCAGGACTAGAATACCGGTGTGTTAGTAAAATTAGAATTTTATCCGAGATGTGTCCAGAAACTTAGCTACCCCTTTCAGTATGCTGATGTGGATGAACCGACAACACAGTTTTGGGCTGAGGGGCCACAGGGATGTGCAAATATTAGTACGACACAGTGATAAACCTGAAGCAAGTCTTTTAGTTTAAGTGGAAATAAAAATGATTAGAAAGTTATCTTTCTACAGGGTGCCTGGGTGGCTCAGTTGTTGGGAGTCTGCTTTTGGCTCAGGTCATGATCCCAAGGTCGTAGGATCGAGTCCCCACATCGGGCTCCCTGCTCAGTGAGGAGCCTGCTTCTTCCTCTCCCACTCCCTCTGCTTGTGTTCCCTCTCTCACTGTTTCTCCTTGTCAAATAAATAAATAAAATCTTAAAAAAGAAAAGAAAAAAAAAAAAGAAAAAGAAGAAAGTTAGACTAGAACTATGGCTAAACTGGAATTAAAACCAGAGATGAAAGCATTCACAGATAACAAAACAAAACCAGATTATTGACACTAACCTCTCAAATACCACAGTTCGGTTAGGCCCTCAATGTGTTAGCTATTATTAAAGAGAAAGGCACAATTTCACAGACAAACCAGGCAGCTCCTTCTAAAGGCACTAAAGATTTAATACAAGTTATTCAATGCAAATACTGAAATGATCTTAATTTTGTCCATATTTGAATAACTTCTCCAATTAACCTTTAAAAGGCTATTCAATTTTTCAGTAGACATCACTATCTGGAAATACTATTTAACTTTATGCAAAGAACGCAAAAGATTCTTCAAGATACTTTCAAAACAAAATATCCAAACTATAGCTTGCTGTTGAAACCCAGAACCTGGGCCTCTCCTAGACCTTGAGTAAGGTATTTAAAATTGTCACTTACATAATCTACATACCAAGGTGAATATATTAAAAACAGAGGCTATGACAAGCATGCCAAGGGCAACAGTTACAGTCTGCCCAATGTCACCGATCAAAGATAGGAAAGCTTATTATTTAAGTGCACATTAACTCCTTCTGAGCCCCGGGTCAGGCTCCCTGCTGATCGGGGAGCCTGCTTCTCCCTCTCCCTTGGCCACCACCTCCCAACCCCCAATCCCGCGTGTGCTCTCCTGCTCTCTGTCAAATAAATAAATAAAATCTTAAGAAAAACACAACCCACCTCATTCTGCTAGCATATGGAATTCTAAGATCTCAAAGCCATATCCATTCATTCAATAATCTGAACGACCTACTATGTGTCACACATTTAGAGGAACAAGCATACACAGCCCCCATCTTATGTGAGCCTATACACTAGCCATTAGTATTTTGTTCCAAAAACTCTTGAGAAATAACCTATAAAATGAAAATCTATCAAAACTAATGCACAATCTGTTACATCACCAGAGGTAGTATATAAACAAGGTTGAGATTATGATGGAGAAACTACAAGAAAAATGACAAAAATGCATCAATTCTCTTCTTAAATGGTATGAACTCAAAAAGAAACATTTTCCTAGTCCCTAAAATGGGCACAAAATACAATGGTTGCTTTTTGTTTTTTTAAGTTTATTTATTTGTAAGTAATCTCTACACCAACATAGGGCTTGAGCTTAGGACCCAGAGAAGAAGAATCACATGCTCTTCTGACTGAGCCAGCCAGGTGCCCCTATGTAATGACTGCTTCTTTTCAGATGTTTGGTTAGAAAAGTATCAGTATCCTGCAAATACAGACACATATGGCTAAGTTATTCTTACTTGGTCCCTTTAAACCAAGAAGCTAGAAGCACCAGGTTATCCACTATTTACATTTTTAATGAAAAAACAATTCAGGCTACAGCGGCCAATGAAGAAAAATGGCACCCAAGGGAAAACTGGAAATGAATGAGGATCCTGAACCTGCCCTAAAGCTTTATTAAGGTGTGATAGTTCCAACAAGTTTCCCTCTCAATCAAACTACTTACAATATAAATGCCCATTCGGGAGGAACACAAGCACTCATTTCCCTCATTGTATTCGTGCTTCCATTCCAAAACTTTGGACCTTTTCAGAGCTCTTCCAAACTGCTGACAGGAATCTTAATACAACTGAGGAGGTTATCTTACCCCAAGCCAGAGTTTCCAGTATAATTAAATCTTTTTGTAACCTCCACCTAAATCAAGTTAAACCAATACAAATCTGCATATAAGGCCATCCAGGAAAAACCTTCATCTGAAGTTCTGAGGAAGTATTGCTCATTTTGCATCAAAATTTTCCAACAACAAAGAAAAGCTGGCTAAAAAAAAATAAATAAAAATCGCAAGAGCCTAAGAAACAAATCTCACGATCTCACTAACTTTTCCTCTTTGTCTCCCCATTTCCCACATCATCTCACAACCTCTCTAATTCCTTAAGGATGAACTCATCCACACGCTTCTACAATTTCACTGCCCTTTTGTGAACAGTGACCATCCCGGATAAAAACTTATGGAACTGTGAATCAAAACAAGCGTTGCACTTGGGACTTTTTAACTCCCTGAAGGAATCAGAGAGTGAAGATAGTAGAAAATCTGGAAGAGGAAAGAAATCTGGTTTTGTCCTTTCTTCACACATTATTCTTAGAGCCTCCCCACTGTGTGAGGGTCCATCAGGAAGCAAAGGCGGCCAGTTTTCCTTTCCCCTTTCACTCCCTACAGAAACACTCCCGGGGCCTCCGCCCTACTTACCCCAACAGCTCCTCCCCCTTTAGATCCAAGCCTGGCACATAACTACCCCTCCCTCTCCTGGCCCCATCTCCAGTTTAACCAACAGGTCTCCTCCCCAAGTAGCATACCTAGGGCTGCCCAGTCCCCTCTACTATTTCCTCGAAGTTACTTCTCCTTACTCCGGCGACCGAAATGCCTCTGGCAGCGCCGGCCGGACCCATATTCTCAGGTTGCGTTCGAAACCGAGGGTCTCACAGTCGTCACCCCTCCGCCACGCACGTCCAAGCATCAAGGCTCCCCAGCCTGTCCCCTTACCAATTTACTCGAGTGTTTCCTCCCCAACGCAATCCGGCAGCCGCCCACCCAACCCACGTAGCATTGTCTTGGTCTACCCAGGCCCCGAGGAACAACCCGCCAGAGCTCGGCCCACCCCAAATCGCCTCTATCTCCTGCTCAGAGTACGCAGCCCGCCCCGCCCTCTCCATCCTTCTCCCGCCTGGCGCCCGACCCCTTACACCCGGCGCGGAGCTCAGCGCGGGAAGGGTGCGGGACCGGGCGCGGTCCCCTCTCCCAACCTCCACCGCAACAGCGCGGCCCCTCACCCAGGGCTCCCGCCGCCGCCGCCGCCGCCGCCGCCGCCGCGCGCCTCTCGCGCCCCCCCCCCCCCCCGGCCCCCCCCGCCTGCTTCCCCGCTTCTAGCGGGCTCTTTACCTCAGAGCAGCGCCCAAAAGCCCGAGAGGAATCGGTGCCGCGCTAATGGCGCGTCGCGTTTGGTCAGCCGGGGGAGTGGCGCCCAGAAAAGCAACAAGCCGGTGGCCGCAGTCGAGCCCTCACTGAAGCGGCGTACCGCAGGCCCCGGCCAACGGCCCTCCCCTCAGCCGAACAAAAGAGCCTCGCACTCGGCGCTGCCCGCCTCCCGCACCGCGCAGGCGCGACGACCCTCCGCACAGCAGTGTGGGACTCGGAGTCCGTCCCAGACTACAAGACCCGAAGTGCTGCGCGCGTCCTACGCCGCCGCCGCGCGGAGTTTGCGAGGGTTTCGGGGAATTTTAGTTTTTTTTAACTGCAAGCGCTGCCGCGAATGTAGTTTGTAGTTCGTAGAGAATTGGAACTTGTGGTTCCACAAGAGAACTCCATGGTGGTTGGTCCGAAAAATCAACCACTTCTGGACAGTAATTAACATCCTCGAAAATGTTTAATCGAAATAGGTTTCTAACCAGAGCTTTATCAAATCAATAATTTACGTAATCCTCAGTTTCCGCCTCAAATTTGTTTAAAGATCCTACTTCCCCTTCGAGGTCTTGCCTGACCCTTTAGACTAGTTCAGGTCCCCCTGGTTGTTGTCATCATGGCATCCTAACCTTACCTTTTTCATCAGCTGTGCCAAGGGAGAGCTCTAGTGCGCAACCCCCTTACCTCCCCGAGCACTTCTCACCCAGCCACCTCCCAAAACATATAAATAGGTAAAAACCATAATTGTTATTCTTTGAGACAAACGGTTTGGTTCTGATTTCAACTATATCGCTGTCCCCAGTTCTGTTCATATTGGAAATTCAATCTCTCACGTCATTCACCCCATTTTATTGTCATTAGTTAATATCTGTCTGCTGGTCTTGAAACTCCCCTAAGGGCAGAAATTTCGCCTTGTGTTGTTCACTGCTCTATACCTGGTGCCCAGTACAATCCCTGGCATACAGTTGCCAAGTAATATTTTGTGAGTAAATGATTAAGTGAATTAATGAAATGTTCTCCTACCCAATGGAAAGGGGAGGTGATTAACCTTCCTTTCATCTCCACGTCAGATGTGTGTGTGTGTGTGTGTGTGTATCTCCCCCCTTTATTCTTTTTTCCCATATAACCAGGAACTAAATAGAACTACCAGGGGTTCCTAGGTGGCTCAGTCAGTTAAGCATCTGCTTCCAGCTCTGATCAGGAGGGTGTGATCTCAGGGTGATGGGATCAAGCTCTGCATCTGGCTCTTTGCTCAGTGGGAGCCTGCTTTTCCCTCTCCCTCTGCCTGCCGCTCCTCCTTCTTGTGCTCTCTCTCCCTCTGTCAAATAAATAAATAAAAACTTTAAAAAAGAGAGAACTACCAGAATATGACTTTTTCTTCTTTATGTTAAATATTCAAATATTCTCCTAATCAGAGGTGAAGAAGAAAAGCAACTGGTCTACCTATACTCCAGCTCAGAATGCAAGGGCCTGTATTTACAGACCGGTTTTGCTGAGCCAGGCACTGTGCAGGGCTCTGGAGAATTGCCATGTAAGAAACTCAGCAGAGCCATATCGTAATACTTTTGCTAAAAGAGCTCTGAGAGCTCAAAGAAGTGGGAGGTTCTTCCTGAGACATTTGGGTTGGGTATCGGGAAGAGGTAAAAATCCACCTACTCAGGGCGCCTGGGTGCCACAGTGGGTTAAAGCCTCTGCCTTCGGCTCAGGTCATGATCCCAGCGTCCTGGGATGGGGCCCAGCATCAGGTCTCTGCTCAGCGGGGAGCCTGCTTCCCTCTCTCTCTGCCTGCCTCTCTGCCTGCTTGTGATCTCTGCAAGTAAATAAATAAAATCTTTAAAAAAAAATCCATCTACTCACTCCATCTTAAAGTGTCCTGTTTTGTTTTTAATAACTGTAATGATGAGAAAATTAGTTCTAATGATATAAGCTACTATTACTGATGCTCACCTCAGCACTAGAAATTCTATTCAGGACTTGATGAATGTTATTTAACCCTAAACAATGCAGAGAAGTGGGAATTACCATTTCCATTTTACAGAAAAGGCTAAGTAGTTGTATAATCTGACCAGGGGCATTCATCAAGAAGGTGTTAGAACTGAAGTTTGATGTTATCTCTAACTTCCAAACCATAATTCTGCCCACACGAAATCCTAATTCCTAATATTCAGCTGAGTTCTGCTTTTCCAGGTAAATACCACCAATTCCTCCTAATTCTGGGTGTGTGGTTGCACACAGTTGTGTTCTGCGAGCCTAATTCCTCTTTCATATTATCCTTCTAGTACTGAAATTCAGCCTTGTAAGTAAGACCTTGTTCCCCAAGGTCTTACTGCTCTAGACTAAATGTCACCATTTTCTTAAACCTACATCATAGGGAAACCGTTTCAAGTCTAGCACATATAGTTTGTTAGTAAATTCTGGCTCTTTATATGGGCATTTCAAAGTAGAGACACATCACTGCACAGATGCTCTACACTGTTCTTGAATTAAGGGAGTCATAGGTCACTTTTTCTTCTCAGGTAGCAGAACACCACTGGTTTATGCTAATCATCAATCTAGCAGAGCTCTACTTAATAATCTGTTCTGGAATTATCAGGGATGAATGTCAAACTCGTAAACCTAAAGTTTCTGCATAACAATAGCTTTTTTGAAAATCTTTTAGGATCAAATGGGTTCAGGTCTTTTCTCTTCCCATAAGAATGGTAGCATTTTAAGTTCTTCAGACCCTCAGAGTTTCTTCTCTTTCTTTTTTTTTTTTAATTTTTGTATTTTTTTTTTAAAGATTTTATTTATTTGACAGAGATCACAAGTAGGCAGAGAGGCAGGCAGAGAGAGGGGGGGAGGAAGCAGGCTCCCTGCTGAGCAGAGAGTCGGATGCGGGGCTCGATCCCAGGACCCTGAGATCATGACCTGAACCTGAAGGCAGAGGCTCATCCTACTGAGCCACTGTCTCGAGCAAGACTATTATGACCGAGTTTCTTCTCTTTCTAAGGGTAACGGCAACTCGGAAATGTGTCTCTCACATGAAGTTCCTAAAATCACAAGGAATGTAAGGAAGAGAGGAAGTTGGATGCTGCAAAAAGGAACAAGGTCTTGTAATCAGGCTGAGCTGAATTCAGTTCTTTCTCTGCGTTTTGTCTGCTGTGTAACTCTGAACAAATTCCTTAACCTCTCTGAGCCTTGGCCAACATAAAAATCTGAAACATGGAAATATTACTTAAGATCTAAGTTGTAGAGGAGCCTGGGTGGCTCAGTCATTAAGTGTCTACCTTCCGCTCAGGTCATGATCTCAGGGTCCTGGGATCCAGCCCCACATGGGGCTCCTCGCTCATCTTGGGAATCCTGCTTCTCCCTCTCCCACTCCCCCTGTGTTCCCTCTCTCACTGTATCTTTCTCTGTCAAATAAAAAAAAATAAAATAAAATAAAAAAAAAAGACCTAACTTGCAGCATTTCTTGGGATGGACCGTAAATGTATGAAGGGAATGCCATATACTGACGCTTATAAACAGGAACTATTGTAGGTACAGCGGATAGCTGCTTCTCTGTGATTTTAAGGAGTGGGTGGAAGTATACAGCACTTCTGAAATATTTTCTTCCCTCTTGTCTGAAATTCTGTGTTTCATTTTTCCTTCAATTTTTAAAATGATGGCAAAATAGGCATAACATAAAATTTACCATCTGGGGGCGCCTGGGTGCTCAGTGGGTTAAGCCTCAGCCTTTGGCTCAGGTCATGATCTCAGGGTCCTGGGATCAAGCCCTACATCGGGCTCTCTGCTCAGCGGGGGAGCCTACTTCCTCCTCACTCTCTGCCTGCCTCTCTGCCTACTTGTGATCTCTGTCTGTCAAATAAATAAATTTTTAAAAAATCTTTTTTTTTTAAGATTTTTTTGTTTATTTATTTGACAGACAGATCACAAGTAGGCAGAGAGGCAGGCAGAGAGAGAGAGAGGAGGAGGAGGCAGGCTCCCCAGCTGAGCAGAGAGCCTGACGCGGGATTCGATTCCAGGACCCTGAGATCATGACCTGAGCCGAAGGCAGAGGCTTTAACCACTGAGCCACTGAGGCGCCCCTTAAAAAAATCTTTTTAAAAAATTACCATCTGAACCATTTTAAGGGTGCAATTCAGGATGACTAAATGCACTCTAATGTTGTTCAACCATCACAATTATCCATCTCCAGAACTCTGTTCATCTTGTAAATCTGGAACTCTATACCCATTAAACAAAAATTCCCCATTCCTCCTCCCCTAGCCTCTGGCAGCCATCATTGTACTTTCTAAGATCCAGACTACACGAAGGATCATAGAAGTGGACGCACATCAAATTTATCTCTTTGTGACTAGCTTATTTCATGTCGTATAATGTTCTCAAGGTTCATGCGTTGCAGCTTGTGTCAGAATTTCTTTTCTTTTCTTTTCTTTTTTTTTGAAAGAATATCCCATTGTAGGTATACATCACATTTTGCTTATCCATTCATCCACTGGTGGACCTTTGGGTTGCTTCCACATTTCAGTTATTATAAATAATGCTGCTCGGTGCATGGGTGTACGGATATCTTTTTGAGACACCACTTTCAATTCTTCTGGGTGTTAAAAGACAAAAATTCAACTGAGTAAATTTAAAGATTAAATTAACTTTATTCAATGATTGATGAACTGGGCAGCATCCCATCCAGCAAACAGGAAAGGAGCTCCGAAGAGCATACAAAATGGGAGGCTTTGGGGCACCTGGGTGGCTCAGTGGGTTAAAGTCTCTGCCTTTGGCTCAGGTCATGATCCCAGGATCCTGGGATCAAGCCCCGCATTGGGCTCTCTGCTCAGCAGGGAGCCTGCTTCCACCCCTCTCTCTCTGCCTGCCTCTCTGCCTACTTGTAATCTCTGTCTGTCAAATAAATAAGTAAATAAATAAATCTTCAAAATGGGAAGCTTCTTTAAAAAATTTTTTTAAGTAATCTCTATGCCTGAAATGGGGCTTGAAATCAAGAGTTGTTTGCTGTACCGACTGAGCCAGCGAGGTGCCCCCAAATGGAAGACTTTTTTAGAGAAATGGGGGCAAGGACGGGAAAATTTGGATTATCTTATCTTTCTCTGGGAGATGGAAGGAGTCTTTCAGGCAGATTACCTCTAGTGCGGAAAAGGTTACCTCATTAGACTAACCAGTTACCATTACTTTCCTGGGAGGGGCTGAAACAGCAATTAGGTTAGATTTTAAGTCTTGGTTTACTGACATGGGCTTAGCACAAGTGACTCCATTTTGGGTCCATTTTTTGTTTGTTTAACATTACTTCAGTTCCAGAAGTGAAACTGTTGGATCATGTGTTGGTTCTGTTTTTAATTTTTTGAGGAACTGCCAAATTGTATTCCACAGTGGAGGTACTATTTAACATTCCCTCCAAGAGCACACAAGGGTTCCGGTTTCTCCACATCCCCACAAATACTTGTTGTTTTTGGTTTCTTTGATAGTAGTCATCTCCTAATGGGTGTGAGGTTCTTTGTTTCATTTTCACTACTCCTTAACATTCTATTGTTAAAGATTTATTCATTTGGCATTAACAAGTACTCTCTTTTAAAAGGCAAATATACTTAAGAGCTATCTGTCTTTCTTAACTCCCCTGGTCAGTTTGATTTTCCTGTGACTTCTTGGTAGTTACTGGACTCTAATTAAAACCTACGCTTCTCAAATCATGCACTATAACCCTGACACTGATTTTCTCATGCAAAATGAAACTGCCTGGAGAGGTACATGCATTTTGGGTATGATAAAGATTGGCCCCCTTACCGAGTGTTAGAAATTATCACTGAAAAAATAAGGTCAAGATAGGGCGCCGAGTGAGAAACCTATATTACATTCAAATTGTTTAATAAATTTATTAAAAAACATTTATTCAAGGGGAGGGGGATAAGAGGTTGGGTGAGCCTGGTGTTGGGTATTAAGGAGGGCACATATTGCATGGAGCACTGTGTGTGGTGTGTAAACAATGAATCTAGGAACTGAAAAAATAAAATAAAATAAAACAAAACACACACACACAAAATAAATGTGACTAGGGTAACTGAGAAAAACAAAAACAAAAACAACATTTATTCAGGGGGTGCCTGGGTGGCTCAGTCAGTTAAACATCCGACTCTTGATTTTTGCTCAGGTCATGATCTCAGGGTCCTGAGATCAAGCTCCATCCACCGTCAGGCTCTGCGCTGGGCGCGGAGCCTGCTTGAGATTCTCTCTCTCCCTCTGCCCTTCTCCCCCGACTTGGTGTGTGCATGCGCTCTTTCAATTAAAATTTAAAAATATTATTGAGTAATATGTGAGGCAATGACGCCAGGCCCTTATATTACAATATAAGCTCCAGGAGATCAGGGTATCTTCCCGTTGGGCTCACTAATTTATTCATACTGTCTAAAACAGTGTCCCTAGAAAGGGCTCAATGAATATTTGTATATTCTTTGGTTCTCCAAGTGTAGTCCACAGACTCTGGGGGTGCCTGAGAGAGTTTCAGGGAGTCTGTAAAGTCGAAACTATTTTCATGATAATATTAAGACATAATTTGCTCTTTTCACTGTGTTTATATTTTCACTGCTTGTGCAAAGGAAACAGTCAGTAGAACTGCGGGCACCTTGGTGTGAATCAGGGCAGCACAGCACCAACGGGCACTAGAGTCATCCTATTCTTTCCTGCCACGCCTATGCAACAAAAGAATTAAGAAGTCACTTTTAGGGTGCCTGCTTGTCTAGGTCAGTAGAACATGTGACTCTTGATCTCAGGGTTGTGAGTTCGAGCCTCACTTTGGGTGTAAAGAATATTTGAACAGGGGTGCCTGGGTGGCTCAGTGGGTTAAAGCCTCTGCCTTTGGCTCAGGTCATGATACCAGAGTCCTGGGATCGAGCCCCGAATTGGACTCTCTGCTCAGCAGGGAGCCTGCTTCCCCCTGCACCCTCCCCCTCTCTGCCTACTTGTGATCTTAAAAGTAAAATCTTTTAAGAATATTAAAAAATAGAAGCAGACTCCCTGCTGAGGAAGGGATCAGACGTAGGATTCAATCAATCCTAGGACCTTGGGATCATGACCTGCGCTAAAGGCAGCCGGTTAATTGACTGAGTCACCCAGGCATCCCAAAACATAAAATCTTAAAAAACAAAAACAAAAACAAAAACAAAAGCCACTTCCACTTAAGACTATCTTTTATGAAGCAGTATAAATTATTAATTTCATGAACTCTCTCTTCTGGAGTATACATCTTTTAAATGTCCTGCATAATGAAATAGGAGGCGTACATAAAGGACTTCTGCTGCTTACTGACATATACAGTTGTGTGACTGAGATGTGTAAGCTGAACTGGCTGCTTTTTTTCATAGAACACCATTTTCCCACCTAAGTACTAACCAGAGCTGACCCTGCTTAGTTTCTGAGGTGAGGGTTGTTCAAGACGGTAGGGCTGTGGGCTTTAGAACACCATTTTTGTTTGAAAGAATGAGAGGGAAACTGTGGTTATTCAGACTTGAATGTTTGAATGGAATGAGCCTGACACTTCAAGGAAAAATGACTTAAAGGTATTTTGTCAATGATAAAATTTGATCTTTTTTTTTTTTTTTTTTAAGATTCTTTCTTTTTTATTTGAGAGTGAGAGAGAGAGCCAGAGAGAGCAAATGGGGGGTAGGGACAGAGGAAGAAGAAGACTCCCCCACTGATCAGGGAGCCCATTCAGGGACCAATCCGAGGGCCCTGAGATCATGATCTGAGCCAAAGTCAGACACTTAAACGACTGAGCCACCCAGGCGCCCAGGCCGCTAATCTTTAAGAAACTGGGGTGCCTGGGTGGCTCAGTCCTTAAGCATCTGAGTCTTGATTTCTGGTTGTGAGATGGAACCCCTCTTTGGGCTTCTGCTGGATGTGGAGCCTGCTTGGGATTCCCTCTTTGCCTCTCTTAATTAAAAAAAAAAAAGATATTACCATTTGTTGAGCCTTGCTAGTATAAAGTATTCACAATTATTGGATAAAAATACCCCTTCTCTTTTCTAACTATGTATCTGTGTGAAACCGGATTTTCTTCATTTCCTAGACCAAAATAACAGCAAACCAGAGAGAATGGGGAGGCAAATATAAGAATCCAGCTGTCTTCTATTAAGCCAGACATTAAAGAGATTTGCAAAATTGTAGTGCAGTGACACTCTACTTATTTTTGGGGGGAAGGTGTAGTTATATTTCATAAAATATGTTAAAATGTATTGGTTTTTTATTAATTTAGGTGAATTAACACATGCTTTTTAATTTCTCAATTTTAATTTCTAATTTGGTGGCTATCCCACATAAACACTTTTTATTTGAGAGCGTGAGCGCTTACACACACACGAGCTGGGGGAGAGGTAAAGGGAGAGGGAGAAAGCAAATACCCCCTGAGCAGGGAGAACTCAACTTGGGGTTAGATCCCAGGGCCTGAGATCATGACCTGAGCCAAAGGTAGACACTTAACGGACTGAGTCACCCAGGTGCCCCTAAACAAACATTCTTTCTTTTTTTTTAAGATTTTATTTATTTATTTGACAGAGAAAGATCACAAGTAGACAGAGAGGCAGGCAGAGAGAGAGAGGGAAGCAGGCTCCCTGCTGAGCAGAGAGCCCGATGCGGGACTCGATCCCAGGACCCTGAGATCATGACCTGAGCTGAAGGCAGAGGCCCAACCCACTGAGCCACCCAGGCGCCCCCTAAACAAACATTCTTAATGAATTTTTACGAATGTGGCAGTTCCTGGGTGCCTGGGTGGCTCAGTGGTTGGGCAACTGCCTTCCGCTCGGGTCATGGTCCTGGAGTCCTGGGATCCAGTCCTGCATAGGGCTCCCAGCTCTATGTCCTTCTGACCTTCTCCCCTCTTATGCTCTCTCTCAAATAAATAAATAAAATCTTTAAAAAATAATAATGTGGGAGCTCCTGATTGGTTGAGTCCTTAGGGCATGTGACTCTTGATCTTGGAGTAGTGAGTTTGAGCCCCAGGTTGGTCGTATAATTTACTTAAAAAAATGTAAAGGGTGGGGGCACCTGAGTGGGTTGAGCCTCTGTCTTTGGCTCAGGTCATGCTCTCTGGGTCGTGGGATTAAGCCCCACATCCGGCTCTCTGCTCAGCGGGGAGAGCCTGCTTCCCCCTCTCTGCCTGCCTCTCTGCCTGCCAACTTGTGATCTCTCTGTCAAATAAATAAATAAAATCTTTTTTAAAAATGTAAAGGAATCCTGAGACTAAAACGTTTGGAAACTCTGCTTTGAAATTCCCAGAGTATTGGGGCACCTGGGTGGCTCAGTCCTCAAGCCTCTGCCTTCAGCTCAGGTCATGATCCCAGTGTTCTGGGATAGAGCCCATATGGGGCTCCCTGCTCAGCGGGGAGCCTTCTCCCTCTCCAGCTCCCCTGTGCTTATGTACCCTCTCTCAGTATCTCTCTGTCATAAAAACAAAAAAACAAAAAACACTCAAAAAACAAAAACCAAACCAATCAACCAAAGAAAACCTTGCGCAGTATTCTCCATTCTACAGATGAGGAGGCTAAGATTTACAAAGCCTTATGATCAGTTTAAAGCCCCACTGTCCAGTGTAGTGCTGGGTACTGCACTCAGGCGGCCCAACTCCAGACCTTGTATTTTGTGACCCTGACCTTTTCCTTGATGGTATCTTTGCAAATTTTTTTTTTTTTTTGCAAAAGTTATCTTTTTTTTTTTTTTTTAAAGATTTTATTTATTTATTTGACAGAGAATACAAGTAGACAGAGAGGCAGGCAGAGAGAGAGAAAGGGAAGAAGGCTCCTTGTTGAGCAGAGAGCCCGGTGCGGGGCTCAATCCCAGGACCCTGAGATCATGATCTGAGCGGAAGGCAGAGGCTTGAGGACTGAGCCACCCAGGCGCCCCCCAAAATTATCTTTTAACAGGTTGCTCAAAGACGTTTCAATAACATAAAAATCATCATATTCAACGTATTTTCTTTTCCCTAACTAGCTGTACGATTCTTCTTTGGACTTGCTTCCTCAGGTGAACGGGGTGCTGGCTGGGCCATCTCAGTTCGGTTTTCGCTGTGACAATCTGTGGTTTTAGGAACGTGAGTTGGGACGCCTTCGATAACTCCGCGGGGGAACTGCAACCCACGGGGTTCAAATGGGGAAGCTCTCGGGACTCTGCGAAGCTCCAGGAACGTGGGCGTCTTCTTCCCCTACCCTCCCGCGCTCCCGACCGTCCTGGACCAGACAAATAGAGCACAGCCAGCCTCCTGACACTTCTTGGCCGCGGGGACCCTCCTTTGGACCTTTAATAGCACTCCCTGGGCCTGGCTGGCTGGGCCTGACAACGATGGGCAGGCCACGGCTCCGGATTGGCTGCCAGAGCCCATTCTTCGCTCCTCTCCCGCGTCCACCCTCCAGTGTCCCAAGTGAGTGTCAGGGGATCCGGACTCCGGCCAGGGTCTGGGCGGGGCCGAGCGCAGCGCCTCTGGAGCAGGGATCGCCGCTGAAAGCTCGGGCCTGCAGGGGCGGGGCGTCCTGGACACCCGGGATTGGTGTGGCCGGGAGCCTTCTCCCGTCGTGCACCGGGGCCCCGGCCACTCACCCGGAAGGAGAAGCCGAGACTCTGGCTATATGGTGCGGCGCGGGCGGTGTCGCTCTGGGGCGTGTGTGCTGCTCTCAGGTGAGGGGTCGTGGGCGGAGCCGCGGGGAGTGGGTGCTGCTCTCCAGTAGGGCTTGAGCGTCAGTAGTGGCGTTTGGGGATGGAGATCTCGCTTGACATCTTAGGGACGAGACTGTCTCACCTCCCGGGACGAAGGCGGGTGCTTGCTCTGGATCAAAGGAAGGAAACCCGGTTTTTTCATTTGTTTTTAAAGTATAAAGTATCTTTCCTTTCCATTGCCTAAGCTTAATTCTCAAAGGAGAAGGAGGGTCGTGGGGCCCTTTTCCCCCTCGTGCGTGAAGAATGGAGGTGGAGTGGCCGGTGTTCGGCGACATGTACCGAAACAGCTCGGGCTAGGTCCAATGACAAGTATTTTATGGGACAGAGGCGGGCTCTGGCGCTAGGCTGTAGTCGCCTTTGTGACTTACCTCCCAAGTGTAAGGAGTGGCAAGTTACAGACGGACGGAAGGATGGAGCGGAGCTGCTTGGTTGGGAACACACAGAACTTGGTCAGAAAAGGAAGCATCCTGTGCCACCTGTGGGTGTTTAGGAAGGAGAGCTTTTTGAGTTGCCATGAGGCTCCAATGGCTCAAGAATGAGTAAAGAGTTGTAGGAGTCTTGGTGGCTCAATTCACTTTTATCATCCCATTTTTTAGCCTTTTTAAGTAGTTTAAATGAAAGTGAAAATGGTGGTGCAAAAGCTATCTTTCGCTATCTTGAATTGTTAGGACATAGGAGAACTTTACAAGGAATCGACATTGTAAAAAGCAAACAGTTGGGTCTTACCAGAGAGGTTGGTGGTGGTACAGGTGGAGAAAGTAAAGGAAACTTCAGATGTGATTGGAAGGACCCAGGAGTTGTAGTTAGTGCAGAGTGAGATGCATACGTAGCTGAGAGGATTGCTGACTTACCCTTATTTGAATGAGGGGGATCCATCTCCCAGATCAGGAGCTAACCTAAGGAACTTCCTTCTTCCCTTCCACGGGCGGAACTGAGCTTCATTTCCTCCTGGGGAGTGGCATTTATGTGGAGGAAGCTGATGGAGAATGGTAATTGCTAGAAATTATGACTTGGGAGTCTAGGTTTTTGAATTTGTTCCAGTGTCCAGTGTTTTTAAGGGAGAGTTACAATAGAAACTTTGTTAATGCCCTTTAAACTTACATTTAAGAATACAACATCTTGGGGGCGGTGCTAAGATTTTTTTTTTTTTAAGATTTTATTTATTTGACAGAGAGAGATCACAAGTAGGCAGAGAGACGGGGAAGCAGGCTCCCTGCTGAGCAGAGAGCCTGACTCAGGGCTTAATCCCAGGACTCTGGGATCATGACCTGAGCTGAAGGTAGAGGCTTTAACCCACTGAGCCACCCAGGCGCCCCAAGATTTTTTTTTTAAGCCAGTGTATTAAAGCCAGTTTATAGCTATTTGTTTCTCAGTGGTTTTAGCCCTAAAGGAAAGGAGAGAAACTTGCACTTGGAGGTGGTTCAGAGCCCTAGACACTCTTCTTGAACCTGAGAATGACGGCCACTTAGTCACGAAATTATGGTCCTAAATTTGGCAAACCTTTCAAGGCATAGATGTGTGAGCCCCACTGAGTGTGTGGATGTCTGTGATTTCCTTGTCATCTTTCCCATCGTTACTTTTAGGAAAAGATATGTCAGAATATCTAACTCTCTGCTGCCGTGCTGTCAATTTACCAAATGACTGAAAAGAGAAGAGAAAAAAAATTTTTTTTTTAATCTGAGGAGGTTAATCGTTCACAAGTTGGCCTGTTCTTTTTGGTCACAGCCATTTGATGGCTTACATCGGGCATGTTACACATTGGTTGCTAAGGAATTGGAATTTTCTTTCAATTCAGGACCACTTTGTGACGGTGCCTGCAGCAGATGAAAAATCAGATTGTCAGCAAAAGTACAAAGATGGTATCACAGTCACAAAACCTCTAGTTTGCTCAACAGTGTAGCCCAGTCCCTCATCTACCAGGAGGTTTTGTCTCTGTGCAGGGCAGTGGCTGTGTGTGGAGGGATCTTCTGGTATACTGGAAGGAACTGGGAAAGCTCTTTGCTCTGCTAATTTCGTGGTGTAAATGAGTTCCCCTTCTCCTGAAACATTAGCCTTGTGTTAGCAAAACATAAAATAGAAGGGAACTCATTACACACTGTTCTAATGGTAAGGCAGAACTAATAAGAGAATGTGTTTAAAATTAATTGTAGGACTGTAAAAATGAGTGGGTGTGTGAATGGGCATGGGGGGAGGAGAGGGAGAGCTTTGAGATGGTCTTGTTTTCCCAGGAGCCAGCCTGGATCATTTGTTGGCAGTACATATTGGCTGAAGTCAGTTTTCATTTCAAGGTAAATTGGAAAGGGAAATTAAACCTTATTGTTCCGCTCTTAAGAGAGGAGAAGGGGGTGGAGGCGGCCGCCAGGGTGGATGCTGTTGGAGTGGTTCTAGGAGTAACAAGATTAGTGCTGTATTTTAACAGAAGGTGACATCATGGGCCCCTTTGGACTGGAGTAACCCTGCGCTGGAGGCTTCATGGTCCCCTTGTTGGAGTGGGCGATGTCGCTGCACATGTAAACGGCCACATTGGGGGAAATCAGGGGCTTAGGCTTTAATGAATCTTTACAAAGGAGCGGAAAACATCCCGTGCCGACCCGTGCAGCTGTGGGGTGCTTGGGCAGAGGTGCAAACCGGATAGCATGTCGAGAGAGGAAATGATTGGAACCATTGGCTTGGGTTGGGAGGACAGGTTAGATAAGGGAAGGTCGCAACCGGGCAACCCATTCAGGTGCTCCAGGAGCTCTCCAGCTCTACGATTTACCTCTGGGTAGGACTGTTTAGCAAGATAGAGACTTCAGGGCGTGGGTATTTGTGGGGCTTGGTTGTCTCTAAATCTCCAGAAGGGGGCGCTGTGAGGTACACTTGCAGAGGCGTATTGTAGGCCCACAAAACAGCAGCTTTCACTGCAGCCCTCAGGCAGAAAGGTTTGACAACCCAATTTGCCTGTTCCCCTTGCCTGAGGTGAGCGCTGCACAGACCCAAACATGCTTTAGCTAGAGGTGGCCTGGTTGAGGGTCCCGGCTGTGGTCTGCGAGGGCAGGCAATTCCCCCGGGGCTTTTAGCTTAGCACTGGGCAAAGGCAATGGAATTTTTTTTTGCTTCCTCTTAAGTTTTACACAAAAACCCCAAAAAAGGTGCCTGGGTTTTCCCCGGGGGAGGTGGGGGCGGGTCAATGAAAATTTTCTTGATAAAGAGTGATAAGAATAGAAGCATGCTAACCATGATTTGTTCCCCTGTCCTCTCTCCCCCATCAGATGTTTTCTTCCAATGGGCTTTGGGTGTAGGATGTTGGAAAACCAAGAGCTGGAGGTAAGCATGTGGTCTCCAGGAAACAGGTGGGTAAAGTTTGATTGGATTTGGGGAAAGACACCATTCATTGCTCCATGGTACTCTAACGACAGTAATACTTTGGGGGTTTTGATGAGCTCAAAATGAAGGCAGGAGGTGGAAATCCGCAGAAAAGCCATTCCTGGGAAATAAGGTTCTGTTTTGACTAACGTTTCCATTCGTTGGAATGCAGCTGAATGTGAGGTTCACTAGGGCGAGGATTTTTGTCTCTTGTTCGTGTTCTGCCCCCAGTGCTTCAGAACAGTGTCTGACATAGTGGGTGGTCAGTAAATACTTGTTGAGTTGAATGAATACATGAATGACGGTTGGTGTTGATTGGGAAAATCCGGCAGCCTATGTTGTCCAAGCTGGCTCACTGCGTGGGTGAGCTGCAGGAGCCTTTCTTACCTCTAGGAGGTGATCACTGTGCGTGTTCAGGACCCCCGCGTGCAGAATGAGGGCTCCTGGAATTCTTATGTGGATTATAAGATCTTTCTCCACGTAAGTGCTTCGGACTTCTGTATCGGGGTCAACCCCTTCTGGGGCTGAGGGCTGGTGCTGAGGCAGCCGTTGGTAGATGTTTTGACTGTCCTGAGCTGAAGAAAAGGAGGGAGGAGAGGAATGAGCTTGGGGTCTGCCGGACACCTGCTCTCAGGCTGCCTGCTGGCCCGTAGCCCCTGCTCAGGATGGGACCTGGTGGGTTGGGTCCTCTGTGAATGTGACGATGAGGAGTAAATCTGGTCTTTTTCTACTTGGGTTTTTTTTTCTTTTTCATGTACTTCCTCCTGTAGACCAACAGCAAGGCCTTCACTGCCAAAACGTCCTGTGTGCGTCGCCGCTACCGTGAGTTCGTGTGGCTGAGAAAGCAGCTCCAGAGAAATGCTGGTTTGGTGTGAGTTTGCTTTTGTTTCTTTCTTGGGTCTGAGACTGGCTTTTTGGAGGCATACACAAGAACCAGAGTTTACAATAAAGAAAACTTGGCAACATGTTAGGCACTTAGGAAATTGAGAAATGGGTTCTAAAATTATGTTTTCGAGTCAGTGGAAAAAGTAAAGACAGGGGCGCCTGGGTGGCTCAGTGGGTTAAAGCCTCTGCCTTCAGATCAGATCATAATCCCAGGCTCCTGGGATTGAGCCCCACATCGGGATCTCTGCTCCGAGGGGAGCCTGCTTCCTCCTCTCTCTCTGCCTGCCTCTCTGCCTACTTGTGATCTCTGTCTGTCAGATAAATAAATAAAATCTTTAAAAAAAAGAAAAAAAGAGTTCTAGTATTTTGACTGAACAAAGTCATAGAAATATAAAAAATACTTTTCCTTTTTTATATGCATTTTCATCTAGGGCTACACAAATGTACTGTTAGCATTTTATATATGCATGTCACTCGTGATCAGAAACTCATTAGCACTTGGATTTATGTGACCGGTGGTGTTCCTGTCCATTTGATATGTAATACAAAATGTTAATTTTTTTTCTTTTTTGTGCAGAGACCTTTTCCCAGAGACATAACAGACTGAAAGTCTTACGAAAAGCAGTAATGTTCACTCCTCACTTAAACCACCCCAAATAAGTCCTAAACTGGAGACAGTGTAGAACAGTGATTCCATTGCAGGACAGTCACTGAATGCCCTGGGGATGGGGTCTGTGGGTGACCTAGCTGGTTAGTTAACATGTGGGACTGATGAGGCCACTGTCATGGGTCAGGCCCTCACAGCCAGTTGGAACTTCTGACAGATTCTGCATTCTCTTTTTTTGTTTTGCTTTGCTTTTTTAGAGAGAGTGTGAACTGGGGGAGAGGGGCAAAGGAGGAGAGAGAGAAAGAGAGAATCCCAAGCTGACCCTATGCCCAACACAGAGCCGGATGTGGGGCTTGATCTCACAACCCTGACACCATGACCCCCGATGAAATCAAGAGTGGGATACCTAACAGACTGAGCCACCTGGGCACCCCTGGCCTGTTGTTTTTTTAAAAATATGTTCATAATAGAAGCTAGGGAAATTGAAAGAGTTTGTGGATGCCTTGCTGCAACTCAGCTACTTTTAGAAAATTCAGAGCAGGGGTGCCTGGGTGGCTCAGTGGTTAAAGCCTCTGCCTTCGGCTCAGGTCATGATCTCAGGGTCCTGGGATCGAGTCCCGCATTGGGCTCTCTGCTCAGCAGGGAGCCTGCCTTCTCCTCCTGTCTCTCTCTTCCTGCCTCTCTGCCTACTTGTGATCTGTCTGTCAAATAAAAAAAAAAAAGAAACTATTTAAAAAAAAAAAAATTCAGAGCATGTGAGGGGCACCTGGGTGGCTCAGTGGGTTAAGCATCTGACTCTTGATTTCCTCTCAGATCCTGATCTCAGGGTCGTGAGATCGAGCCCTGCGTTGGCTCAGTGCAGAGTGTGCTTGAGATGCTCTCTCCCTCTCCCTGTCCCTTCCCCTGCTCTTTTAAATTTTTTTTATTTTCTATTTTTATTTATTTTTTTGCCCTGCTTTTTAAAAATATATAAATAAAATCTTTTTTTTTTAAGGTTTTATTTATTTGTTTGACAGAGAGATCACAAGTAGGCAGAGAGGCAGGCAGAGAGAGAGGGGGAAGCAGACTCCCCGCTGAGCAGAGAGCCTGATTCAGGGCTCGATCCCAGGACCCTGAGATCATGACCTGAGCCAAAGGCAGAGGCTTAACCCACTGAGCCACCCAGGTGCCCCAAATAAAATCTTTAAAAAAAAATTCTAAATATGTGGCCCTCTTGGATTGGAGGAGGTCTTGATTTACACACAAGGACCCCACGTGCTCCATGCTGCCATGTACAAGTTTCTCCATTTTCAAAATAAGAGCTGATGGGTCTCCTGGGTGGCTCATTCGGTCAAGTGTCTGCCTTCAGCTGAGGTCATGATCTAAGGGTCCTGGGATCGAACCCCATATCAGGCTTCCTGCTCAGTGGGGTTTCTGCTTCTCCCTCTCCACTGCCCAGCCTGGCTCCCCCATCCCCCCACTCATACCCTCTCTCACTCACTCTCTCTCTCAAATAAATAAATTTAAAAATAAGAGCTCGGGGCGCCTGGGTGGCTCAGTGGGTTAAGCCTCTGCCTTCAGCTTGGGTCGTGATCTCAGGGTCCCGGGATGGAGCCCCGCATTGGGCTCTCTGCTCAGTAGGGAGCCTGCTTCCCCCTCTCTCTCTGCCTGCCTCTCTGCCTACTTGTGATTTCTGTCTGTCAAATAAATAAATAAAATCTTAAAAAAAAAAAAAAGCTGATGGTGGGAGTGGGTTTTGTAAACAATGTAGTTTAGCAGCAGTGGCATTTTGAAGTCATAGACGTGGTTCAGATACCAGCTCTGCTGGTTACTAGTTGTGTGACATTGGGAAATTTACTTAACTTCTCTGATTCTACCTCCTTACTCCTGAAATGGGGACATCAATAGTTTTTTTCATAGGGTTTTTGGGAGGAGTAAATGAAATAAGGTTTGTAAAACATTTAGCACGGTGCCTAACACATGGCACACTGTCAGTATTAGCCCTGCCCCCCCCCCCCACTTTTTAAAAACCTATTTGTTTTGATTTGTGCTTCTTCTTAGGGGAATTCCTTGCTCAGTGGGCAGAATGGCTGTCTTTAAATGTTACATTTATCTTGGGTGTTACATTATGTGATCCACAGGCCTGTACCTGAACTTCCTGGGAAGTCAACCTTCTTTGGCAGCTCTGATGAGTTCATCGAGAAGCGGCGACAAGGTCTGCAGCACTTTCTGGAAAAGTGAGTAGACAGAGTGGGCTAGTACCTGCCTCCTGAGTGCGGGAGGGGAGAGGGGAAGGTATCGGGCAGGATGGCCCCTTCAAATAGATAGGCCTTCCCTGCAACCCCATCCATGCCTTTCCTGCACCCCCATCCATGCTCGCTCAAGCCAGAAGCCGTTCAGGGGGAGGGGAGCTGAGGACAGCAGCTGCTCAGTGTGAGTCTGTGCCGTACCTCCTGTTGTTTGCCCCAGGGTCCTGCAGAGTGTGGTCCTCCTTTCAGACAGCCAGTTACACCTCTTCCTACAAAGCCAGCTCTCGGTGCCCGAGATAGAAGCCTGCGTCCAGGGCCGAAGCCCCATGACCGTATCTGACGCCATTCTCCACTACGCTATGTCCAACTGTGGCTGGGTCCAGGAAGAGAGGCAGGGCTCCTCTCACCTGGCTAAAGGAGACCAGCCAAAGAGGTAACGAGAGCTCTCTTTTTTTTTTTTGAGGCACTGGGAGCTAGGATTACTGTAACCTGGGCCAGTGAGGTGTCCGCTTGATAGAGGAAGCACCGTCACAGCGTTTCAGGCTCTCAGAAAAGGCCTCGTCCTCCCTGCACATGGTTCTCTCCTCTCACATGGCAGGGCCTGAGCATCTGGGTTAGCCCATCCCTGGGTAGCGGGCTCTACTGTTGAATCCTGGGGGGAAGAAGAGAGGTCTCACTTATTCTTTATTCCTCTCCCCTCCCTATTTCAAAGTAACAGCTTTATTGAGATGTAATTTACACGCCATAAAATTCACCCTTGGAATGTATCATTCAGTAGTTCTTAACTTAGCACCCCAATTTTTATCACCTCAAAAGAAACCTTGTACCTGTCAGCAGTGACACGCTGTTTTCCCCACCTCCTAACCCCAGTGACCACTAATCCACTTTCTGTGTCTGCGGATTTGCCTGTTCTGGACTCGTCACACAAGCGGAGTCCTGTGTGTGGTGGTTCCTGACGAGCTTCTTTCCCTCAGCGTGTTTTCAGGGTCCGCCCATACTGTCGTGCCTATCAGCATTTCCTTCCTTTTTACGGCCAAATAATACTCCATCTGCGTGGTTGTACCACCTTGGCTGTTTGTTCACGAGGCTTATCCACTGATTTTTGTGTATCTCTTCATGCCCTCGTTCCTTTCCCATTCTTTTCCAGTTGCTGCTTTCTTCCCAGATCCGGCAGGAGGAGCTCTCCCTCACCACCTCCCAGGGAGGAAAAGGACCATTTCGAGGTGTGGGCTCCCGTTGTTGACTCTGAAGCTCCTTCCTTGGAAAGCCCCCCTCTCCTTCCCTCCCCCTCGCCATCATGCTGTGATTTTACAAGACCTGATGAGGACGCCTCTGCTCCTCAGCCTGTGAGGAGGGCCGTGGGAGGGGACCGTGCGGTGCCTTTGGACCCTGGGCAGTTAGAAACGGTTTTAGAAAAATGAGCTCTGGTCCGAGCGCTGGGTTCTGCTCCGAGGCGGCAGAGAAGATGCCGGCAAGGAGGCTTGCTGGGGTGGGAAAGGGGCACAGGGTAGGTGTTGGGGAGTCTGGGCCACTTACTGTCTTATGGTCACCTCTGCTCAGGTTGGTGGCATAGAGGTCGGTCACCACAACTCCTCAGGCTTCCTCCGTGGGATTAAACACTGGACGGTTTTAAGTTAGGCATAAGGCCCACCATGGGCTGTTGGTTTTGCACAGAAATATGTGGTGTGTTTACTCTCCTGGGAGCTGAATTGCTTTAGATGTTTGTTAACGGGAGCGGGAGCATTGCCTCAGGTTGACTGGTTTGGGGGGACCTGCAAGTGACCGCTTTTAAGCTGTCCTGTTGAATACTGACCCGATGGAAATGGTTGTGTAATCGTATTCCCACTGGCGGGCTTCTTGCTGCGGCCCTTAGAGCACTTTGTTTCCGGGAGGCTGGCCTCTTGCCTCCCTCCTTTTGTGGCCAGGGTGGTGAGTGTTTGTTCTCCCACCTCCTTGCTTCTCCTTCTTGAACACCACTGAACCCACCGGTGCTGTGACTCCCGTGGCTGGGGGTTCCCGCCTCTCCCCAGCCCTCAGCCTGGCTGTGAGGGGCCCTAGATCCATGACCTCACGGCCGGCTCTGGAAGAGACCCCTGGAAGCCAGAGGAAAGGCAACAGTTTCAGGGGCTTTGTTTTAGAAAAGGCTGTCTCGGGCTGTCACCTTCTCTTCCGGCTGTAAAGCCCAGATGTGACAATCTTTTCTGCAGGGCTGGCATGGGCTCCTTTCTTTTTTGAATCCTTCTCTTCTCCCTTAGTAACAGCCCCCTGCCCCCAGGGCTTCAGCTCCCACAGTGTCCCTCTGCTGTGTGGCAGGGAGGCCGTCTGTTCAGTCCAATGGGGCGCAAGGGCTTTGTTTGTGCCTGGAGAGAGGGCTCTGGGGATGGAGATGAGGAACGACGCGCCTACAGACAATGAGGCATTCTGCCCTCCCGCTGCCATAATTCCTCTCCACGCAGAGCCCGAGCGGGTAGGAGAGGAGCGCCGGCGGCGCCCTGCCTGCTCAGCGCTCCCCTCTCGCGCCGCCCCCGCTCCGGCCGCGCGCCCCCCCCCCCGCCTTCCCCCTTCCCCCGGCCGTGGGCTCTAACCCCTCCCGGCCTCTGCTGGGGTGAGGGGGCTGCCAGGGTGTTGCGATCGGAGTCGAGGGGCTTTGGTCTGAAATAAAATCCAAGTATTTCAGACTGTTGCCATTTGTGTCTAACAAGCTGTAGCCGAGGAGGAGGGAGCGAGGGCTGGCAGGAGTTACTTTCATAAATCATGAGTTTATCAGCGTGGAAAGAACGGCCCGGGCGCTGCGGCTCTCCCGCGTGGGGCGAGCGGCCGGGTCCGGCCCCGGAGGAGGGGCCGCCTTCCGCGGCGCGGGGATCCGGCTTTTCCTCCCCGTCGCGGGCACGAGCCTCGTTAGGTATAATTTACCTGCTGCAGCCCGGGTGAGGTGCCAGGTGCTGGGAGAGAAATAAAGTTTGTCAACAGGCAGATGCGGAGCCCCGGCGGGGGCTCCTCCCTCTTTCCTGCCCGCCTCCCCTGGGCCTCTCCTTTAGATGATGCAGCCGAGCAAGGCGAGGAGAGAAAACCTACAGAGGCAAATCCAAAATGTCAAAAGAAGTTCATTTAAAAGGGAGGGGAAAAAAAAAAAACAAAACAAACCCTCCATCCACAACCCTCACAAAAACCCGACAGATGCTAAGCTAATGGCATCCGCTCTGCCTATTGGTGGGGATGACTCATGAATATTAATGAGTCCAATGCTCCAAATGGTGCAGCTGTGAACCCAGCTGTGCCTGAAGCTCTCTGATCTCAGAAACTTCCAGACAGGAGCCGGAGGTGGTCTGTGTCAATTCCCTACTCAGCCAAAAAACAGCAAGCCGGGTTGGCCTTCTTCTGTTCTCTCCTTTTCTTCCTGGAGTTGGTGCTCAGCAGCTCCTTCTACCAGCAGGGTAGGCTGCTGGGACAGCAGGAGCCATTCAAAGACACGGATGCGATTTTTCTGACTCCCGGCTTTTTTAATGATCCATTACCAGCAGTGCATACAACAGCAGCTCAGTTAATCTAAGGCCAGGCGCCGTCCCCTCACCGTCCTGTGCTCAGTTGAGAGTGTGCGCGGTGGGAGGAGATGTCCTAAGAAGGGAAGAGTTTTCCTGACACGGGCCTGGAGTTACCAGGGAAGAGAGCAAAGCTGAATTTTCCTCCCCATCCAGGCGGTGCCATTTGCCTCTCGAGTTTTGCTGTGTCCCTGTGTGCTCGAAGGGCTGGCCGCCATGGCCGCTGACTTCTGTAGGGAAGATGGGGAGCTCCTGGGGCCAGTGGCTGGCTGAGCTGCACTCGGCTTTTGTAGCACAGAAGTATTTTTGTGTTAGGGTTTAGGTTCCAGGTGGATTCTGTGCCTGATTGAGTCACCACCTGACCGCCACTTCTGTGGCCCAAGTCTGGTCGTCTCTTGTTACCCAAGAGAAGTGGTCCCACCATGCTCAGGGGTCTCACGTTGTTTGGTGGAAGCAGGTGTGTGTGGGGGGGAGGGTCTTGTTTAAAGATAAGTCTCCTCTGTTTGCTTCACTTCACTTGACCTCAGTGGCCAGTGAAGAGGCCAAGTCAAGTAGTAGACTCCTTTTCTAGCTGAGGAAACGAAGCTGAGCTGAGGGTAGTTTTTAAAAACCATGTTTTTATTCATTTAAAATGGATGTTCTTGTTTATTTCTCAAGTAAACTCTACCCCTGACATGGAACTCGAGCTCACAACCCCAAGATCAAGAGTCATGTGCTCTGTGGCCTGAGCCGGCCAGGCGCCGCTACGAAGCACGTTTTTAGATGCTGGGAGAGCACATTCATGGAAGTCACTTCCCCACTCTGTTAGATGAGGTTTTTGCTTGTTTCCTCCCCAGATTTTTTTATTTTTTATTTTTTTTAAGATTTTATTTATTTATTTGACAGATCACAAGTAGACAGAGAGGCAGGCAGAGAGGCAGGCAGAGAAGTGGGGGAAGCAGGCTCCCCACTGAGCAGAGAGCCCAATCTGGGGGCTTGATCCCAGGACCCTGAGATCATGACCTGAGCTGAAGACAGAGGCTTCAACCCACTGAGCCACCCAGGCGCCCCTCCTCCCCAGATTTTTTTTTTTAAAAACCAGAATAAACCCACTACTGAAGTCCACTCGAGTAGCTCTTCAGAGTAGTTCTCAGAAATCTGAGCTCCTCGGCAGTCCTGTGTTCTGACGGGTCCCGCCTTAGATACCACATCTGAGACCCCGCTCTGGCCGCTGGGTCTGGGAGGCCATCATGACTCTTTGATAACCTGATTGGACTTGAAGTTCATGAATTTGTTCCCATGCCTCAGCTCTCGCTGGCTATTCCCACCCGAGGTGTGGGGAGGACAGCGTGCCAGGAGGATGAGGAGTGGGATTGAGGGTAGAGATGGAAACAGCAGCGCCTGGCCTGCCTCACGGGGGCCACAGGAACATTCGCTCAGAGACTGGAGCGGCAGCTGCAGGTTGATGTGGGAGCAGCCCATGGAGACACAGCCAAAGCCAAGCCTATCCGGGCGTGGGGTGGGATGGTGACTTCCTCAGTCACGCCTGGGCACAGATCCTAAGCCAAGCTTCCCAGCAGCCCTCTGCCTGCAGGGACTCAGCTCTGTAGAGGGCATCACCTGGCTCAAAGCAAACTTTCTTTGAATTGTGGAGAAGCATCCCCCTTCCCATCCTCTTTACCATGATCCCTTCTTTCCTGAGGGTTTCCTCAGCCCACCTCGGGAGCCCCCCTCCCAACTCACCTCTTCTCATTTCCTCTCCCCCAACAACTCACCTCTTCTCATTTGCCCCCTCCCCACGCCAACTCACCTTTTCTCATTTCCTCACGCCGCACCCCCCGCCCTCAACTACTCACCTCTTCTCATTTACTCCCGGCTGTACAGAACTCCTTCAGGAGCTTCTGTAAAGACCAAATATGCATTTGACTTCCCAACAGGGTGGCACGAGCCAGTCCTAGCATGTTATTAGAGAAAAAACTTCTTGGCAAGAACCAGTTGCACCTTAGAAATGGCTAGATTTGGAGTTAAAAGCTGGAACCTCAAATCTCAAGATACAGTAAACATGGACAGTTTATGCACAAAGGCCACACTTTTTAGGAGACAGAATGCTCCCGAGTCAATGAGCAAGGTGAGTGATTTTCCATCCCTTCCATTCAGGGGAGGCCTGGTCCACTTCCACCAGCACAGGAGGAGGCAAATGAAGGGGGACTTACTCAGCAGGGAAAGGGGCAGGAATAATACAAAGGGAGGGATGGGAAAGCCAGAGTGTGAGAATTCAGAGACTGTCTGAAAGTCTTTAAGATTTTTTTAACCCCCCCCTCCATGGAAGGCAGGAACATGAGATGCTTCTGCAATCTTTGGATTATGGGAAGCCCCCAGCCAAAATTCCTTATCTGCGGCGGTATGTCCCTCCTTCCAACCTTCAGCCAAGCACCTCTTCCTTCATACCATCCATTCTGAGGGGGCCAGCTAGTTTAGATCTTTCCATAAGTGCCCCAGCCTTGCGTATGTGCTTCCCCGGGTGGCTACGTTGGTGTGGGAAGCCAGGCCTACCAGCAGCTTGACCAAGGTCCCTTGAGCAGAAGGCCCAGAATAGTGAGAGCCCGAGGCGGTTTGTTGGAGGCAATGCAACCTGCCTGCTATAAGCTACGAGACTTAGATATATTCTACCAATTAGGGCACATCTGTTCCAAGTGCTGGAAGGCGGGCGCTGTCTCTTTAAGAGCCAGCCCACTCCTCTCCTTGAGTGATGAGGGCTGGGAGCACAGGGGAGTCAGATGCTGATTAAACAGTCCTACTGCCCAGCTCTGTTAGAAAATTACTGTAATTATGATCTAGTCCCAGCAGAGGGATGAGTTCCAATCCTGCTAATAACCCTTCCAGGTGCCTCGGATTCGGGGCCCATGGGAGGCAGCATCGTCAGGGCTCTGGCTGGCACCAGGGCCACCAATGGCCTTGCTGTCTGGCCGGTGCAGGCAAAACCAACAAAGGCAATGGACCCCTCGCCCTCTCTTGGCCTCCCGAGAAGGCAGTGGGTTTTGGCTGGGTTTTACTTTTTTGGTTCTTGATAAAGCTCCTAGGAGTTACTTTGTATAAGAAAACTTCCCCTTCAAAACTAACGTGGAGGAGCAGGAAGGTTAATGGCCGCAGCCACTGGGAGGTGACATCTGTCCTGAGCCTCCCCACTTCTGTCTGAGGGCTGCAGTCAGCCCCGCACCTGCTGCCCTCTCCGTGGGGCGACACCCCTGGTCTCCTGCTCTGAAGCAGAACACGGCATTTCACTAGGTCCTGATAAGAGTTTCAGGGCTCCCCTTTTAGATTTCTGCCACGGAAAAGGGAAACAAGGAGTGCAACCACAGAGCTCTAGATGTGAGGGACTTGGTGGCCTGCAGCTCTCTAACCTGGCAATTCCAGGCTTACTCATTTGAAAATACCAAAAATACCGCTTTTGTGGTGCAAATCTGCGCCTGTGCAAGCCCTCAAATCTCTGCAGGGGCCTGTGGCGCCTGGGCTGTGGTTTGCAGAGTGTTAAACCCTGAGGAACCCATGGCATTTCTACTCTGGGTCTTCCCAGCCCAGCAGTACGCCTCTCTCCAGTGCTATAATCCAGTGACTAAAAGCACAAACTTTTAGAAGGTAGGGCAGTTTCTCCATGCTTGGTCCTAAGCACACAAATGACCCCCAGAGACAGGGGTGACTTTGTTCCCAGGGGACACGTGGCAATTCCTGGAGGCATGCTTTGGTGGTCAGCACAGGGCAGTGGTGGGGTGGGGTGGGTACTACCGGCATCTAGTAGGTAGAGAACAGGGGTGCTGCTGAACATCCCGCGATGTCCCCGACAACATAAAGTTATCTGGCCCCAAATGCCAGGTCCCAGGAGTGCCAGGTTGAGGGAGTTGGCACTAACAGGTGACGTAATAAGCTCCAAGTTCTGCACCGCCCCCACTGCCGCCCCCTCCCACCTTTCCCTGCACTGCCTTCAAGATGATCTACAGTCTCCAGATGCCAGGCATTTGCCCCAAGGTGGGCTGTGCCAGTGACAGGCCGAGGAGGCCCGCAGTCAGCCCCACTGCCCAGCCCCGTGGGAGGTGTCCAGTACGTGTAGGCGGGAGCACGTGCCGCCTGGAGGTTTCATGGCAGAGTGATGCCAGGCCGGCTGACCGCTGGTGAAAGGGGAGTGTTTGTAGCCTGTTTTCTGATGATGGGGACAAGAGAGGCCCAGCTGCTCACCATCGGGTTAAGAGCGTCTGCGGTAGAACCAGATGCCCTCTTTGAGGACCAGCACTAGAAGCCTCTTGGAAATCACTCCCGTCACAGGAGGCAAGGAAGTGGCATACTGTCGCCCCGTGCTGCAAGCGAGCTTCTCTCCGTGGCCCCCTGCCAGATGGAGGGGTGGCAGGCTGTGATGGGGCCCCACGAGGGAACTGAACACACACACAGCGGCTGACAGCCGGCCAGCCCCAGCAGCCGCTTGATGCCAAAGATACCAGGCCTCTCAGAGCATCCTGGGCATCAGGGAAAGAAAGCCTCATTGGCAGGGCTTGCCTAGGAGCCAGGCCGGCAGGGGAGGTCTTCATTAGAAGGCACATTGCCCAACGTTGCAACCCGGAGAGCCCGGTAGTCTCTCTACCGCCCGCTCCCCACGTGACTGGACAGCTCATTTTGCCTGATTTCTGGGGTGACCCCCGATCCTGGTTTACACCTGCGGTCTTGGCATCAATTACCAATAACTCTCCCTTTCAGTCTCAAAGCGTCTCTGGAAAATAAATTATACGGTTACCCTACTCATTCTACTTCAGTTTCCTCTAATACCATAGTTTAGTTAGCTTGTTTGTTTGTTTGGTGGGGGGAGGCGTTGCATTTATAAAAGACTTTGTACAAAATGGGCTGCATCTTAAAGTGTATCATTACTTGAATCCTAACGAGTTGCAAAAAAATGGTCATCGGTTCCTACTAATAACAACAACAACAAAAACCCCAGCAAAACAGGCATGTTTTCTGAACACTTAGTTTTGCATAGGGAAATAGAACAATTTGAATCCTGTGAAGAAAAATTTCTTTTTAGCTGAGAGTTTGAAACTTCCTACCCAATCTCTGGTAAATTCTACATCGAAGTCAATAGCAGGGCAAGAGGGAAGGGGGAGGAGCAAGGGACTAGGTAATCTACAAACTAGAAAATGAGTCCGAACCACTGGGCTGTGTAGCGGGGATAATCCTCTGGTAGACGCTGCTTTTTCTAAAGGCAGCGCCACAGATTTCGCTGGGCTTCGGGAATTAGCAAGTCAATGCCACGTAAGATTTATCCTTCCGAGCCGCTCTGGGGTTGGGGGAGACCTGTGGGGAGGGCTTCCTGGTGGCCAAAGATGAAAGCACCTCTGTCCCTCCCATCTGAGAGTTTCGTTCTTAAGATGAAAAAACAAAAACAAAAAACCCAAACCAAAAACCCACCACAAAAAGGCCCTACTTTGGCTTCTTTTCTTGCTTCTCTTCAATTCTATACTTCTCTGACCGGTTTTTAGGGCAGGGGTGAGTTCCCCCCGCTGCAACCCCCGCCACTGGTGGGGGGGGGCCGGTTCTCTCGCTCCTTGCATGGACACCGCTGCTTTGCTGTGACGCAAGTGCCAGGCATGGGATGCAGAATTTGAAAATGTGTCACTGGAGGTGTCTAACGGCGGCACAACTCAAGTGATTTCAAGACGCAAAGCAGCGGACTGAGAATTTCCAGAGTCCCTCACTGCATTCACTCTTCCCCGGCAGACATCCTGTGATTTTTGTCCAAGGCAATCCCTTTCAGGTCCTCAGCTCTGCCATTCTCAAAGACCCTGAGACCCATGAGGTGGTGCAACTGGGCAAACTGAAGGGCTGAAAAGAGAAGGGAATGAGAGCTCGAAATCTAGGCAGTTCCTCACGAGGTCTCTGTCTCCAGCGGGAGCGCGGGCATCTCGTCGGTTACACCTTTGGGCATTGCTCTCTCAGATGGAATCAAACTGTCTGGGTCTCAGGAAGGATAAGCAATAGGAACTCCCTTCTCTTTCCCATTTTTATTTGCCAGAGGAAAAGGTGCAGTTGGTTTTGAATTAAGTACGGAGTTCTCAGAGATACAACAGTGGGGAAATTTAGTATCAAGGTGGTTGCAAAGCAATGTCTGTGCTCTTCTGCTATACGGATGACAGAGAAGCCACACTGGGAAAACAGTATTTTTAATGAGATAGAGCTGAAAGGCTGCTTTCAGAGTATTTAGTGTTCTCAGATACCAGCGTGGACAATGCAGGCCCAACCGTGCCCACCCCGGGTCAGATCATCCATTGGACGTCAGCGAGTGCTTGGTAAATTATTATTTATTTATCTGTAAAAGGCGGATACACATTTGCTGCTTTTTTGGTTGATTTTTTTTTTTTTAAGCCATCTTCTACACCTCATGTGAGGCTTAAACCCACAACTGTGAGATCAAGGGTCACATGTTTCACCTACTGAGCCTGCCAGGCGCCCTTCTACTTTGCTGCTGGGGCTTCCTCTTTTTAAGATTTTATTTGTTTATTTATTTTAGAGAGAGAGCATGCGCAGGGACGCAGAGGAGGAGGAGCAGAAGGGAGGGGCCGAGGGATAGGGAGCAGAGGGGGAAAGAATCTTAGGCAGACTCCCCCGCCAGCTGGAGTGCAGAGCTCGTGACCCTGAGATTGTGACCTGAGCTGAAACCAAGGGTCAGATGCTTAACTGAATGAGCCTCCCAGGTGCCCTATACATTTGCTTCTTATATTTAGGATCTCACCTTTCTTATTCTCCTTCCTTTATGTAAAATCAGGGAAGGAAAAAAGCCTCCCTCTCCTATGTCAGATGCCAGAGCAATCAGTGGCTATTAAGAAGCCACAGACGCTGTGGTTGGTTAACACCGTGGTCGGTTAATGTGGTCTCATGGCCTGGTTATCCAGTTAGTCGCAGGCACTAAGGTGGGGATTTGGTCAGTAAGGTCAAACAGAGAAGTGGTAATCTGATTAGCCAGTTGCTTTCTGAAGCTGTTGGTTAAGATAGTGGCTGCTGACCGAGTGGGGAGCAATTCTGAGGCTTCACTTCAGAGAGGCTGTAGGAACCCAGCGCCTCCAAAAACTCTCCCATATAATGTTCTCCTCAGAGGATGATGCCCTTCAGCCTGGAGATAGTCTTATCAACCCATCAGACTTGCTCTTATCTTTTTCTGCCAGTAACAAGGTCAAAGATCGCCCATGGCGGTGGACCGTGGGATGAGTCCGTTTGTTTATATCTTTTAGGGCCAATCTGGTTTCTCTTCCTGCCAGGTGTTCCAGCTAGCAGGGTCAGAGGTCGGCATGGTGGCTACCCTACAGCTGATGGGGGTGCTGGAGGCCTCCACAGAATGGCGAGTGGTATGGGTATACGCGGGCCTGTAGGTTTAGAAGGGACTATTGCACTAAGGGGTTTTGTTTTAAACGCCGGAAGCCAATGACCATGATACTGAGCGATACCTGAACTGTGCAGATTGGAGAAGTTACCTTGACCTTGCTCCTTTTTCATCCCCCTTTTGACCGGGCCTGGATACCTATTCTTCCTCTTTTGGTGTCCCCTTTTTGCATGTCTCTCAGACTCAGAGCAATGGGACAATACTGTTCTCCCCTCTCAGCCATCAGCCTTTCCAGCCTTGGGTCCCTGGGGGTTCTTTAAGGCAGGGGCCACTCTGGGGTATGGCGGGGGCAGGTGGGCCGGTGGGAAGAGGTTGGGGGTTTCTGTTTGCTTGTCTGTTAACCATTTTGGAACAGTGCCCATTGTGCTTACCTCTAGGTCGGGATTGGTGCAACCGCTCCTAAAAGGAGAGGCAATTGGTTGTTTTTGGTTCGTCTGCTCATCTGCTGCCACCTAGTGGTTCAGTCTCCTTTAGCACCCTGTGTAAAGGGAGGGCGCATTACCAACTCTGTATTGCCTTTTATCTTTTTTTCCCTCCCCCACCTTACTTGTCCCTTTTTCTTACCTCCTTATCCATCAGATACACAAAAAGCTTCCGTTTTGTTTTGTTTTGTTTTTTGGTGCTCCTGGGTCAGAAAATCTGGAAATGAATGGCTGGCATAAAATCTTTGGAGAAGCTTGAATGCACTGAAACAACCTCGTTTGGTCTCTAGTTTTTCTCTTTTGGTGACTTAAATGTGTGTCTTACTGCAGGGCTAGAAGATGACTGTTATAGAGCTGAGGAAGGCTGCTGCCCATCTGGGGCTGCTCTGAGTAGGCAGTTCCGGAGAGAAAATTTCTATAGCTGCTTGGTGCCCATTTTTCAAAATTTCTCACATGGCGAGTCTGGCCATAATAAGAGCTGACCCTTACTGAGCAGTTACTATGTGCCAGGCATTGTTCCAAGTATGTTACACGTGTTGACTCTTTAATCTTCCTAATGACCCAGTGAAATGGACTACACCCTTTCTAAGGTGAGGAAATTGAGGCATGTGTAAAATGTCAAGTAACTTGCTCCCCTAGTAAATGGGGAACTGGGATTTATTCTCAGGCTGTCTGCTTCCAGAATTTATGTTCTTAACCACTATGTTTTGCTGCCTCTTTTAGCCACAGATAACGTGAGACCGCAGGAAGAGGAACAGGGCTGTGCACAGAGAACCCCTCCCCAAAGCACTTTCTTGGCCTTTGCCGGGGACTTGTGATGCAAGACACAGTGTGGTCGTGAGCGGAGGGCCAGGGAGGAACTCTCCAATGTGCTGACTCCAAGGACTTGCTCCTAGCCCTGTCTTATTTCAGAGATTGAGCACATAAGGAAAAACCACCAAGTAGGCAGCCAAAAGAAGTCTGAGAAGCCAAACAAAGCAGGCAGGCTCAGGGTCCAGAGATGATTCTGCTCTGGAAGATAATCGCAAGTTCCCTCTTCTGTCTGGGTCTTTGTTTTCTCTCTGGCTATCCTTTTCTACTTTGCCTGGAGGTGGCAGGAAGGCCCAGAACCAGCCTTTTTGAGACCACTGCAAAAAGAAATGTGACACTATCACACACTGCTAGGAACCAAGTATGAAGTTTATTTATGCTTTTCTAATCAGATGAAACAACTAGCAACTTCCTCCTCCAAAGTTTTCCTCTGCTCTCACCTTCTCTGTGACAAGCCTGGGGAGAAGGCAGAAGTGGATGTGTGGACATGTTTAAAGGCAGGATGAAAAAAAAAAAAAGGTGGGATGAGCTATGACAAGGCAGGTGTATTAACAGATCTGCTGACTATGCCTTTTCCTACTCGTTCTCACTGGCGGTTTTCAGTGACTACCAGATGTCAGAGGCTTGGGTCTCTTCAGTAAAGAGAAGAGTCCGTGGTGTTGGTGGGGTGGCTGGGGTAGGGAATAGAGACTCCTGATGATTGTTTTCTTCATAACGGCAGGCCAGAGAAAAGGATATGTGTCCTAAAGGAGGAAAAATACATAAATTTGCTTTTAGGATTCAAAACAAAGATAGTATAAAAGGGCACAAAGTAAAGAGTGTCTCTGTCCTATCCTCCCAGTCATGGACTTTGTCCTTGGAGGCAACCAGTGCTATTGTCTCTGTCCTTCCAGATAGATCTTCTACACACAGAAACAACTGAAGACTCCTACCCACCTTTTTTTTCCAGTAAGCTCTACACCCAACATGGGACTTGAGCTCATGACCCTGAGATCAAGAGTTGCATGCTGTACGGACCCAGCCAGCCAGGTGCCCTTGGGGACTCCCTTCTCACACAAATGGAACACATTAGGCCTACATTTCTTTGATGTCTTTTTTTTTTCTTACCAATAATTGTGCCAAGATCTTCCTTTTCTTTTTTATTGTTGCATAGTATTTTTTGTTGTTGTTGCATAGTATTTAGTTCCATGAATGTATTACAGTTACTTGGCCAGGTCTCTTTCTAGTTGCTATTACAGACGAGTAACCTTGTGTGTATCTCTCTCTTTTTTAAAAATATTTTATTTTATTTTTTTAAAGATTTTATTTATTTATTTGACACAGAAAGATCACAAGTAGGCAGAGAAGCAGGCAGAGAGAGAGGAGGAAGCAGGCTCCCCGCCGAGCAGAGAGCCTGATGCAGGGCTCGATCCCAGGACCCTGAGATCATGACCTGAGCCGAAGGCAGATGCTTTAACCCACTGAGCCACCCAGGCACCCCTAAGATTTTATTTTTGATTAATCTCTACACCCAACATGGGGCTCAAACTCACAACCCCAAGATCAGGAGTCACATGCTCCACCGACTGAGCCAGCCAGGCCCCTGTGTGTAACCATTTTGCATGTGTGCAAGTGTAGCTATAGGATTAATTCCTAGCTGTAGAATTGTTGGGTCAAAGAGAGATAAACAGTTGTGTCAATAAGCCAATGACAAAGTGAAGTAGAGTGAATATATTAGACTTGACAGAAAAATTCCATTGCTTCTGCGTTCATGGCCAAGAAATGGTATCCTTACTAGGAAAGTCATAAAGTCAAACCTTGAGTGACAGACCCAAGCTGGTGCTTTCTGGTTGTACAAGGGCATCGCAGAGTAAGATCTATACTTATGTATCCTCCTAAATGAATCCACTCAGCTGCTGCTGACACTAGAGTGGGCCCCGGTCTGGAAGATTCCAAGGATAGTTTGTGTCACCATCATGCAAGTCATCCTTCACTTCCGGCAGTAAAGGCTGCTCCCATTTCAGGCCAGAAGAAGGAGCTAGAGACATCATGCTAGCCTTGGGTGCCCTCCATCACCATCCTAATTCTAAACAAAACCCACTCGGCACCATAGCTACCCACCCAAAGCAGGCACTCCCTCCGCTGTTCTCTGATGTGGTTCTTTCTCATAAAAAACAAGCCACTTTCTTTATTACCTGAAGGTAAATTTGATTATGTTCCATAGGAATCCTCATACTGGATTCCTAGTCTTGGCCAACCCTATTCCCGTAATACATGGGCATTTGGCGGAAATGGTGCTCTGGCTTTGAGAACTGAGGATAAAGAAAGCCAGACCCATCCTTGTGACAAAAATTCCTAGTTATCTCCGAATATTCATTTTCCCCTTTTTTATTTATTAGTGAACCCCTCCCCCCTCCACTTTTAAGCTGGACACAGGTTCCACCTAGAATAAGTCTGTCTGTCTCAAGTTCTGGCCAATGGAATGTAAGAAATGTCCTTAAAACAAGTGGGTGTGCCCTTCTCCTTTCGTTTTTTCTTTCCTGCTGGGTAGGGTAGAGACATGACCGCTGGAGCTGGAGACTCCATCTAGGGCCATAAGGGAAAGCTTTGGAATGTTGCCCCCATACAGTGGAGCAAAAAGAGAAGATATCTGGAAACTGGTTGCGTTGGATCATTTACCTCCAGATTTTTTTCAGAAAAGAAAAATAAATTTCTATGTTAATTAAATCTTTTTTTTTTTTTTTTTTTTTTTTTAGTTTTCTTTCACATGTTGTTGAACCTAAACCTAACTGACACATTTCCCCAGTTTAGGAAAAACAACTCCAGCTGCACCTTCTTTCAGTGGTAAATTGTTAGTGTCGCTTGTGGAAGTAAGGAAAAGCCACTCCACTGGCTTCTCTTATCCCTCAGAGAGAGAGGAAGGCATGACCAATGGATTTACTGGCCATCGTTTTGATACCTGGGCTTCATATTTCTTCCATTTCAAAGGCAGTGGTGAGATACTCCTTTGGAACAATACCGATGAGGCTGTTCAGTTCTCCAACCCACCAGCCATACACATTATACTCCTGAAAAATGAAAAGAGGGTGGTTTCAGTTGGAATGCAGTCTTATTTCCATTAATCTCTGACAGTGACTGCACGGGAGATTATGTTGGGTGGTTTCTTTGTTGACGGCAGTAGGACTTGTTAACACTCCTGATGGGATTATTAAATTAAAAAAAAAATCTCCTGGAGGAAGAAAGCAAACTCTACCTTCATGTTTCCATCTGCCTGTCTACATTGTGAATTTAGTACGTTTGATGCCATTGCTGAACCCAAAGAGCATGTTTTTTATCAAGCAGAGTGGAATGGCTTCTTCTGAGAAAGTTGGGCACATCCTAAATGCCACAGCACTAAAGATATTCAGGGAGTCCGGTCATAGTTCAAATCAATAATATTTACCAAGCATTGTCTATGTGCAAAGTGCTGTTTGAGTTCCCATGAGATGTATAATGATGAATCAGAGCATTGCTTGCTCCCAAGGAGCTTATAGCATAGAGTAATGGGCTTTGGAGTCAGACAGACTGGGATCTAATCCCCACTTGGTCATTAAATAGTTGTGTGACCTTATGCTCTCCTGGCTTTAATGTCCTTCTCTGGAAGAGTAGTGATGACATCATCTCTCCCCTGTGCTGTGGGAATAGAAATGTCTGACGCATAGTAGGTGCTCTAAACGTCAGATTCCATTTACATTAGAGACATTTACATTACATCAGACTCCACAGAACCTCTCCTCCAAGAAATAAAGTGGGGGCCCCTGGAGGGCTCAGTGGGTTAAGCTTCTGCCTTCGGCTCACGTCATGATCCCAAGGTCCTGGGATCAAGCCCCGCATCGGGCTGTCTGCTCAGCAGGGAGCCTGCTTCCCACTCTCTCTCTGCCTACTTGTGATCTCTCTATAGGTCAAATAAATAAATAAAATCTTTACAAAGAAAGAAAGAAAGGAAGGAAGGAACAAAGAAAGAAAGAAAGAAAGAAGTGTTACAGGGCATGTAAATAGGGATAGTCTTCAACCATGGCTGTGGGACCTTACTGTGTCCTGGCTTTAACTTCCTTTTCTGTAAGAGTATTGATGACATCATCTCTCCCCTGTGTTGTGGGAATAGAAATGTCTGATGTGTAGTAGGTGCTCTAAACATCAGATTCTCCCCAGAAGAGATGGTAGGTTGACATGAGTAATGACAGGCAGGACATAGGCGCCCACATGATGCTCTTATGTATATAAGATGAGAGAGAGTTTTAAAGCAGAGGAGGGATGCCTCCTGTGCTTTAATGGGAAGGAGGGATGATTGTCAATACAGGTACGTTCCTCATTTGGTGGCTGAAGTTAACAGAAGTTAACACTTCTGATGGCTTCTCTTTTCTTTTTGAAGGTGAAAAGAGGTCATCTGCTGGGAGGGTCGGAAGCAGAGCTGGAGGAGGGGAGGAGATAGGCTATCCAAAGGAAAAGAAGGATAACCAGTTGACCTGGAATTTTATTGTGTCACCAACCTGGCTTTCTTTCTTTTTTTTTTTTTTTCCTAGTAAAATTCAATAGCCAAGCATGTAAAAAGACAGCTTCGTGGTACCCCAAATGCAGTTGAACTAGAATAAGTGATATTCCCTGTATATTCCTAAGTTTTACCTCCTTTGAAAGAGTGAAAATATTTTTTAGTGCTTTCAGAAGCAGTCCCACAGTGTTTAACATCTGCTGTGCTTTTGAAAAGCTCTTCTGCATTCAAGGCCCCCCACTCCCAACCCTGTGATCACCCCTTCTTTTACACCCTATCATTCCCTTTCTATTTGCCCCCTCTCTGGGGCTCCTATGTCCTGCCTGTCGTTACTGATGTGCCTATCAACCTCCCACCTCTTCTGGCCCTCTTCTGTCTTGATGTACTTTCCTTGAGCAATCTGATAGACCTCGGTGCTCTAGCCACCATGTAAAGGACTCATAACCACAGCTCCAGCGGAGATCTAAGTGTTGGATCCCAATACCCAAGTGCATGCCCGCCAAGCTGCTCAAACTCAGTATATCCTAAATTTAAGCCATCATCCTGCCTCTGTCTCCATTCCTACTCCCAACCAGCTCTGCCTCCTGGGCACTTGATGGTAGCACTATTATGCACTCAAGTTAATCAAGCCAGAAACTCAGTCATTTCCAGTTGCACCTTCCTCTTCTGGTCAGTCCTTGAGTTCTTTTGATTCTCTTTTCAGAGCATTACTGGAATCCGTCCACTTGTCTCCATTCCCAATATCCTAATCACGTCACTGCCGTTTTTCATGAAGACTACAGAAACATCCTCCAAGCTCATTTCTGTATCTCCATTCTTGTTCCCCTCCAATCTAGTCCTTCTCTGAAGCCAGAATCATTTTAATGCACATTGATAAAATCACTTCTCTGGGGTGCCTGGGTGGCTCAGTGGGTTAAAGCCTCTGCCTTCGGCTCAGGTCATGATCCCAGGACTCTCTGCTCAGCAGGGAGCCTGCTTCCTCCTCTCTCTCTGCCTGCCTCTCTGCCTACTTGTGATCTCTATCAAATAAATAAATAAAAATCTTAAAAAAAAAATAACTTCTCTGCTTGAAACTTTAAGTGGGTTCCCACTGCCTCCAGTCAATGTCTTAGCAAGGTGGATAAGGCTGTGCATGAGCTGGTCGTGTTCACTGTTCAGCACTGTTATTTACCGCTTAAATCTAGTGGACCCTCAGCAAAACAGAATTTGTTTCCGCTACTCCCCTGGGCCACAGGCTCTCTTACCTTGGAGCCTCTCCTCTGCCTGTTTGGCTTCTATTTCCCTTCTCCCTTTCAGGGGCTCACTCCTAAGCAGCCTTCAGATCTCAATTCCTGGGTTTCTCTAGACTCTCTAGAAGCTTCTCTCTGCCACTTTCTTGTGTGGGGGCTACAGCTACGTACTGTGTACTGTGCCCTGTGCTTTCCTGGAAGTGAGTTCATCCTGCTGCTGCGTATCTTCTGTCTTTGTCCCACTGCCAGTCACTAGGTGGAAAGTCTTGTGAGAGCTGGGCTGGGGCTTTGTTGGTCTTGTTTGCTGTTCTACTCCCAGCACTCAGCATGGTAGCCGGCACAGACAGGGGCCAAAAAATACTTGCTAAATGAGGTTATGAAGAAATGAAGGGAGCAGGGAGATTTATTCTTTTAGTTGAGCAGACTTAGTTTCAGCTAACTCCAATATACTCCCCTGGTGATGGAACTAGTTGTGGCAGGAAGAGAGCAGCTGCCTTTGGAGACAGTGTCCCCAGATGGCTCCCTAAATAGCACGCAGAGTCTCAAATGCTATGCCAAGTGAGGCTGAGCTGATCCTAAAAAGAACAGGGAATTACCTTCGAAGAACTAGTCTTAAATAACTGCGTGTGTCTACCACCCAGCCCACTGTCTCCTCACACCTTCTCATGCCCCCACTCTCTCCCAGGCCAACTTCTCCCTACAGTCCGCGCTGCCTTGTGGGAAATTACCCAGAGCTCTTGTCAAATTACCCAGAGCCTTTGGCTGTCGGGATGTTTGAAGCTCCTCTCCATACGAGTTCTGTTACTGCTCACTTTCCAACACTGAAGTTAGGGCAGTTTCTGCCTCAAGTTTTCTCATAGCCTTGCCTTCAGCTTAGCATGTTGCTGGAACACCATTTCCACAAAGCCTTGGTGTGAAGGAGAGACACGTACTCTGTCTTCCTCTCGCACTGTTACTCATAAAAACCCTAGCTTTAGCTCTTCTGCTATCTCATGGGCGGGAGGGCGGACGCGGTGTTGTATGCTAGTCTTCTGATCAAAGTCAGCTTGCTGAACCGTGTGTGAAGGATGGTCTTCCACCTGCCAAACAGTGTCGTCTTCATCACCTGTGGGGCTCCGGTGGGACCTCCCTAGGGATCGTTCAAGACTCCTGACTTTGGCTCATGCTCCCTTAAAATCCGCCTTTAGACACAACGCCGGGAGTAGGGACCAAGGCTTGGGAAGGTGCTCTCTGCCAGCCCGAAGGGGGTGCGAACGGGAAGCAGATGAGACTCGGCAGGAAACCTGCAAGGACCAGGCTCCCGGTCCGTGTGCTCTTGCTCGAAGGGAACACTGACCCCGCCGATCGCAGATGCAGAAGCCTCACCACGGTGCTGAGAACCAAAATGAGTGAAATCAACTCTCTGCCCTTCAAAACAAAAGAGCAAGCAGAGAGTAAGGAGGATGGCACGGTCTCAGAGACTGTAAGCACCCTGCTGTGGGAGCCTAGGAGCTTAATCAAAGCACCTACAGGTCCTGGGATCTGACTGGCTTTTCCAGATTTCATCCCTTGGCTGGATACCCAAAAAGGGCTGCAGGGCTGAGATGTTTAAAGCATGAATGGAAAATTTCTAGCCTTCTCTTCCACTACCACCTCCTATGCATTGCTCTAGCCCAGTCTGAACACCACGAGGTATTTTAAAATAATTTCTACTTTGATGAATTGCTGGGGAGTCCACAATTGCTCATAATCAAAGGGAGAAAAATGCAAATGAGATCCGGCCGAGAACTATCACCACCAAACGTTTATTTCACTGCACAGTGCCAAAAAGAATTAAAACAACATTAAACTCACAGCAATCATGTTTAAGCCCTCGTTTCCAAGTGCCAAATTGCACCACTCTGGATCATACAGATGTTCGTTAATTATGCTAATTTTTATTAAACTATTAAAATGGAGAGAGTACTGGCTCAGCCAGGCAGACCCCAGCTCTGAATGAACTCTGCTCTTGTCTAGAAGTGCTAATTTACTGCATTTTTATTAAGTTGCTGATTCTTGGGTTTTAGTTTTGGGATGGCAGAGAGGACTGAATTCCTGGGATCAACGTTTTCAATAAAGTTTGACTTCTCCTGCCCAGATGTTTAGAAAGACCAGAAAAATGCTGAGACGCTCCCAGGAGACCTGAAATCCTCAAGGCGGAAGTGGTTCTACCTCCAAGGTGGGGAGACACGCCTACCACGGGGAGGGATCAGAACTGTCCAGGGTCCTCACTCCTTAACTCCATACACATTGTGTATGGTATAGCTCAGGGGTTAATTACACAACCTTGTTAACTGAAGATGCTTTAGATAAGAATATAAAAAGCTGTTTTTTATTTTTATTATTTATTTATTTACTTATTTATTTATTTTTTAAAAGATTTTATTTATTTATTTGACAGAGAGAGATCACAAGTAGACAGAGAGGCAGGCAGAGAGACAGAGGGAAGCAGGCTCCCTGCTGAGCAGAGAGCCCTATGCGGGAGTTGATCCCAGGACCCTGAGATCATGACCTGAGCCGAAGGCAGCGGCTTAACCCACTGAGCCACCCAGGCGCCCCTAAAAAGCTGTTTTTTAAGAAAAGCAAACAAACCCTTTACATCAGCTACTTGGCTATTGTCAGGCAGTCTTTATAGAAGTTTTCCCTCAAAAATAGTGCGCCGTGTGGTTTGCTCCATCATAAATATTTCTAGGCTTGATTAGACATCCGCTTCCCTCAACACCAACCCTGTTCCCCCTCCTTGAACTCCCCAAATGAAGGAATCTTGAAAGTTAAGATTCAAGATTGGTTGGAGAAGCTACTGGCCTAGATGAGCAGAACATTGAGTGAACTTGAAATAGACACAGCGCTCACCATCAGCAACAATCAAAAGTGTTTATGGGGGATTTCACACTGCCATAAAAGGATTTATGCTGCTAATCTCCATCAACAAGGAAAAAAAAAAAACAAACCCAACCCTACCAAACCTGCCATAAAAAGAACAGCAAATTCTATAAACAAAAAGCAGTATGGCCACAAACCACGAGCATGTCGCGCAGCTTGACTCTGCCTCCAGTGGTTTCCCATTGCTGTTTATGGTTTCAAGACTATCATGGACCTCCTCAGTGCTCCTCCTGTCACAGGGCCCTGAGTCCCTGTGTGATGCTGCACATACCCTGTCAGTAGGTGTCAGGGGATATCAGGGGGAAAGCCAGCAGGCGCCCATCATAAGCCTTAAAAGAGATTAAATACCCCTACTCCATGATTGCTACATTTTAATTTCTCTCCTCCCTGCTGGTTCCTATTTGTATAAGCTCTTCCATGGCTCCCCTGGAGTAGCACAGACATGACCTGGAATGACCATCCTGTCTTGGGATGAGAATTCAATTTCTAGGCTCAGTGAATCCTAGGCTGTTCCAGCAAAAGGAAAGCACCACCCTCTAGGGCACAGATTCTTAAAGTGGAGTCTGTGAACCCCCGGCCTGTCCATGGATGGACATGAAGGGATCTCTGGACTCCTTAAAATTGGTGTAAAATTTTGTGTGCACGTGTCCGTATGTCTTGTTCCTGGGGTGAGGTCTAGAACTTTCATCAGATTCTCAAAGGGTTTATGAACCCTCTACAGTTTATGAACCAGTGCATGGGGAGGGGAGGACACAAGGATCTTTATGGCCTGGATCTGCACTTTGGCCCGGGTGGCCTCTCCATCCCACCTTTCCTCCCGCTTTTAAATGTACAGTAAAAGGAAGTCAAGAATCCGTGTTTGTGCCCTGCCGGGTTTCTGCGGCTTCAGCCCTCCAGCTTTGGAGCCTGTTCCTTCTTCTAAGGCTGAAGCCTGAACAAGCTGGCTCCTTCCCCCTAAGGCACCATTGCGTGCTCTCTCTCTCTTTTCTTCTATTATTTAAGCATAATGATGTACAATGTTCTATTACTTTCAGGTGTACCACTAAGGAACCATCCCTTTAGCTGTGACTTGAAAGTTGTCTTGTCTTCTCAATAGCTCCCATTCAAATCTGCGTGATGGCATCTGGAGCAAGCTGCTTGACGCTGTCTGCCCTGAGAGTGTTCCTAATAGAAATGTTCTCTTTTCACATGGAATTGGGCTTTGATAAGCCTCCATGGAACAAGAGTCCCGGAAAACGTCTCACGCTTTTGTTCTTTTAACCATCAAAGTTCACTATATCAGTGCTTGTAAATAAGAGAATTCCTCTTCAAGAGCACAATCAATCAGGCCCTGACTTGAAAGATCAATAGAAACTTGATATATGGGCCGTAAAGGCCAATCAATCACAGAATTATTGGTTTATGATTGCTTATTTCTCTTATCAGTGCTTGCGCATCCGACATTATCATTAGCAAAGATGGGAAATTCGAATATCTAAGCAGAGTAGATTGTAATATTCCAGGGTCAGCCAAAAACATTGTATTTTTACTCTGGATTGGCCCACAATTTCTCTACTTCTAAAATCCAGCTTTGGAAATTTAATGCTTTCTGAGGATGTAATAAATTATTAAATAAATTGAGGGCTCTAACTCAGCACCCTTCCAACTGCTGAGAAAAGCAAGGCTGGGAGCAGGGATTGTTCACCAAAGACAAGCAGGTGCCCATTTTTCAGCATAAATGGTTTTGTGGGGAGATTTTCAGAAGGGAAAAGGAAGCGGTCAGTCGGGTGGATGGTGGATTAGTGGGGTTGGAAGCTGTCAGAGGACTCGAGCTCAGCGCTCGGCTGAAACCTTGGGTAAGCTTGGCAGGCTCCCCAGGCTGTTTGACACCATGTTTTAAGATCTTGGCAATCATTTTCTCTTTTTTCCATTATTCAGAGTTTTGGTCTATCAATCATCATAAAAATGAACCATTAAATTTGCCTCAATTGAACCAGTTTTATTTATTGTTACATTTCAGGGAACTTGCTAACCTGGAGGCTGGCAGGCCTGGCCTAGGGAGGAGGGAAAGGCATGTGAGTGTGAGAAAGGGGGCGAGGAAAGTCTGGGTGGTCAGTGACAGCAGTCAGGGGTGGGGGGGGGGACACAAGATGACAACTGGACAGCTAGGAGTTGAGTGTTCTGAGGAGGAATGTGTCAGCTAGATTGGGGGGGGGGGCGATCTGAGAGCGCTTGAAAGTGAGGGGAAATTCAGCCTCAAACCCGGAGCTCATGTCCCGAACTGGGTGTGGGAGGATAATGATCCCGTCAAGGCCAGCCCGGTGTGCAGGACCTGTGCACACACTGGACAAGGCTGGTGATGGAAGTGTGTGTAAAACACGGGCTGTACACGAGAGAAAAATCCTAAACTGTGAAGGGAAGAGGGAGGGCGGGAAGAGAAATGAGAAAGATACACACAACTTGAACTTTGCCTAAAAAAGAGAGAAAGGATAAGGGGAAGGTAAACACTTTGCAGATGGGAGAAAACAAGGTGCCAAGTGCAGAATTCAGGAACAATGGAGACAGCACCATTTCAGAGCTGATAGAATTGTGATACCATGTGAGACCGGCGTATTAATATGTATTCCATAAACTGTGCGGCTCACAGCTCCGCACCGCTCTGTTTTGCTCTGACCGTAGTATCAGCCTCAGGCACCACAACACAATTTGGAAACAATGTGACGGAAATGTTTAATCTGCTCGGCCCATCTGTGCTGCGTATTTCTCCAGATCTCCCTGAGAGAGGCGCCTTGAATCTCCACATTGCCTTTAATATTCTCCTAAATCACCTCCCCACTGCACTTCAAGGGCCATTGCTACAATATCACAGGTTCATCTAAAGTGCAATGGGGAGGGGGGGTTGGGGGGGAAGCGCAGGCCAGGATATTTTTTATTTTAAAATAATTTCCAGAGATTGTCTTTTCTGCTTCCTTAAAAAAAAAAAAAAAAAAGAAAGAAAGAAAGAAAAGAAAAAAAAAAAAGAAACGTTATTCACTATTGCCATAAGGTTATTGAGGTTGTTTGGTACAAAACAGGGTAGGATAGAGTGGAATCATTCTCCAAAGAATTATTTTTATTAATCTCGATTCCCTCAATTGGACATGGGAGGGGGTGAGCAGATGCTTGTTTCCTCTTATCTTGTTTTCTTGCACCTTGCTAGGGTGATGAGTTCATTTGGGGCAGGTGTCTCCTTGGCTTGATGCTCTCCTCATTGGGTACTGGCTTAACTCTGCCCTGCTGCAGACAAAGCCATCTTGCTCAGGACAGGTAGACATTTGGACCCTGGTCAACTAAATGCCCTCACCAGAAAGGGACACTGCCTATATTGTTAATTGCAGCTTCAAGCCTTAGGTTTTTCCTCTCTTTAAGGTACAGATATTGAGCGTCAGATTTCTGCCTCCCCTCCCCGCCCCGTCCCCCAAACCCCCCGCTTGATTTTGCCAGATTCAGTGATTTGGGGCTAGAATGTAGGAAGCTGGGGGTAGGTTTCAGAGAAAGAGGGGATGACAAGTCACCATGTTCCAGACCTTAGACAAATGAAAGAGAGTTGCACATCACCAAGAAAATTAGGATTCCTTTTGCTTTGTGAATTAAAGAAATGAATAATTTAATCCTCAAGATTGTTCCGGCGAGGGAAAGGCAACGTCCCAGTTGCGGAGCCCTACAGCCTGTCGGTGTGTTACATCATCTGCACACATAGGCGTTTCCATGACAACCGCTTATAGCTTCATTTCCTGGATCCCTCTAGGGGGTGTCACAGCCAGATCCACCTGCTTTTCACCCTACCCTCGGTGGGGTCATGGTAAGGTCGCCAGAATAAATGAACGCGGGTACTAATGATCTGTTTACTGCTGTTTATGCTCTGTGTGTGTCAGGGGCAGGCACATTTAGAGAGCTCATTATGGTTGCAATTAGAATGCACCATCGCTAGATATTTAACTCCTTTTTCTTTTAAATTAGCATTTTAATAACATTCTTTGAGCAGAGAAACAAAATGACCATTTTTCACGGACAAACTTCTAGCTGTAGGTGCAACTTTAATGGCAAAGTTGTGAAGGGGAAAGAAGAGAGGGGAACAAAAAAGGCAATTTTTACTACTTTCACCCTCCTCCTTACCAAAAGGATATTTTTATTTGCTTTCTAACACACTCAATTTCCTAAATTTGTTTTGAATCCAATTATTTTGGGTGGTTTCAAGTACCGTACTCTTGTTGGACGGAAATTAGCAGCGATTGAAATTAACTTTCTATGTGACCTGTGAAAGGGGCTAAAATAATTACAAGTGTGTATAAGAAACCCTTTCTCCAAAGACCCTTGCTGCACCGCTGATAGCATTGCTGGAATATCTTTATACAATAACTGCAAGGGCTGTTTTCTTTGAAAAGGTGATTGCAATGATTGTTTCTGTTTTAAAAATCTTAGGATTGTCTTATAGAGGATGAATGATGACAACAACTTGTCATTATAGGGAGGGAGAATGAAAGGAACAGCACGGCATCCATCTGAAAATGGCCTGATCTTGGAGCCCCAAAAAGCAAGAGAGATAGGAACGGGAAAGATGCAACGTAGAAACCGACTCGGTCAGAATGTTCTACCAGGCACTGCTTTTTAGGAATCGGTCAACACCTTTGCTAGGTGTTTATAGATGCTCTGTTTGTGGAAAGTACAGTGAAAAATAACAATTTGAATGTTTCGATTATCTTTCCCAGTCTGTTCCATTTTCGTTATTTATTTCCTATAAATCGGGGCCTTGCTGAACATAATTCTGCAGACAAGGAGGTGGATGGGACAGCCAGTGTGAACGAGGAGATAGATGGTGGGTGCGTATAAGATGGATGCTATGCGTTTATGAAAAGGAGCAGTATGTCTGCATGTGAACATTCACAGAGTAGAGCAAGCAAGCGTGTAAACTATAATGGGTATTTATAGGTGAAAAAAAAAAAAGGTGCAAGGAATATTGGATGGGAACAAGCACACTGAGCCTGAAAAGGGTTAGCTTTTTTCCTACCCTCTTGGAATCCACGTCCAAGTTCTGCTAAGGTGTCCCATGGTTGCTGCAGCTCCTGTGAAAACTCAAGCCTTTTCATGACAACAGATGGGGGATGTCCAGCCAGAAGACTCAGGAGGTCAACAGTTGAAAAGCAAGAGTTAGAAAGCGAGATCTTTATCGACATCAAAAACAATCCCACCAAGAAAACCCAGACCGATAGAAGGAGGAAAATATTTAAAGACACAGTAGGAAAAAAAAAAAAGGAGCCTTTATAAAAATGCAGGTTTAAAATGTTTATGCTGTTGTATCAGCCTAGTTGCACCTTAGAATCTGCCATTTCATAAATAAAATACGGATGGCATAGACTATAATTTGGTGATAGCTACCCCAGGACATATCTAGATGCACTTGTGTTATTTTAATTAAATACTGCATTATGGTTTGTGACAACAACATAGCTACCGCATAAATGAATTCGGAATTAAAGTGTTACTTAGGCATCCAGTAATTTTTGTTTCGTTCCTCAGTTTTACAAAGCAAATAGCTATAAAATCAAGATGTTTGTTCATTTACAGATGGAGCAGGATTGTTGTTGCTGTTTTTTTCCTCCTTAATCCTCATGCACAAAAAGAAGACAGAGCTCAGAGTCTGGCTCCCCACACTCTCAGCTTATGAGCCACATCACAAAGAAAAACACATCCTCTCGACTATAATGTGAAATGCTGAATATTAATTGCTGGTATTATGCTTATCTTTCTAGCCGGGTTCTGTCTTTTAACAATTATTCTGATGGGCTGCAGTCTTGCACTGCCAGGAGATTTTTCTCCTTTGTTGAACAGTTAAAACCTATTTGATTTCATTTTATTAAAAGAGAATCTTAAAGTTCACAATGCGCTTTGGAAGTTTTAGTATCTGGAACTCTTCCCCAAATATAGAATATTAGTGGGAATAGAGAAACTGCCAAAGCTCTTTGATTAAAAAAAAAAAAAAGAAAAAGAAAAAGAAAAAATAAGACAAAAAAAAAGACACACATATCGGTGTCTAAAAGAAAAAAATATTTTTCATTCTGGCAATATTAATGTTTCCTTAATGAGACTGGAGAGGGCATTACAATTTGATATAATCAATTGGTTAGTTTAAATGTCACTTCGCTAGCAAATCATGAGAAAGGTTCAGAATATTCTCATCTAACAGGCACGGATTTTCACTCAAAATTAATATGGTAGGGTAAAAGGATTTTTGCTCAAATCCGAAGATTTAATTGTATCTTTAATGTGTCATATGTCAAGATGAAAGTTTTTAAATAGCAAGTTTTCTGAAACCACTGTTATTTCTAGTTTGAGAATCAATATAATCTTTTTATTAGCCCTTAAATACCATACGTCTGGCAACGTCTGCTAATTCCAGCTTTTCTGTGTTCTAACCAATTACCCCAAGTGGCCCCCCTCACCCCCTGCCAACTAATCCTATAAACTGCATGGAAGTTACTCCCCTGTATGTTTGCAATGAGGTTGTAATTTGCTTTTAACATTTTGCTAGTTTGGTTGGAGAGCTGGACCCATACAATCCCCAGAAACGCTGGCAGACAGGGGTTTGGGGAGGCTGAGCTCCTTTTGAGAAAATAATTACACAGAAACAAAGCTTTTGTGACTCCTTCTAAATAGAGCATCTCACCGAAATGTCATCCAGCCTCTTTGGCAGATTAGTGAGGAGTTTATTACTAAATCTCTGTCTAATAAACGTGCAGTTGACTCTGGAGGAGCTGCTTGTTATAATACTGGCAGTGGGAAATGGAGGGAATGTCACAGTTAAAGACACAAATTTTCCCCATAATATATTCGAATGGAAACCTCTGAATCCAATACTACATGGGCATATCTAATAAATTCACAATATTTCAGTCTCAACAGCCTTCACCGGTTAGTTTTAAAGATTTATGTGGTAAAAAATTACTCAGTGATGAATATGGTTTATTCTGTGCAGTATTGGAGGTATAAGGAATTAAACTACCGTCTTTAACAGTGAATTTATTATTACCTCTGTCAAAAGACGAAGCCTTTAACAGCATTTGTTATAAATTCACTGCAAAATAAATGGCTGGAATTTTTTTACACTGGAGTTTGTAAAGCATCGGGCGATTCTGAGCATTAACCTAACCCTGCCATGGCTTAGATGGTTCTAGGTAAACAATTCTGTCTGGGCCTTGTAGTTAATTATCTGATCCGGGACTTTCCACCTGACTGAAAGGGTTGTGTGTGTGTGTGTGTGTATGTGTGTAGAAAGTAAAGACTCCTGTCCAGACAACAGTTTGAGAGTAAGTAAAGTGGAAAATGCATTTTTTCCCCCTTCTTTTTTAAAAGCTGGGTTTTATAATAAATGGCCAGGGTTTGTAGGATAAGGTTGATATGCAATTGGGCTCTTTTAAAGCAGTTTTCTGTGCATGAATATGCACACACACACACACACACAGAGGCATCCTCTCCCTTTTGTCCTCTCTTGGAATGGGTGTCCCCTCATTTATAAAAATTACCTGGAAGGAATGAGGCTGCCAGGGTTTGTTCTAGACGATTGGTTCCTGTCTGGGGGAAAGGAATGGCCTCTACTGAATATGACCGGTGTATGACCGTTGCCTTCCAGCTGACCCCAAATCCCATTCCCATCCTCCTAACTCTATAGACTCCCATTGGGGTTATTAATGAGAGAAAACACCATCATCATCATCATCTTCGTCATCACAGCACAGTGTTGACCTGCTTGTTAACATGAAATGGGGTGGTGGGGACAGGTTCTGCTTCTCTTTCATATCATCATAAATAAGAAAAGATATTTTCCGATGGTATCCCTTCACTGGCCCCCTTTGGTTAGGTCAAAGGTGAATGATTGCTCCTTGACAGGCACTGATCAGTTTCATCACACTGTTTGGGCAGCCTGCGCCCCAGGCCTATATTCCCCCCACTTACTCCCCGGAATTACCTCCCAAATAACCCCGCCCATCCCCCCACACAGCCAAGCTGAGGGTAATGGTGCCTGAGGAAGTCCTAAATGGACACTAGATGTCACCAAACACCTCCTTTCCCTTAGAGCCCTGAAATTAAAAAACCAAAAAAACCAAAAAACAAAACAAAAAAACCCCCAACTAACCCAAATCCAAACCTTCATTTAAAGCAACTGAAGGAATTAACTTATCCGTTTTTATGAGGCTTTTATCACATTCAACTAAGCACACTTAGGAGAGGAAGTACCGCTACATTCAGATAATTTTTACAACATACAAATCTCTTATGGAGGGAACGGGGTCAAGGGAGGGGAAAGGTCTACATTCTTTAAGTCGTCTTTTGAGGGAGGAGGTGGAGAGCAGGGGGCCTTAAAAACCCCATGACAACAGACATGGTGTTGTGTTAACACAGTCCAGGTGCTGGGAACAGACCTGCGGCCTTCAGGTAACAAGGAGTTGGGTGTAGAGCTAGGGTGCAGGCTAATTTTAAGTAGTTTTAACCATGCTGGAAGTTGAATGTCACTCAGGGTGACAAAGTCAGTCTATCCTCATCCTCAAAGGGGCCAAAGCGTCTGACGGCATCATGTGTTTGAAGTTAAACTTGACTTTGCCTGTAAGGCTCTCTGTTCCCATGTTAACTGCACCCGCAGAGAAGACAACCAAAAGGCTGGTGAGTTTGGTCCACGGGAACATCCTCCCACCCCAGCTAAGCCACCGACTAAGTAGAAACCTTCTGTGGTGCCCAGCTGATTGGTCCTAGGCTGACCTCCATGGGCGTAAGTGGCAGGTCAAATCTTGGAGGAGCCCAAGGCCAACTCATGAGGCACACAACATAAGCCCAAGAGATGTGGCTTGCTGACTCAGTTTGCCCTTAACAGAAGACCTCATGCAGGGACCTCTTCCGCTTTCTCGTCAATTGAGAAAGAGTTTTTCTTTCTCTCTCTAATTTGCCCCCCTCTGCTGGACAGCTCACGTTGCCACTGTGAATTACTTCTGGGACAGGAGGCTTAATTTTTTTTTTTTTTAAAGATTTTATTTATTTATTTGACAAGGAGAGAGAGATCACAAGTAGACAAAGAAGCAGGCAGAGAGAGAGGGGGAGGCAGGCTCCCCGCCAAGCAGAGAGCCCGATGAGGGGCTCGATCCCAGGACCTGAGATCATGACCTGAGCCGAAGGCAAAGGCTTAACCCACTGAGCCGTCCAGGCGCCCCAGGAGGCTTAATTTTTAAACAGACATTTATTTAAGTTTTCTCACATAGTAGAACGGACGCCTTTATTTCTTAGAAAGGGGGTTCCCTAGTGAGAGAGCTTGGAGCCAGGAAGAGAGTCTCTTCTCTGAAAGTTGGAACTTGCGACTCATCTTCTCCAAATAGAGGCATCTTATCTCACCTCCCTCTCTCCCACTTAAAATAAATGCCCACCTCGCTGCTGGTCCACAGAAGGGCCTCGCGGTCCGCAGATCAAAGACCGCGGAGCCAGGGCCCGGCGCTCCCGCACAGAGGCTGCCTCAGCACCTGTCCTGTCATGCCTGGTGCCCAGGCTGAATGGATTTTTGGAGTACACCTGTTGTTGAACTCCTGCCAAGTACTGATGGCCACTAACCCCCAAATCACTTTTCCCCGCTGTTGATGTTTGGAATGTCAGACAGGACTGAGCAGCAGCCGGCATGTATTTCAAACACAGCAGATGGATTTTTATATTAGCTCCTATTTCATGTTCAGGCAGAGCGACCGCCACACTAAAACCCGCAGCCTCGATGCTGCCCAGTTTGCTTCTGTGAGATTAATTCTGTGAAATTAATTGGGACAAGATTGAAAAGGAAATTAAAATGCAGCTGAGTGAACAGGCCTTTCAAACACCTTTCCTCCTGCTCTATTCAAACTTGGATTCTGCAGTGGTCGCAGGCGTCGTGGGAAGTAATTTACGAGAGGCAGGCTCTCCGGAGCCATCGGTTACGTATGAGGGGACCTGCACAGGCGCCGCAATCTGGAGCCACTGAAGAGCGCTAAACACCCCGCTGTGGCCTGAGCAGCGTCCCTGCGGGGGAGGGGGAGAGCAGGGCTCAGTTCCTGTACCAGGAAGAGCTGTTCAGAAATATCTGGGCCCAAAGTGAACGTGGGAACATCCGCTAGATGCGCAGATCTGCTTCGTTATTAAAATCTCCTTTCAATATATTTTAAGGCCCCAATTGGAACTGGGTGAATTAAGTGGGCATGAAACTGCATGGGGCCTAGGAATGTAGGGCCCTGTTAGGGGAGGTCCGCAGGGGTCCTGCTGACGGCGCCCGTTGGTTACCGTTTCGGAGCCTGGAGCCTCATTTCTCATCAAATGAGAAGTCTGAACAAAACCATCCATTACACTTGGGGACACAACCTCTCAGACCAGGAAGGGCTAGCTGGATTTCCACGTAGGCCTCTTCACTGGATGGTTTTCTATTTCCAAGTGAGACGCTTTTGTGGTTTTGAGTGTCTTCGTGAAGAGTTTTTGGGCAGGACAGGCTACCTGTTTTTTCCTCTCTCACTTCACCAATGATTTATTGAACAACTAGTATGTACAGAGCATTGACCTCAAAAGTTTACTTTATTGTTAGTTGAAAAGAGAGGACTATGATAATTGTTACCATTCCCTAGATGCCAGGTACTTCTCTACACAAATTCTCTAGTGCAAGCATCATAACCCCAGTGAATAGAAGTTAGCCCAATTTTTACAGATGAGAAAACGGGAGATTAGCAGGATTAAGCCTTTGCTCAGGGTCACATAAGTAACTCATCTGTTACTGACCTGCTTCCTTAAGAATATAGGTCAGATGATGGGTATTTGGTTATCTCTGGGGTGTATCTTTCTTGCCCAGCCAGTCATCCTCTCTGGAAGTTTTATTTTAAAAAGGACAAATAGGGGCACCTCAGTGGTTCAGTTGGTTAAGTGTCAGACTCTTGGTTTCTCCAAGTCGTGAGACTGAGCCCTGTGTTGGGCTCTGTGCCTGGCGTGGAGCCTGCTTAGAATTCTCTCTCCCACTGACCCTCTCAGCCTATCCCCCCACTTATGTTCTCTCTAAAAAACAAAATAAAATAAAATAAAATAAAATAAAATAAAATAAAATAAAATAGACAAAAGCTCTCTTTCTGGGATCATTCTTGCCCAAAGACCCTAGGTCCTAAAAGACTCTCCTGGCCCGAAGATTCTAGGATTCAAGGTTTGCTCATATTTGGGCAACCATTAAGAAAGAGCAGGGAGCAGCTGGAGCCCAAGAGTAAAGCCCAGACCCCACCAAGCTTCCCCATAGGGGGCCATTCCCTGTTCTTAACCTGGTCCCCCTCCAATATTTCTTTTATCATACAAAAAGAGAGGGGGAAATCAGAGGCATTTATGAGGGCCCCAAACAAGAGCTTATAATTGAAATGTTTAAATCAGTTTAATCTGAATAAATAATTAAACACATTTTTGTGTGGAATTTCTTTTCTTTTTTTTTTTTTTAAAAAGAATTTATTTATTTGACAGAGAGAGATCATAAGGAGAGAGGCAGACAGAGAGAGAGAGAGAGAGAGGAGGAAGCAGACTCCCTGCTGAGCGAGAGCCCGATGCGGGACTTGATCCAGGACCCTGGATCCGAAGGCTTAACCCACTGAGCCGAAGGCAGAGGCTTACCCCACTGAGTCACCCAGGTGTCCTGTGTGGAATTTCTTTAGCAATTTTGTGGTTGGAACTTGTGACTCATTTTATCATGTTTAGAACAGGAATGCTAGAGGTGGAAGGGACCTTAGAGGTTACCCAACACAACTCCCTCATTTTACAGGTAAAGCTTTCCAGGTAAGCTGAGCCACACCCAGTTGCACCTTGCCTTACATTTCTTTTCTTCTTCTCCTTCCTTTTTTTTTTTTTTTTAGATTTTATTTACCTATATAAGAGAGAGAAAGCATGCACACGAGCAGAGGGAGAGGGAGAAGCAGACTGTCCACCAAGCATGGAGTCCAATGCGGGGCTCCATCCCAGGACCCCAAGATCATGACCTGAGCCAAAGGCAGACACTTAACTGACTGAACCACCCAGTGAACCACCTATTTCCTATTGGTGGAAATAGACTTCTCCAGGTTTCTAACCCAGAGGGCCTTTCTTGTCTGACAAAGGTTTTACCGGCCAGAGAGAAAAGTAAAATGGAGATTTCTGGATACCGTTTTTCTGGACTAACCTCCACTTGGGTCAGTTCTTTTCCTCCACATGTGAGAGGAGAGCTGTGGCGTATAATCGACCGCAACAAAGGAAGCCAGTTGGGGCTAAAGCAGGATGTATTTAGGATTCGCGTGAGAAAAAATTCCAGAGATTAGGAGTTGCTGCACGTCGGAACAGATAATAGCTCATGGTAGAGGGATCTCCTTTTTCTATCTGTCTGAATTGTTTCATTTGTCCTTCTTCGAGGCGAGGGAATGGATTGGGTGGCCTTTTAAGGTTCCTTCCTGTCCAAGGACTGTTATTGAGTTAGGTGATATAATAAAGGTAAATCCAATCCAAAATGCTCCCCAAGCCAACGTTAACTGGAACGAAGCTTTTATGAGGGAAACTCCTGTTGAGCTTCCAGCTTCTCATTTCCTCCTCTGACATGCAGGGATTCACAGCGTGCAGAAGGGAGGCAGCTGCTATAGCTTTTGGGGGAAGAAATGCGCTACTACCCGGCAAAGGATAAAAATAGACTGAAGACCTTCCAAACGGTGGAGAAAGAAACCAGACAGAAGCACAGCAGCAAGATATTTCTCCCTGAATCAAACTTTGATATATTAGCTTTCAGCACGGGAGGCGGAGAAGCGGGGATTGGTTGAAAAAGACAGGTGAGGAAGCCTCTCCATGTTCTTTGGTATCTTTTAAAAATACAACAGCCGTGGTCTGCCGATAGCTCTGTACTGCAGGGCAAGTCACCACACACAGCCCCTTCTAAATGGAGGAAAGGGACCCCCAGTGAGAAGCCATTAACAAAGGCAAAAGACATGCAAAACAAACAAAATAATCATGACCGAAGAGAAGGCCAGCAGACAGTCTGGCTCTGTTCTCCCCACCACCCCCACCCCTCCTGCTGCAGGCACCTCAGACAATGTAAACAGTTAATTTGTTCACCTGCAGGCTCTGGGCAAACAGAGGCCTGGTCACACCTGAGTGGATAACTCGATTACCCCTGTAATGCCAGCGTGGTAATGTACACAAATTCTATTACAAGGCAAACCTTGCTTTCGGGCATTTGAAATACCAATCAGGCCAATGTCCACTCCCTTCTTTGCTTCCAATTTATTCTTGGTGTATTGGAGCTGCACCAGAATGGCACTAGGATGGAGTGGAATTAGGACTCTGGAAGAAATCACTAGAAGACTGTGATCTCAGGCAGCAGGGCTTGAAGGCTTCCTACTCTTTTGCAAAAGGTTGGGTCTGCATTTGGTACTCATTCCAAGGGGACTTGTTGCAACCCTTGAAAGGTGCCTTAAGTCAGCTCTGATCTGTTTCTAAGGACCTCGTGATATCTTTCAAATTGAGACAAACCCTTGGCCACGGACAGAATAAAGATAAATGGCAAATGATGGGTTAATAACACAATGGATTTTCAACTTGCCTTTATGGAATCCACATACTCATTAATTAAAGAGCAAACAGTGCCAATTTCAAAAAATGTGCGTGTAGATATTGATTGACCTCCTAGAGAAACATCTTTTTAGTAAGTTACTCCAGGGACAGAATCTGTTTCCTTAGCCCCCCTATATAGAATATGTACACTCTTTCTTTACAAAGGATGATGCCACTGATCCCTCCAATGGTAGCCTGTGGGTTCTGAATCATCTTCACATTAGTGACAGATCTGCTATAATCTATCGTCTTATTTTTTTTTCCCAATTCTTTTATAATCAACGACACTATTTGTGAGATGGTTATTTGGGGTTATGGATTAACTTTATGGCTGAGGAAGAGAATACAGTTAGTTGGCTCTTACAGGGTTGGATTCACTATCTTGGCCTTATCAGCACTTGCTCAGACCAACTGAGCCAACTAGCGCTGACTATCCCCCATCCTAATTCTATTATGGTCTTGTTTATCTGTGAATGACATAAGAAGGTGGTTTACCAAGCCAGAATGTTTTCAAGAGAATTATACAGTCATAAATTATGTACCAAATAAACCTTTTAAGCACCGCAAGATCCTAAAAAGGATAAATTGATTGGTGTGGTTTTAGTGTTATATCTACTTTATTGCTTTTTGAAATTTGAAAATTAGCTCCTGAATGTGAATTTTCAATTAAACTTTTCCCTAACAATTATAAATCAGTGGGAATTTACTTTATGTGGGAGGGAGCCATGTAATGCACACAAGTGAAATGTATGATATGGAATAATTTTGCTTATGGTGACTACATCATTGAGAATGAAAAGATCGATTTTGGGGGGGGGGCAGGAGGAGAGGGAGAGAGAGAATCTTAAGCAGGCTCCACACCCAATGTGGAGCCTGACGTCGGGTTCAATCTCACAACTTTAAGGTCATGACCTGAGCTAAAATCAAAAGTCAGATGCTTAACAGACTGAGCCACCCAGGCGCCCCCCAAAAATTGACTTTGGATCCAAGCCCCATACTTCATGTCCTTACCTTGCTCAGAATGCGGATGAGGTCACCCCTTTGGAAAGACAGTTCGTCTGGCTGGTCACCATGGCAATCCCATAGGCCCTGGTAATAACTGGTATAGTCCACTGGTCAAAGAGAGGAGAAATCAAAGTTAAAAGAACTCTGTCTTTTTCCATGGAGCCCACATTTTTGCTGCAAGTGGAAACCAGTGTTCTAATATTGTCCCTAGGAAACCTAGGATTCAAGGGGGCTTGGGAGGAGAAACAGCCCAACACTCAATGTGAGCAAAGGACTGTGGGAAAAGGAGATCATTAACTAACATTGGATATTTACAGATTACCCTTAGTCAGACGTTATTCAATAATATGATAAATACATTCATTTATTAATAAGAGAAAAACAGGCAGGTAATTTTTTTACTTGGTTTGTACGTAAGCAGGACAGAAACTTCCTAACAGATAATCTTGATCCAGGGCATCTAAACTATCCAGCATTTCTCTTCAAAATGCATTTGAAGAAATGAGGTAAGTCTCCACCTTCAGCTTGTTTACTGAGAGGCTGAGTCAGCCAGCTGTGTCTGCATGACAGTCTCACATGTTGGTGTCTTCTGTCACACAGGAACTTCATCCTGGGCACTTCCCACTCAGGTACTAGGTGAGGTAATCCTGCAGTAAATATGGTTACGAACAGCCCAGTCTTTAAGTGAACCAAGGGGGGTGTCTCATCCATTATAACTAAATTCTGGGTGGGCTGGCCCTTTTCCAGCATCTCATTTGTAGACCCTGAACATGCCTGCCAAGATTTATCTGCAAGCCCCCAGGGGGACAGAAACCAAAGTGATCTGCATTAAAAATGAGAGCAACTGAAGACGACAAACCAAGCTTTCGAAGCAGCTGGAGAGATTTACCGGGCTTCTCAGCAAGACTAGATGGCAGTGATGCCACGGGACAGCCATAGATTCTTAGCAGTGAAGAATCTGTATTGATCTTCTTCTACCCGGAAAGGTTAAACACTAGAGCGCAAAGTGGGAGAGGATCTGGGGATCTGAATGTCAGGAGAGCGCATGTCCACTGGACCGGGGATGATGTGGCTGTGTCCCTGTCCCTTAGGATGCTAATGGGTGAGAACGGTTAGCAAAGCACCTACCAAAGATGAGATTCTTGTTGATGGGAGTCAGGAGTCCTGGGTTCTAATTAAAATTCAAGTGACTTTGGGGGACTGTATTTATACCAGTTTCTACCCTTCCTTTAATTTGTTTGACCCTCCCATGAGGTGTGATAGAGCTGGTCACCGAGGATGGGAATAGATAGCGGAAGGCAGGTGTGAGTGGACAGACACACTTGCTATGTTCGCTTTTTAAAAAACTTGTTCCTAACCTATCAGCGATTCAAATAATAAAGGCACAGGAGAAAAGAACTTTAGTAGGAATCTTAAAGTGCACAAAAATCAAGGAGGGACAGATCCATTTAATCAAGACTTAGATGTTGCAAAGAGAAGTAAACATGTTAACCATATAGAAATGAGGCGTGTTTTCTTTCCTGAAGATAATTGTTTGTATATGCAGTAAACAACAGAGGGCAGCAAACAAGACAACCATGCTGGAAACCACAGAGTTAAGGATGTATTTGGAAGAAAAATACATTTGGAGAAAAATGCTAACTATTGGAAAGACAAAGCATGTATTTGGGGGGGGGGGGGGAACACCAGGGCATGAAATAATAGAGAAATATCAGTCCCTGAAGAGTGAAAATAGTTTTCCCAGAGGATATATTAATGTATTTTTAGTCATAATGGAGTTGATTAATCACCTGAAGCTTTTGACAAAATTAGAAATGAAAAGTATATATATAATATATATACAAAAAGTATATATATGTACATATGTATATATTTTTAAAGATTTTATTTATTTGTCAGAGAGAGCACAAGCAGGGGGAGCGGGCAAGGAGCCCAGTGCTGGACTTGATCCCAGGACCTGGGATCATAACCTGAGCTGAAAGCAGATGCTTAACTGACTGAGCCACCCAGGTGTCTCTATATATACATATATTTTAAAGATGTTATTTATTTATTTATTTGAGAGAGAGAGAGAGAGAGAAAGCATAAGCAGGGGGAGCGACAGAGGGAGAAGCAGGCTCCCCGCTGAGCAAGGAGGCCAACGCAGGGTTTGATCCTAGGAACCTGGGATCATGACCTGAGCTGAACACAGATGCTTAACTGAGTGAGGCGCCCAGGCATCCCAGAAATGAAAAATATACTGATGTCAATAGTCCTTACACATTTATATATTATAGAGAAAATAATTTTACAAAACTAGATTTTTTTTTTTTTTAGATTTTATTTATTTATTTGACAGACAGAGATCACAAGTAGGCAGAGAGGCAGGCAGAGAGAGAGAGAGGAGGAAGCAGGCTCCCTGCTAAGCAGAGAGCCCGATGCGGGGCTCGATCCCAGGACCCTGGGATCATGACCTGAGCCGAAGGCAGAGCTTTAACCCACTGAGCCACCCAGGCGCCCCCAAAGCTAGATTTTTAAAACACAACTTGATATTTCTGAATGGTAAGAAGACTAGCAACATTGTCTTGGCTTTGTCTGGTTTAGCAGATGGTCACTGTGGGGTACCAGTCCCCTTTTGCCTGGAAATGCTCCTAAGATTATGATTACTTTTCAGGTATATATGTAAAAAGTGACTTGATATTGGGCATATAAGACACTGGAGGAGACTACTTGGAAACAGACCTATTCTAAAAGCAATATAGATCGTAGGGAAAGTAAGACGCTAGGAAGAAAATAAGAACCTTCCAGGAAAAATTACAGAAAATGCCTCTGGTTCTTCATAAGCTAAAGGCTAAAAGAAAATAGAGCTCAGCAATCCGGTTGTTCGTTAACCGAGCCCAAGACCTGGAACTGTCAGAACTAGAACCATGAAAGGACAGCTTTGAAAAAATAAGCAGAATGAAGGGTTAAACCTGGAGACTCGCTGTCCAGACACAGGCATTCATGTACCAGGGAAATCAGTGAGGAGGAACGTCTAGCTGGACCAGACTGGACCCGGTATTGCAGACTTCCTGTTGTACATAGGTGTGACTTACATTTGTGTGTGTGCGTGCACACAACTTCTCTACATTCATTCCTCAGCGTTCAGCGGACATGTCCACAGTGCTTACGAAGTGCCCAGGACCGTGCGGGAGGCTGGGAATGCCACCTTGACCACATACGGTGCCTGCTCTCCGGGTTCCCGTCCAGTGGGGGAGGCACTGGGAAACAGAGCCGTGAAGATATTTACTTATTTAGGACCGTGGTATGTCTTCAAAGGGGAGGTTGAGGGTGCTGCGTAGAACAGGGAAGCTAACTTCACGGAAGGCTTCCCGGAAATTTTGGTTGTGTTATAAACACCTGACAGAGAGCGGGTGTTATTTAAAGATCGTGAAGGGGGAGGGGGCACAAGGGAAAGTGGAGGAGGGCTTCATTCCTGATCTTTTGTCTCTGGAAGAGCTTGAAGTTCTGGAAATTTGCAGGGGCAGTTCTGCTTCTCCCTAAATTTGCCCAGGTCACTCTATAAACAAGGGAATGTCCGAGGAGACTGACGTCTTTAGCCCAGTGAGGAAATGGGAGCCCGAGAGAGTATTTCCTCTGTGGACTGGATGGAGGTTTCCTTTACGTCTACACGACTCTAACAGCAGTCTGAGATCAGACATCGTGCAGCATTCTGACCATTTAATTAATTCAAAGCATCCTCATTCTCATTTTGAGGACATTATTCCATCTAATTATTTTTTTTTCCAGTCTGTCCATTTGGAATGAAAAACAAAAGAATAAAGCTTAATGCCAGCATTTCTCAATGTCTCTCCAAAAAAACCCGTAACTTTGCACTAAATAAAGCCTGGTAATTCAAAAGCAAAGCACTAATATATTCAGCATAAAACAGACAGAGGACCTAGAGCAATAATGACACCACTAATAACTAAAACAGTTATAACAATTAACAACAATTACAATGATAGAGAAGCTAATGGTATGATCACTGCATTTAAATTGCCAGCAGAGCTGAGGAGGACTTTTTCTAGAGGAAAAAAAAGGACGGGGAGAACATCTTATTTTCTTTATCTCATATAAGAGAAGCTAAGCTCCCAGCAAACAAAATGTCATAGGAAGAATAGAAACAGTCTAAGTTTAAAAATACATTGTTTTTCTCTCTTCTCTAGGTATTTATTGCAAAGCATTTGTCATTGCACAGCAAGTTCTTTATAACCAGTAAGAGTCATTTCTCCTGGAACGGAGGCCAGGTTGTACTACTGTTGACAAGGTCAGAATTTGAAAATGAGCCTCTATGACGTGGAGAGTTCTAAGGTAAAAAGGACCAGGACACCTTTCTGCCTGTCCTCCTCCTTGGGGCCAACAGAACTTGACTGGGTTCCTTCCAGCCTTCGTATGTCACCCTGGACTTTTGCTGGGGAGATGCTGTGTAGCTCCGGAATTCAAGCTGTGACCAAGGAAAAGAGGCTCAAAGGCAGGTCAGCATGTTGTTTACATTTGCTTGATGAACGAAAGGGCTGTGCTAATGAGGTCCAGCTATGGGAGCAACTACTTAACAAATTATGAAAAAGAGATACAGAATGAGAAGATGGAGAAAGCCAGTCCTTGCTAGACCATGGGTAGGTGAGAAGTGGACACAGAAGGCCATGGCAGTGACCCACTGGAAGGGACTTGGCCAGGCCGGAGAAGTCCACCATGTTCAGTCTATCAAAGCAGACCCAGCCTGATAGCTTACTATTTCAGAACGAAAGGCATAAAGAAACTTGCCAGGACATCTGGGTGGCTCAGTTAGTTGTGTCTGTCTTCAGCTCTGGTGTCATGATCTCAGGGTCCTGGGATCGAGACCTGAGTGGGACTCCCTGCTCAGCGAGGAGTCTGTTTCTCCTTCTCCCTCCGCCCCTTCCCCACGCTCATGCACACGCTCTCAAATAAATAAATAAATAAATAAAATCTTAAAAAAAAAAAAAAAACCCAACAAGGTTGGTCACTGGGTGACTCAGTGCGTTGAGCCTCTGCCTTTGGCTCAGGCCATGGTCTCAGGGTCCTGGGATCGAGCCCCTCATTGGGCTCTCTGCTCGGCAGGGAGCCTGCTTCCCCCACCCCCTCTGCCTGCCTCTCTGCCTACTTGTGATCTCTTTCTCTCTGTCAAATAAATAAATAAATAAAATCTTAACAACAACAACAAAAAACTAAATGAAATTCGCCAAACTCCACTTTAATCTTGAGTTTTGAAATCTCTATGGTCCTTAAGGTTGTAAGTACGATCCTGACCTAGAGAACACTCACAGATCCTCATCTTGGTGTCCTCTGCTCGGCCGAAGGAGCAGAGCAAAAATTGGGCCAGAATTGTAGGTGGGGGATGCTCATCTCCTGTTTGGTCTTGGGAAACAGGTTTCAAAAAGTAAGAGCTGGAAAGACCTCTGTGTGTCCCTGTTTCTTTCATGGAATCGCTCCACTGGTGTGTGCGCTAACCCATGGAGAGGAGCCTCGGTGGTGGGAGGTCATCGGTGCCCATGTTTCCGTCCTGCAGAAATTACTGCTTCTCAGCTCCTTTTTGGTGGAGTTTGCCCACGGTTTTAGAGTGAAAACAACCAGTTTGGAGATCTTCCCTGTCAGATATTTGGGGTGTCTACGGATGAGCTGTGCCACCAGCCCCGCTTTTTATTCAACATGGCCGACCCAAGCCCGTGGCTGGGAGTTTCCGTACAAACAGCACAGAACGGGTGTTCTTTTCGGTTACCTGGACGTTGCCCTCTCGTGACAGGGAAGGGAGATAAGCTCTCATCACGGAAGACTCTTAGTGTTAGACTGTTAGGCTGATGGGTTGCGATTTAGTGGGGATGTGAGGTGTTGAAGAGTCACTCATTAAAATAACCCTGTTACTAACAGTCATGCTGTAAAGTGAGCTCGCTATGGATTGAACAATCAATACTACAAGGCTCTGATAGATTTTCTAGGTAACAGAATAAAATAAAAGAAATTACATCTTACAGGGTCATTAACACCCAATGAGGATAAACTGAATTCCCCCCCCCCTTCTGATAAAATCTAGCTGGGCTTTAAAAATGTTAGTAATTCAGGCGCCTGGGTGGCTCAGTGGGTTAAGCCACTGCCTTCAGCTCAGGTCATGATCTCGGGGTCCTGGGATCGAGCCCCGCGTCGGGCTCCCTTCTCAGCAGGGAGCCTGCTTCCCGCCCCCTCTCTCTGCCTGCCTCTCCATCTACTTGTGATCTCTCTCTGTCAAATAAATAAATAAAATCTTTAAAAAAAAATGTTAGTAATTCTATCATGGGAGAGCACAGCATTTCTGGGAACAAGATCCCTGGAAGAGTTCTGGAGATCAGTACGTGGATTTTAATGGTGGTCATGATCCCACGGTCCGCATCGAGCTCTCTGCTCCTCGGGGAGCCTGCTTCCCCCCCCCCTCTGCCTGCCTCTCTGCCTACTTGTGATCTCTGTCAAATAAATAAATAAAATCTTAAAAAAAAATAAAGGTAACCCTGCTAGCCATAGTATCTTTTAGGAGAATATTCCTGCCCCCTCACTCCTCCCACCCCAAACCCTGCCAAAGACACGTGACACTTGAGAAAGAAACTAAGTGAACCAAACTTGTGTATCTGTCTGTGCCGTAAGAAAGCACATTGTCCTAGAGTTCCCTTTTATATGCCTTCAAGGGCCTGCCTACCCTCTCCTTGGACCTGTCTATTTTATAGTTATAAAGTTAAGTGATGACATCTGGATGCTCCATATTTGTTGCCATTTCTATAGCTCCTTTGGAGAAAAGGCACTGTATAAATTCAATAAATAAATAAGTAAACACAAATAATAAAAATTCCTGCCTCAGATTCTGCAGAGAGAGCAAAAAGTCCTCTGTTTTTTAATCACTAAGTCACCAATCATTATAACTGGTGGGAAGTATAAACCATAGAAACATATTTAGAGCTCACCACACTTTAACAACACCTATTCTGGTGGCAGGAAACATAAGGAACAAAAAGTGTTTTTTTGTTGTTGTTCTTTTTTTTTTTAACTTACTTGAAATAGAGCTGTTGGAACTCTTAAGAATTAAATCTCCCCTCCCCCCCCCCCCCAAGATAGACCCTTAGAAAGAAAGGCTGAAAGAGGAAATGTGATGAGGGAGGAGTCTGAAACTGAATTTTAGACTCTTGCCAGAGACTGCTGCTTCCGGAATGGAATTTACTATAAAGCTGGCCACAGGAAGTTTATAGTTATCCCACTCAAGCTGTTCATATGAAGTGTTTCTTTCCTGCACTGGTGATGGAAGTTGGTTGAGAAAAGACATGGGACATAGTTTGGTCAGAAAACAGATTTGCTGTTGCAATTCTGCACAGTGAGTAGGAAACAGCAGAAAATGTGTTTCAGAATGGACTTAATTATATGGGCTTACTGTTATGAGGTGGTAGCTATGCTAATCCTGGACCATACTCATGCCAATCCTTTCTTTTTCTCCTGCTACGGCACCTGACTTCTGATGATGCCTCTTCTCCCTGGGCGGAGTTGGGCACTGAAGAAGTTAGGTCCTTCACTAAAGCTGTTAGATATTTGCCTCCCACAGAGCACAAACCTTAGGGGTAGGGGGACTTGCTGAGGGATAACAGAGAGAAGAAACAGCAAAAGATGGGAAGAGGAGGAGAATGGGAAAAGGAAGGGCCAGGGGAATGGGGAGGGACCAGGGAGGGAGAGTTGGGATGAACTCCTAGGCTTAAGACTTTCATAGAATCTCTAAGAAAAAAAATCAGCTAGTATTTATATCAGCCACAGTTTAGGCTCTGCTGATGGGATGAATGTCCTTGAGGTGGTCCATGCAATTCATATTCCTTCACCGACAAGGATGGAATAGGTCCTTGGTCCACTTAAGGAGGCTTTGGAGGGGCATCTGACCTTAGAAAAGGATAGGTTCACTAACTGCCTGAAGCATGGCTAACAGTCTGGGATGAATAAAATGCAATCTTGTATTCAACAAACCTGTTACATATTCATTTCCAAATGTGCCTGGAATCAAACCAGGCCATCAGAAGTCAGCACCACCGAGCCGTTCTATCCTTCACCCCACGTTCACTTTTCAGATCTAACACATTTCCATTCCCCTCTGAACTTGCAATCTCCGGGCCTCTCGGAGAGGAGACATTTCCATTCTTTCCATTCTCAATCCTCTGATCTCTTAGAGATGAGGCAATTCTATTTTCACTGTACTGGTTTAGGAAATACTGATAGGAAAAAATAAATATCTGGTTTGGTTTCTTACCCTCTCCAGGATAAATCTTAGCGGTTCTGGGAACATTAATTAAGGTGAGTGGCTGTTTTGAAGGTTGAGATATTTCCCTATCCCGTCATCTTCTCTGGGGCTTTTGGGGTCAACACACCAGCAGCCTCTTAATTAGTGAGCCCGGTAATGTTTGTAGTCTGAAGAAAGGTGCCTTCTCCAGTCAGAAGCCTGAACGTCCTACCCAGTGCCTGTATATTTGGGAAGCTCTCATACCTCCTTTACGTGGAGTGCCGTTCTCATCCTCTTCTAGGTCACGCTCTTCTTCTGAGGGGATAAACATGATTAGCATTAGCGATTAGTGGTTTATAGTCTCATGTTCTTTACACTGGTGGGTCTTCTTTCTCAGAGCTCATCATGCTCTTTTCAAGGCAATAATTGTTCTTCTTTTTTTTTTTTTTCCCCTTAAATCACCTCACATCTTCAAATGGGCCCTCTGCTTCCCTCCCCATTAATTCACTCATAAATGTTTTCAAGCGCTTACTATCTTCAAGACGCTATACTAGCAACTGGAGACGCAACGATGGACAAGCCTGGCAAGGTCCCTGCCCTTGTGGAGTTTTTAGTCCACTGGATTATTTACTGAGGCACCCATTCCTAGAATCATAATCCTTTCTTTCAAGCTCTATTTCTCCTCTCCTTCTAGAATTCTCTTCTAAATGTACTGTGTCTAGGTAAGCATCCAGAGTTATAGTGTGTACGTGTGTGTGTGTGTGTGTGTCTAAGCGTGTGTTTAAACCCTCCATGATGGGCGCCTGGGTGGCTCAGTGGGTTAAGCCGCTGCCTTCGGCTCAGGTCATGATCTCAGGGTCCTGGGATCGAGTCCCGCATCGGGCTCTCTGCTCAGCAGGGAGCCTGCTTCCCTTCCTCTCTCTCTGCCTGCCTCTCTGCCTACTTGTGATCTCTGTCAAATAAATAAATAAAATCTTTAAAAAAAAATAAACCCTCTATGATTAATTAGTCCTTAATGTATCAAGTTTTGTTCAGCTGTAGCAGAAGCTGGTCATGTAGGTAATTTTATGTTCCTAGTACTTGAGGGTTGTAGTTATCTTTTTACTGTTGTGATTCAGGCTGCCTTGTTCATTAGAGTGTAAGCTCCTGAAGGCAGTTGGAATGGTCTTTTAATTAATTGCTGCAGGTACACAATGGGTTCTAAGTCAGTGCTATTGTCTAACTCCAATCGAGTGTTTAGATGGTCAAAGTCACAACATGATTGGCCCGTTTCTTACCCTCATTAACCTGTTTCGTCTCAGACTTCATACTACAGGATACTGTAGGAATTGAGCCTTTATAAAGAAAGTGTGAGTACCAGAATCATATTAAGCCATTTTATATGTGGAGTAAGATGAGAAAAACATAGTTGCTATTCTACTTTTCATCATCTCTGTGCATCCTGTTCCCCCACATACACAATGAATGGGGTATAATAAGCAACATTCTGAGGATTGAATACTTAAGTGTTTTTTGGTCCACATTTACTTTCTCTTCCTGGGTCTTGGGGCACTCACTTGGCTTGTTTCCCCATCGTTATGACACTTAATGAAACTTTTGAGGAGATATCCTAGGGACAGTTCCCTTTTTTTTTTTTTTAATGTAAGTTTTTTTTAAAGGAATATGAATTCTAGTATGTCAGCCTGGGGGACGTAAACTCTGAGCTCATAAGTAAGAAGAAACAGTACAACCATACGTTAGAGCACTATAGGACATTAACGAAGTAATCGATTTCACATACAAAATGATACAATTTTCCTGCAAAAATAAAAAGTAAGGGATTGATGTTCTGGGGAAATGAGTCATATGTCACCCAGATTAAAAAAAAATTATCATATATCTAATATATATTTGCCTTACAAGAGTCTATGGGGAAAGAACTCAACTCTTCTTACCTTCATGTATGGCCTCAGAGCACAGCAGTTCCTACTTACCACCTGTAGTGCTCCCCACCCCCCGCCATGAGGAATAAAGATGTGAGATAATGGAGGAGTGAAATCAAATACCGGAACTAGACTTGCTGAGATAAATCACGTTAAACACCATTCTTCGCACATTGTCTTCCTGTTACTTGCCCACTTCCTTCCTTGCTCTGTCCTGATGCTTCTCCTTTTTGACATGGGACCAATTTCACAGGATTGAAAACACTAAAAGAAGAGTTGGTACGGCCTCGGTTTTAGAGATACCCAATAATCTGGACAGGGAGCGTCGCTTCTGCTGATACCAAACAACTCAGTCACAAAGACCAACAATTTACTGTGCTTAGGCACTTTTGCAGAGACGGTTTATTCTACCTCTGCTGTCTGTGCACAGATGTCTCTTCCTCCCAATTCTAATCAATGTAAATTGGGTCAGATCTCCGCTGTGAATTACAAATTGGATCCGAAGTTGGAGGGTCACTGTGCCTGTGACTCCACCTCCTTCCCACCACCATTAGATGGGAAACTACACCAAAGATCTTTTCTAAATAAATCAGACTTTATTGTAAAACTCGGCCACTGACGAGACATAACCTCATTAGCATTGATTTTAAAATAAATTATTGAAAGTGGCTTGCCTGCTCTTTGCATTTGTAAAATAGGAGAATGTAAATGTATTTGCAATGATAAAAATGAAAACTAAACTTGATTCCTTTATCCTTTCAGGCAACAGCACTTAATCTAGGCATGGTACAAAAATGGGAAAAATAAAAATCTGTTCTATGCTCTTCAATTCCAGACCAGATACTCTGATTCCCACTGTGCCTGTGGAGTCACCTAGAAGGAAAGCAGAACACCTGCCATAGGTCTTATATATCATTCAACACCATTACTGAGCTCTTCCGTGATGGAGGTGAAGAGGGAAGCTCTAATGCCCACATCTGTTCTACCTGATGTTGACCTTCCCGGGTGGCTGAAAGTGGGCTCAAGTCAAGAAGCCTAGCTACGGATGCGAGAGGCTGGGTGCTGTGCCTTTGAAAGTGTGAGTATGGAGGTACCATGGAGAGTATGAAGGCACGGCTCTCCAAGCTGGGGGGAAAGGCAGCAGCTCTCAGCACCTTCCCAGTGGCAGAGAGCACAATACAGAGAGGCAGACACTCTACCTCGGATCCTTTGATGAGATCAAACTGGCATCTTTTAAACTCCAAAGTCAAGAAAACCAATTACGTGACAACAGAAAGAAATGTCTCTTTGCTCACGAAAGAGGGCGGGTTAAACAGCTAGATTTCTCTCTTTCTCTCTCCCTCTCTCTTTTTTTTCATCTGTAAAATGAACCTTCAATTTTAAAGAGATTATTTTGAAAAAAAATTTTTCTTTAGGCTAAAGAGCTTGTTGAACTTCTTTATAAGAATATTATTAGGCATTTTAGCATTACACCTACTGGAATACATCTTCATTTAAGAGAGGATTAAAATTTATGTGCTAGCTCAACTTTAAACAGTAATAGATTATAATGGTCCTCGCTCCTAACAGGGCATATGGGACCCCAACCTTACATAGGTTTTAAACAAATTAACCTCTAAAGATTACTGTCCACTTATTACATTAAATGCTCTACTTGATTCCCAAATATCTCATCTCAACTGGGAAAACAGTTGAGGAAGATTCTGTGAGCTGTGCGAACATGTGAGAGAACCACCGGGCATCACAAATGAGCCTCAGTACCCAGAGAGTTGATTTCAATCAACACTCTTGGCACAATGTCAGGGACACTAATGAGAGGCTGAAAGGAACAGGACACTGACTCCATGGCGGAAGCACGGAGAGGAGCCAGCTTCCCATGACACTTCTGGCATCGGCTGGACTGAGAACAACGCTGGAAAAAAATGACTGGATCAGAAAGAGGGAAATCACTTCCCCCAAACAAAGCAAGGTGACAGAAGCTTTAAAAAAAAATGCCACATGTATCAACGTGCAACCAGATGTCAAGGTGCTCTGGTGACAGATGCAACAGAAATGCAGATAGACTCGGGGTATAGAGACCGCACGCGGGAAAGCGGAAACGGAAGGCGCTCCACAGCAGGTGCAGATACGCCATAAATCTGTGGGGGCTACAGCACCTCTTCACACAACACGGAAAATATGAGCAAGATGCTAATAACACACTTAATCCTCTGTTGTGTAGTTTTTAATCTCAACTGTTGCCTCAGAATATTTGCATCCTATCTCTGTGGTATGGGCCTTGACGTACACGATATTAAATCTAATTTGTGCTAACTGCAACACTTGGAATGCGCTGAATTTAATTTCACAAATAATAATTGAGCACCTACTAATTGGAGGAGAAAGACCTGAATACCAATCACCGTTGGAAGGGCTGGAACGGAGCTCAGTTCTGCTTCCGTATCTGGGAGGGTGTCACTCAGGAGCCACGTTTGAGCGGAAGGCGTAGGGTTTTACCGGCTGAGCTCAGGGAGGATGTTCTGGGTGAAAAAAGCTCCAGCATGATTCTGGCTCTGGCGCTGGCCAAACAGCACCTTGTGGCTGGGGCCCAGGGTGCATGGGAATGAGAGACAGAAAGAGCCAGGAAGCTCAGGTTGCTTTTCTGTGAAACTGAAAATCCCTTTCTTCATCAACTTTTGTGTTTTTGGTGTCTGTATTTTTCTTTCCTTGGACCTACTCTCGTCATTTCTTCTTCCTGTGGGTCTGGACAACAGTTAAGGGGGAAAAAATAATTCCACAGAATGCTTGTTTCCATTTGACTCAAATTTAAAAACCAAAAACAAAAACCCCCACCCAGTTATATGCTTTATTATAAAGCAATCTGGTTTCTGGGTCTGTAATAAGTCTCTGGGGCAGTGTGGGCAGCGTCGGAATGCGCACAGAAATTCCTGGGGAGAACTCATTGTCTCGCTTCCCCGTTTGCTCTCCCGAAATGTCTCCGGAGGACACAGCCAGATCTGGTTGTCACTGCAGCTGCGACAAGGCCCCAGTTAAAGCCTTAATGGTCTCAGGCGCCTTGCTGGATTCCAGCTTTGAGGCCCCAGACAAAGTGAAACCTGATAAAAGTTGTCCTTTTATGGAATACTGAATCACAAAACTGGGCCTGTGCTAGCCTATAAAATAATTTCCGGGGAGGGGTGAGAGAGAGCTCAGGAAAGCCTCCCATCTTCCGCAGATTGCCTTAGCATTTCTTTGTGGTAGTTCCCTATAGTTTAATCTACTGCAAATGAGATCTTAAAAATCAAGGGCCCCCATATGCTCAACACGGATGTTCAGAAATCCCACCGGATACCAACCTTGAAACCATATTACCCAGGACTAACATTTTTGTGGTCTTGGCTGAAAACCTCGAGCGCTCTGGTTTTCCCTCATGGGAAGGACAGTGCCAGCCACGTAGCAAGTGCTAATTATCCCATGATCAATGGGAAGTAGTGCATTTAATTTGATGACCCATACATTATTTTGACTAGGAAAAAACATTTTTGTATTGACTTGGTATGTGTTACAAGCACTTTTCTCTGTACCAGGAAGACCAGTGATATTCTGTTACAGAAGGGAGATCTCACTTACATGGCCTTCCCAAAGAGACCATGAAGCTTGTGTAGGCCCCAGCCCAAAGAAGGAGGAGTAGCGGAACCATCAGTGCTAAGTATTCTCTGCAAAGCACATTTACCTGTTTTAATGAAACAAGTGTTGAAACCCCAAGTCATCTGACTTTTGATGGGTATGCAGTGTTAGCACAATCCAACGTTACCGTTGGCCATCCCTCCACCCAGCACCTGTCTTTGCAGTAAACACGGCCTTGAGCAGAAGGTGTGCTCCACGTTCCATCTGCTCAGGATTCTCAATTTAACCTGCTTCATACATAGAGTTGATAATGTCCAACTGGACTGTCTCAGGTTTGGTTGGTGGAGGCGGGGAACTAGCCATCCCTCAATTTTTCAAGGAGGTAACACTTCCTATTTAAACACCACCAAATTACTAACAGCCTGCATTTATTGAGTACTCATTGTATGCCGGAGTATCTGTTCTAAGTGCTTTACACACTCCAGTTCTAGGCTTCTCACAGCATCCCTCTATGACAAGAACTACTGTTATCCCCATTGGACAGGTGGGAAAAAATCAAACACACACAGAGGGCAAATCACTTGCTCAAGGTCTCACAGCTAGCAGGTGGCCGAGCACGTCCGTTCTGACTCAGGGCCAGCACTTTCACTTGCAGGACCCGTGCTGCTGCTCAGGAGATCTGGTGACACAGCAGCAGAGGTTGGCAATGTCAGCTGCCCTCACATTCCCTTTCGGTTCCTCCAGGGCTGGTACTGTGGCACATGTATAGTGAACAGAAAATTCCAGAAGCAACAAGCTGGGTGGCATCGCTGGGAAGCTGGAGAATCGAGACTCGGGGCTGAAATATTCTTATCATCATTAAATGCCAATATAGCCCACCTCCAATGCTGTCTCTCAAAACTGTGATGGATAGGTGGTTCTTTTCGGGAAAGAACCTGTTTGCAAGGAGCAGCACTGTCCTTTGGAAACATGTAAGCTAGTTAGCTGCAGTTCCCTAGCCTGAAGAAAGAGACCCCTGCTCTCCTGCAGTATGGCCTTCCTCACTTTCAGGGGACAGCTGCTGTAAGCATAGGTGAAGTGGCTTTTCTTGGGAAAGCAGGTCGGTGTCCATGCCCTTAGAGTCCACTTGGATAATCTGAACTGGTGCGAAGTTCGGAGGCATGTCCTGGGACCTTCGGCCGTCCCGGGATGGCCGAGGGTAGGAGTTGAGGGGGCAAAGGAAAGATGGTCATTGAGAACCCAATCCTGCATTCTGACCCATCATCTGGGGTAAGGTGATAGTCTCAAACTCATCTTATTTCCTGAGGCTCCTTTGCTCTTGGCTCTGAGCAACAGCCCCCTCCTCCAAGAACTAAACCTGGCACATGGAAAGGCCCTTCTTTGCTCCCCCGAGGGCTGAGTGGTTCAGTGAGGCTTTCCCAGAGCACTCTTCCACAGCTGTAACCCAAAGTGGAGTGTCGCCTGGATATCTGCCCCCCAGCCCCCCCCACCCCCCACCTTGGATGGGACTGAGTGGAATGTGAGCTCCCTAAGAAGATTCTGGCCAAGTTGGGGAGTACATCTCCTTTTAGGGAGTGTTGTGAATTAGATCCATTTCTGCACCCTGCTGTTGCAATGGAGCAGACTGTGAAAAGGAAGATTCTCAGAGGAGCTGTGTTTTAATGTAGCAATTTGATTCAATTTTCCACTCTATAAAATTACCCATCACTGCTCGTTGCTTTCTAACAGACACCTTCACTCTTAATTTAACAATCCTATCGAATTCTGCCAGGGAAATTGGAAAAATTTATCACCTGTGAAATTTTATTTTCCTTTGGTTGTATCTGTTTTTGTAAAACTTCATTAACGACGATGACTTGCTGAGGAAATTATCATTTTTTTTTTTAACTTCAGACACAAGAAATGGTCGACCTCAACCAAGATATCATTTGCATAATAAAACACAACAAAAAGGCTCGGGAAGTCGGGACTGGCAGAGGCTGGGAGTGCTAGGAGAAGAAGCAAGCTCTCCCGGGTGTGTGGGGGAGGTGGGCGAGGTCTGCAGCAAGAAGGAGACAGGGGGCCTGGCAGCCGGGTTCCTTGGCTCAGGAAGCAATGATGTGGCTCCCTGGCCCCCTCGAGCCCTGCCCCCAAAGGAAAAGACAACTGCAGCATTGACAGGGTTGGACCCTCTTCTTAGGAAGCTTGAAATGCAAGTTGCTCACTGACCCAGCTTTTAAGCAGCCAGTCCTGTCTTTAGGGGCCTGAACGTTAGGTTCACCTTAGTTCCTAAGTTCATCTGGGATCGAGGTTTAAATTGCTATAAATTCCAGCTTAATTCGAATTTCTCAGCAGAGCACTGAACTCCTGGCAGATTTCCACAGGAGCGATCTTTCTGAATGGACTTGAAGATTCAGCATTCCTGTGGTCTAACTACCTCCCAATTAAAAGGCTCAGGCTTCGGTTTTCCACAGTCTGACCCCCACTGTGCTCTTCGCTGTTCAACAGCTGCTGTTGTTCCCGCAAGAAGGGGCTATGCGGAGGCAGTGATGACTCTACATTTTTTGAGCTGCCAGTTATCAAGCCTTTGGAGGAAGGGAAATCTGTACATGGGCCTGCTGTAACAGCGGGCAGAGGAAACGGGCGCATGTATGACAGAGGCGATGACATTTGTGGCACGTCTGAACTGGGTACTGAGGAATTGTGCTCTCTCAGGGTCTTTGGTTACTGACAAGTTTTCTCAGCACCTACTTGTATTCCTTTAGGCTTTTCACAACTTTCATCATTTGAGGCGACTTTATATCACTCTCACATTTACACAGAAAAGAAGTTGTAACTAGAGAGCTCGGATGACCCACCTTGAGATCCAGAGTAAACTGGTGAAGGCCAACATGAGTAGCCTTGACTCTTTCACTTTGTCAATATAGGTAATAATTTACTTCATATGACAAAGGTGAAAGACACGCTCTGATCACTTCATCTTGCTCCCAGAGCAAGGGAGAACTTTTGTACTGGGAATCTCAGAACCTCCATGTAAGTTTCCCTATATTCTCTTCTTCAGAGATCTGGCTTCCTCTTGAGGTTTTAAACTTACATTCTACCACCAGGTCAAGGATTTCTGAAACTAATAGAAGATAATCAGAAGATAACATTCCTCACCTGGTAAGACTTCATAAATATCTTCTTCTCTCTCCTTTGTGGGCTCTTTTAGCCCCGCACTCCCAGGCAAGATGACAGGTCTGCATTGGGAACCAGAATTTGGGGCATCGAAACCATCAATATCATCATACGTCTCTTCCTCTTCCTCTTCTTCCTCCTCCTCTTCACACGGAATGGTTAAGGAGCTCAGATCTGCCAGGGTAGAGATGAGAAATGTATCAACATGAGGAGAAAAAAGGAAAGAATAAGGCAGGGAAGGAGAGAAGGAGGAGGAGGGATGAGAATAAAATATGTCAAAAGAAAATGAAACGCTAGGTTAAGTGCTGTTATTTCTAATGTGAGCCTTGGTGCCAGGAAATCTACAGAAAAGGCCAGACTAGCACTGTGTCAGGTTTAAACCATCAACATAAATCCTTCCTTGCAATAAAACTTGATCAGGATGAAGCAGCTCTGGAAAGCAGGAGGGTGCAAATGAGCACATGAGGCAAAGGGATGAGGATAAGTCCAGAAGAGGAGATGCCAGTGCGCTGTGCACTGTTTGCCATGTAGAGGAAGGGCGAGGGATGGCCTGTGGCTCCCCAGGCCACGAAGAGCCCTGGGAGTGATGGTGGCTCCTGGAGGGTAGCCGAGTTGTCAGAAGCTCGTCCCTTGCATGGTCTCACTGCAGAATGTTGGACAAGTTTGTTTGTAAAGAGAAAAAACGGTCAAGAGTGGACCAGGAAGAGAAAGTAAGATTCAGAAAAATGTAACAGTCATGCGAGACCACATGGAATGGCCGAGGTGTGTGGTTACCATGTCCTTTTGCAACCGTGGGGTCTGGCTGACCTCAAAGTGGGTCATGGCGGAGAGGATGTTGAGCCGTTCCAGCACTGGGGAGCACAGGGCAGGAGAGGGAGATTGGTTTTTTATTTTAATGGGGAGCTGGGAAGGTTTGCTCTCAGACGTCTAGTACAGAAGCCTCTCTGAAACCCTGCAAGGGGCCTCTGCAGGATGGGCGAGTGCCGACGGGGTCCTCTGGGGGAGGCATGGATGGAGAGACATGTGACGTTCATTTCAAAACACAATAAAACTGTTTGGCTTGATTAGGCATTTAATAAAGATTTTGCAACAATCTTCATTGGAATTCTGGTGCCACCTCGTATGAGGAAGGGATCAAAGACACATTTGTGGCTTAAACCATATGTTATTATTTTGTTTGTTTTAAAATAAAATGGAATGAATAATTTCTTCAATGTGGGATTCTGAAAGTACCACAGGGTACAGCTCAATAAAGCTGCTTTGAGTTTTATTGAGGTTTACACACTTAGGGGTATATTACACGCATAAATCCACGGCACCTAGATGAGAGTGTACCCTGTAGTCTTGCCATCAATGTTCCTGTTTGCCTAGTTCCAGTCTATTATACGTGATGCTCTTGGTAGATGCAATAGTTTGTTTTTGTGATAGCAAAGGCATAAACTGAGCAAAATAGGCAATTCTTGTAATTAAAGCTCTGGTGCTTCCTTCTTTTTATCTACAATAAAACCTTATAGCAGAATTTAAAAAAAAGAGACGAAAAGGCTTGGTGTTTTTAGGCTGGTGCGCTTCTCCCTGGGTCTTGGGCCGAGTACAGCATTGGCGCTTCTGCTTATCTGCAGCGGCAGGGTCCTGCCATGATGGTCTAGCATGGGTTATCTGATGCCAAGTGACAGACTCAGGTTGGCTGCTTCTACCTGCCAGGCCACTCCCAGATGAGCCTTCCTGGGCCACTGTCACTGCTGTGCCTGCTGGCTGGCCAGCAGAGGGTACTCTAGGAGCGGTCATTCAACATCTTCAGGCAGGACTCTTCCCATCCCAAAGCAAGGGATATTTTACTGTGGTTTGGGAAAGAAGAGTTTGCTTTTAATGTCCCTCTTGATGAAGGCCACCTTGATACTTCCTGCTGAGTTTCAAACAAGAAGATTCAGGGCCTAAAATGCACCTAGGTGACTTCACATTTGATATCATGGATTTCCTTTCCAGAACACAAGGGTTTGGGAGACACCAAATTGAGCTGAGCTGGTTTTCAGAAGCTCCTTTTCTAGTGATTACGAATACTACAGAGGTCATCTCCAGGTTGATGGTTTTTTTATCTTCTGATTCATACATGGTACTATTTGTGTTATGAGGGATGGTAGGAGGGAGAACGAATAGAAAACAAAATACAGATTGAAGGTTGGGATTATATTTACACAGTACAACTTCAACTGCAAATCTATGCAAGTGTTGTTTCGGTAATAAGGATACTTACCCTTTAATAAGAAACTGATTTGATCCACCCAGTCCCTGGCTTCGGCTGGATTGGCAGCTGTAAACTAGAGAAAAATTAGTGAATTAATTTATCACCTTCATGAATTCACAAAATTTCCATGAATCCTACAAGGAGGTTTAAAGAGAAGAGCCTTGGGCGTCAAGCTGCAGAGTCAGGTTGAAAGCTGAGGATTCTCTGTCTGCTTAATATTTAGAAAACAAGAATCAAAATCTTACTCGAAGTGATACTTCTCGTCAGTCATTCTGTACACCCAACGCGGACTGCTCTGAGTCCAGACGTCCACGTTCACGTGGGTTCATTCGATTATCCACACATTCATCAGGCATTTTTTGGAGAAAAGTTTACAGGGAAAAAAAGCAAACCCAAACTCTTGACTTTAAAGAACAATGTATCAGTGATGGAGAAAAGATACACACTTGAGATGGGAACCTGCGGAGTAGGTGCATTTGAGAAGAGCCAGGGGCTGAGAGAACATAGGAGCACCTTCTTTTGCCTGGAGCAAAGCCAGGGAAGCTGGTGCAAGTAATACTATTTTGATCGGATTATTTATTTATTTAATTATTTACTTACTTACTTACTTACTTATTTGACAGAGATCACAAGTAGACAGAGAGGCAGGCAAAGAGAGAGGATGAAGCAGGCTCCCTGCTGAGCAGAGAGTCCGATGTGGGGCTCGATCCCAGGACCCTGGGATCATGACCTGAGCCAAAAGCAGAGGCTTTAACCCACTGAGCCACTCAGGCTCAAATCCCCTTGCTTGGATTTTAAAAGAGTTGGTCGAAATGGCGTGTTGGAGGGAACCACGTGCAGAAGATCAGGAATGAGACCACTGTGTAGGGGAGAAGGTAGGCAGATGAGCTTGAATGGAGAACAGTACCAGGTGATGCGTGGATGCTGCGGGTCCAGGAGGAAATGGTGAAGGGGCTCTGACTGCTAGGATTTCAGACTTAAACTGTAGGCAATAGGGAACCACCGTTTTCTTATTTCCTAGTAAAAAACAGAATTTTCTTTTTTTTTTTTAAAACAGGGAGAGACAGAATTTTCCTGTTTTCTAGGAAAAGATGTGGGAGATTCTTTCAAGAGTTGTGGCTAGGAGGGATTCGTAAAGGGAGAACTTGGAGACAGAAGACCAGCTAGAAGGCTATTTCACTGGTCCTCTGGTGGTCGGGACAACTATTGTGATGGCCGTGGGAATAAGTAAGAAAGGGAGGATCCAAAGGATATTGTAGAGGAAGAATCCACAGACCATGATAACGACTTGGATTCAATGGGCCAAAGAAAAGAAGAAGTAAATAAACTCTACATTCTGAGTCACAAAACAAGCTAGTCAAGCATCAAGCCTTAGTAATTTTTTATTTCAAATGAATCATCTTGAAATGACTGTTCCTGAAAAACATTTTTATTATCTCGCCATTAGGGTAAGATAAAGATATGTGCTGTATAAGAAACCTAGATTCCTGCTTAATACTTATTAATAGACATTGTCATTCTCGATTTCTTAAAAACTCATTTCCATAAGAAATGTCTAAGGAAATTGACTCAGACTTGTCATATAAATTTTTATCTGAAGGAGGCACCATCAATACTGAATAATAAAAATAACTTAGATACATGCCCAGTGCACATCTGTCATATATACGTGTGTATATATACACATATACACACACACACACACACACACATCTATCTATCTATCTATCTATCAACTTTCTAGAATGAAGTTGTTTTTTTTTAATTGAAAAAAAGTACCTTTTTTAAAAATTCCATATTGAAGACCTAGGTCATTTTATCAAAATGAGGTTTAAGATACTGTAGAAACGTAAAAGGATGAGTACTGAGAAGCAATTGAAGAGTCCTAGGGTTACTCAAGTGGTTAATATTAATCTTAGCATGTCTTTTCTCTTTCTTATGAGTTAGCTAAAATTTTTCCAAATTGTTTTAGTAAAACCATGATAAGATAGGAATGACCAATAAGCAGGAAACAATATTTGTATGTGTGTGTATATACATGTAAAAATATGCTTTTGGAGAAAATCATGACATTCCCATAGAATTTTAAAAAATTTCCTTAGTTAATAAATGCCTTACTTATATTACCTACTATATTATGTCAAAATATATAAAATGAACACAGTAAAGAATAAGCCTTTCCCACCCCAACCCCGGTATTGTCCCTCCAGTTATCACTGTTACTGCCACTAATCATTGTCTCCAATGTTTTAGGAGTTCTTCCAGAGATATACAATGCGTCTACACACAGGAAGATTATTTGGGATAGCAAGATGATTTTGGGAAAATAACTTATTTTTTATTCTAAAGTCAGAGTTTTCTTTTGGTGGGTTTCATGGAAGGAAGTAAAGATAGTTAAAAAAATACAGAGAATGGGAATTGAAGGTGTGAAATCAGAGATGATGAATAAGGAACTGGATTGTGTGCTCCCACAGACAAGACTCTCACCTATGGAGTGAGATTGGGAAGGTGGGGGCGGGGGGATGAGGGGCGGAAACCAACCAAAGGCAGTATCTGGGATGAAAGGGACCATAAAGAGGAGGAAGGAGGGCATCACAGAGCAAAGGTGAAGACATGTCAAGAAAGAAAGGTCCTGGTAAGAAATGAGCGGGTGACAGAGAGAGGATGGAACCCAGCAGAGCATCCCCGGCTCACAGGCAGCATGGAGCAGAACTACAACACGAATGAGGACAATCATCTCCTCGGCTCATCCTACCTCATAGCTTCGCCTATCCTGGGAGGTCAGTTCAAAGCAGGATTCTTTCTTGGAATCTTTTCGCAGGTAGGGGGCCATCCGTACACTGTAGCCCTTAATGAGAAAGGTCCCCTTGGGCTGTTTGCCTGCAAGACAGGAAAGCTCCCTGTATCCCTAGAGAGATGCAACCACCAAGGGAAGGCATCTTCTCTGGAATGTAAGATAAAAGCACCGAAACAGCTGTTGCATCCCCGAGGAACCACAACAGTCAAGGAAAGGTTATTAAGGAAGCTTAAGAAGAGGCTACCTTGACAGTGAGGCAGAGATCACTGCCAAGCTAGGGAAATGCAACATGAAAGGTTGTTTTGCCAAAAGAGTACAACAGAGACAGAGAATTTATTAGAATGTTAAGAGATCTATAATAACAGGAGGAAGGAATTATTACAGCAGGGAGAGTGTGGCTGTAAACGTGAGGCTCTGGAAGGCTATTAGAGAACTGTAGCACATTATCATCAGGGCCGCCAGAGCTCACATTTGAGGGGAGGGACAGCAGCGCAGGGGGCATGATGAGTTCCCGGGATCTCTTCCTCTGCCCTATGCAGCATTTGGGCTGGACTGCTCTCCCCCCTCCTGCTGGTCGGGTGGGAATTGGTGCTAGAGGGAGAATAATTAAAACTCAGTATTTTATCCCCCTTCCCAGAGGTCAAATTGGGAAGTAGCAGAGAACTGTTAATTATCATTGGGCAATGAAGGAGGAGGAACAGGACTAAGGGAAGGAAAGGAGAGACAACTCTGCCTGTCACTCCCTTTAAAAAAAAAATAAACTAATAGGAACAGGAAAAGAGGGGCTGGTTCCCAATGATTGTGTGTCCTCCTGGTGTGGTTCAGGCAGAACATACAGAGGAGGGGAACCACAGTGTCTGGGTGATGATTTGTGTCCTGTTATCATGTGCAATGGATTGCTTAATACGTGCTTTTTGAGGAGGATGAAAGGTGGCAGTGTGATGACAATATTAGGAAAAGAAAAGAAAAGAAAAATACTCTATCTTTACCTGGTTGAGCTAAAAGAAATACACACTGTACACTTGCTAAGAAAAATGTCTTGGGCACAATAAGAAGTAACTGGTGAGAAGGGAGCCATGCAACAGTGCTTTTTGACACCAGAATCTTTTTTCTTAAAGTATCTCTCCTTGTTCTAACTGGCCACTAAAATGTTTTGTTGTTTCTTTGGTCACCAGGTTTTATTTCACCCTGACGGCAAAATGGTCCATAAAAGTCTCCAAGCCTCTCCCTCTCCTACTCTCTCACCTTGAGTACAGAGGATTCTGAATGAATGAACGTGGTTCCTGGCTTTGTATTCAGATATGCCAACCACTTATTTAAATGCAAAGGAAATGAAAATGTTTTTACAATTATGTAAATGTTGTATTAATTGGAAGGTTTAAAATAAGAAAATAGCCCCTGGCTGGCTTTTACACCTAGAATTCGGGGAAGAAATTGTGGCTGCTGGGCTGGAGAGTGGTCTGGGGGTTGGATGGAAAGCTGGGCATGGTTTTTGAGCTATGCGGCTATGATGGCCAAGTAGGGCTTCACACTAAACCCCTGGATGGGAAAGTCTCTGGGGAATGTAAGAGGGTGAATCCAAGATGAAGTCAGTGATACCTGTGGCTGGCAGAAAGGCAGGGTGAGCCAACTGCCTTGAAGCCCAAAGGGCAAATCGTAAGGAGGCCAAGTCATTTAGCAAAGCTGCAATTCTTTCTGCTACCTTAATAACAAAGGAACAGGAAATCCGAAGACCATTGGGTAGATATCTGATTATTCCCCGGGACTGGGTATCTGGGCATTGGGAGATGCACAGTCCTGGGAAGGAAGGAAGAGGGGAGAAACAGAGCATGATTGGAAGGAAAAAGAAGGGTTTACTCGGAGTCACTGGCCTCTATGCCAAGCGGGGCAGAGCCTGAAGAAAGCCCCCACAAGAACTGACACGTTGATTTTCTTCCTTCCTTCCTTTCTTCCTTCCTCCCTCCCTCCCTCCCTCCCTCCCTCCTTCCCTTCCTCCCTCCCTTCCTTCCTTCCTTATCTTTCTTCGTAGAATTATTCCTGGGGCTAGTTAGAGTCAGTAGGAGGGTTCCTCGTTGAAAGCTCGTATTCACTTACAGTGATGATTTTTAACTTGTATTTAATTGTGGTTGCCTCCAATTTGTGCTTGTATCCTGTTCCTTCTCACAAACTGAGTGACTGTTAAGCACGGACGGGAGGTCTTCTAGGGATAGCATCTGAGGGTTGTGCTTGATGGACTCAGTGGTGGCTCGTTAAGAAGCTGCCTCTGGCCTGAGTCAACACTTCACTGCTGCTGCCATCTGGCTGGAGGATGTCTCCTGGGCACAGCAACCATTTAGGTCTCAACACTTCATGGCTCTAGGGATGCCCACTGGACTACCTCCCGGTACTCAGTAGGGTAAAGTTGAGAGCCCAGGGGTTCTATTTCTGGGCTGTCAGTAACCTGTTCAAATCCTTCTCAGATTTTTAAAAAATATTTTAACAATATTATCAACGTCTATAAAGAGTTTGAGATTATTTTTTTTGTTTTGTTTTAAGATTTTATTTATTTATTTGACAGAGAGACAGAGATCACAAGTAGGCAGAGAGGCAGGCAGAGAGAGAGGGGGAAGCAGGCTCCCTGCTGAGCAGAGAGCCTGATGTGGGACTTGATCCCAGGACCCACTGAGCCACCCAGGCGCCCCAATAGTTTGAGACTCTTAAAAAAGAAAAAGAATGCCAAGGTGTTCAACCTTGATAATATTATGTTATTAGTTATAATAAAAGATAACTTTTTTAACATTTCATTTTATTTTTTAAAAGATTTATTTATTTGAGAGAAAGTGCGCGCATGTGCTTGCACGTGAGTGGGGGGAGGGGCAGAGGGAGAGAACTTTCAAGCAGACTCCCTGCTGTGTGCAGAACCCGACCTGGGGCTTGATCCCATGACCCATGAGACTATGACCCATGAGATCATGACCTGAGCTGAAACCAAGAGTCGGATGCTTAAACACCTGAGCCACCCAGGCGTCCCAAAGACAAACTTTTGATATGCTGACCACACGATCCTAGCGTTTAAAGGGGAAATAATTTCTAAATTGGCAGCTGAGTTTTTGGGGATGGGCAAAGTGTTACTTACCCAAACCTCTTTCTTTCCCAAGCATGTCCCTTTATGGGTATTAGTTAAAGACTGCTATCTTGAGATCTAAGTGCTTGAGAATTGACGAAGTGCTTGCATCCAGGAGTGAGATGTTGTTGTGCAAATGAAGAACACTTACTTTTCTCATTAGCGTAGTAGTAGAAGAGGCCTCTGCTGACAACACACCACCGCTTCTGCCACTCCGATCCGAAGAAACTGTGATCTAGACGGAACAGCAGTAAGGAACATAAATTCAGGTAACTACAGCCACTGACGAGTCTGTAAAGTCCAAAACACAGTCCAGTGTGTTATTGTTTTATTTCCTAGGTTAATGGACTGTAAAACCCTCCCTTGCACTCCCGCAGGCTATCCCTTATTGACTCAGAGTCCAGAGGGCTCGCTCACTTAAAGGTCCAGATTCTAAACAGGGTTTGCCTGTTCTGACTCCTCATGGCTGTCCCGCTATCTATCTTCCTTTATAGCTTTCGGGTTCTAATCTTGTCTAGTACTTTTCAAATTCTCTATGATACTTTCATGTGGTGCCTTTTAGCAAACCAAGCTGATGTTCCAGGCCGGGGGCATGAGAACGGCTTTGGTTGCACTAAGGCAGTTTGCATTTGAGAGCTAACCCTGGGACCCCGGGCTTACTAGGGTATCAGGATCGACTTTAATCCAGTGAGTGACAGGTCAGGAGTTGGGTTGCTTCACACAGGATGCAAAATTACACTCTTGGCAACATAGTTTTACTATATGGGAACACACTGAGAGATGAGAACAAGAATATCATCGCTCATTCACTCAACAAGTGTTTATTAAGCACCTGTTGTGTACCAGGTGAGCAAAGCAGAACAAGTTCTCATCCCGAGGGAGCTCACAGTGGCCTGAAGAGTCTGGGCCCTCTCTCTTCAGCCTACACACACACACCAGACTTCTTTTCCTCTCCCGCCTTCCTTTGGGCCTTCCCCCTCCTGAGCACAGAACTGGGCATAGAAAAAGCACCTGCTGTGTTAGCCCTCTTTTCCCTTTCCTTCCTGGAACGTTCTGAGACCTGTGGGTCTGGTCAGTACCTTTGCTTTTCTTCTCCAAGTATCCTTGCTTGATGATGTTATCAAGCTCTTGAGCTCCTTTTAGGAGGTCTTCCACTCCTAAAAGGAACAACAACGGAATGCTTTGTTGAAACCTGACAGGATTTTCCTTTATTTAGGCTCCTTTCGATAATCCACATTAATGAAGGGGGCACAGAAGGGCAGTTGCTTAAACACAGCACAAAATAAAACAATTTTTATATGACCAGGGGGAGAAAGCAAATTTTCTTTCTTCCTAATTATATCTAATGTCAAAATCACTTATAATGATCGAAACCTACCTTAGTTGGTGCAAGGAGAAGTAGCCGAAATATGTACTGATTGGCAAGAAAAGGACTCCAGAGTATTAAGAATTTTCTGTGGATATAAGCTCCAAATGCAATAATCCACATTGAGACAATCAAAAGTCAAATGAATAGCTACCAGCAGAGAAAAGCTTAATGAGTGATAGAGTTCACCATAAATGCAGCCACCTCTGTGACAGTAAGATGCACACACTCATTCTTAAAAAAAGAAAAAAGAAAGAAAGAGAAAACAACAAAACAGAAAACCACCTCGTGAACATAAGTTTTATTACGTTTGCACAGAGAAGGGCTATGCAAGCTGAACTGGCAGTAAGTGCCACGTCCTGGGTTTGTCCAACTATGAGAAAGGGTCTAAGAACCTTTACCGAGAGAGGACTCTGGACCTGGCATTGGCCTTCAAACATATGCTGCTAACATCCTTGACTTCTAGTCAGCTTCGTTAGGTATAAATTTATTGAGAAGTGAGGATCCTCACCCATTGTTCACTACTGAGGTTTACACTTATTTTATAGAAGGGAGGGGTCAAGGACAAATGGGTAGGAATGAACTCCTCAAAAAATAAAATGGAACAAGAACGGCAAACAACCAAAAAACCTTTTAAAAAATACAAGTCCAGGAGCGCCTGGGTGGCTCAGTCTTTAATCGTCTGCCTTCGGTTTAGGTCATGATCCCAGGGTCCTGGGATCAAGCCCCGCATCGGGCTCCCTGCTTGGCAAGAAGCCTGCTTCTCCCTCTCCCACTTCCTCTGCTCATGTTCCTACTCTCGCTGTATCTCTCTCTATCAAATAAATAAATAAAATCTTTTTTTTTTAAAGATTTTATTTATTTATTTGACAGAGATCACAAGTAGATGGAGAGGCAGGCAGAGAGAGAGAGAGAGAGAGAGAGAGGGAAGCAGGCTCCCTGCCGAGCAGAGAGCCCGATGCGGGACTCGATCCCAAGACCCCGAGATCATGACCTGAGCCAAAGGCAGAGGCTTAACCCACTGAGCCACCCAGGCGCCCCTCAAATAAATAAATAAAATCTTAAAAAAAATATACAAGTCCATGAGACTGAGGAAAAAAAAATACAAGTCCATATTTCTTTCTTTTTAAAGTTTATTGTTTTAGTAATCTCTATACCCAACAAGGGACTCGAACACAGGACCCTGAGATCAAGAATTGCATGCTCTTCTGACAGAGCCAGCCAGGTGAATTAGGAGAAATGAAGGGAGTGGCCTAGCAGAATCCTAATGTTTGTTCTTTTTAGTCTCCAAAACCAAAGCTCTTTTGGTTTCCCTTAATAGATTTAGAAATCAAAATAAAAGACAAACCAAATTAAGGCACAACCCCATACAAATCACCTGGGTCACCCATACAATACCTTGAGATTTTGGGTGAAATCATTGTTTTGTCGATTGCTCAATTTTTTTTTAATCTACAATAACTAACACTTATTCAGGGGTGGCTATGAGCTGGCACTTCCTTCTTGTTTAAAACATTTCTTGTTTAAAAATCACATTTTCAGACAGTTGAAAATGCAACTCAGATTCTACCTTTTGCTTCTAAGCGGTTTTGAACTTAGTTTTAAACATAGAGATCCAAAGAGTGTTTCTTTTTTCGTGTGTCAAAGTGCCTGATTCTTTCTACTCATCCTTACTGTCAACTTTCTTGTTCCTGGAAGACTTTCATCTGCATGCTCTACAGTGAGCAAACTCTGTGGCTGCTATAAGTCCTCCCAGAAGGGTCTCAGGGTGCACACGGGAGATGAACAGCGGCAAAGGGAAGTTCATTTGTCTAGGATCCTTTCATTCCCCCCAGCCCTCTGAAAATTCCAATGCCTCTCTGAAAACGCTCTCCAAGAAAAGAGAAACTGAACCCCTGAAGGCAGAGTGGCTGGGTTCGGGGACCCGGCATGGCTCAGAAGGAAGGCCCTTTGTAGGAGACCCCGTCCTCTCTGCAGCTCTGTCAAAAAGTGCTCCTAGAGGCCTAAAAATTAACAGAAAGATGGAAGGGAATGAGAAGAACAGGATCTCCTAAGCTTGGAGGATCCATCCCTTCTTCCAGTTTTGTCCTTTTCCTTTTTCCTTTTCTAAGGTCTTGTTAAACTTAGAGACACAGCTCCTTGGTAAAGATGCCGAGAGTCTGAATCATAAAAGACGTGTTAAACGTTCTATTAGAATCCAAGCCTCCTTTTTTTTTAAATGCAGATCTAAATGCCATTTTATGGAACATCTATAATTATGAAAATGGGAAGACATTGCCTCATGTGCGGGGAGAGTCTGTGAGTATGAATATTACATTAATGTGCCCACACCAGCTCACTGATCCTGCTGGCAGGAGCATAAAAAATGCTTGAGTGAAACTTTTATTTAGATGTTAAGACTCCAGGCCCCAGCGGGGTGACAGAGACAGTCCCTGCGAGCTGCCATCAGAGAGAGAGTTTGAATTGAATTACCCAGGGGGGAAGGAAGTAGAGATGAGCAGTGCTTCGCTTATTTAATTTCATTTACTTTCAGTACATTAACAGCATGAAACTTTTCTCTCCCCACCAACCGAAACCCAAGAATACCACCACCAAGAAAACAAAGACACAATGCTGCTGAGATGTTTGAACTCTAAGTCACGAATTCTAGGAAACTAGGGGTCAGCCTCGTCACCACCTTCTCTCCCGAAGAGTCACACTTAGTTTGCTAAAATTGGGCAGGGAATGAGTTGCTGAATTTTCTCTCTTGGTTATTCACCAGTAGATTCTGAAGAGTACTAGAGCTAGAAATGCGGTATTTTAATGTGCTGCGTCTTTAGCAAGATGTGTTATGTTGCTTTCTTATGAGAAGGGATTGCTACTGATGAACTCTCTTGCCTGGTTCCATTATGGGCAGTGGGGAAAATGGGATGATAGGTGAAGTTTGAAAATGGCTCTGGAAAAAAAAAATTAGGAAATCGAATCAAATCAATCTTGATTCTAGTGATGGTCTCCTGTACAAGGAAGGCACTGTGTGGTGACTATAATAACAGAATCATTCTCAGTGTATGTTGACGCCGAGCTCCATTTCATTAGCTCCATGATCTATCAGACAAATCCAGAAAACCAAGATGGGAAGGAAGCCATTGTGGCAATCCAGCTGTCTCCTTTCTCAGTGTCCACTCAGGGTCCTACTGATCAAGAACCAGTGATCCTGAGGATGCACCACGTCAGCCATGGTCCTGGGGTGACGAGGCAGGAGGGGCCTTCTGTGCCCGAGTCCACACCTCCTGGCAAATGAACAGATCTGCAGAGCTTCCTAATGCCTGAGAGAAAGTATGTAAATGCTCTGCAGGATGATAAAAATAGGAAGAAGCCGCAAATAATGGCATGAGTTGCTATTTTAAGGCAAAAACATTTATATTTAAGGATACAATTTAAAAAAAAAATCAAGGCTTTTTGCCCATTACCTGAAAAAAAGATATCACCGTCTTAATGAAAAAATAGAAATGATTTAGATTTATTGGGAATAAATGGCCTTCTTGGATAAACCTAAGGGTGTATCACATTGTATCAGCACAAAACAGAATTACATTCGTGTCATAATCTCTCTCTACCACAGCACTTAACTAAATCTCCTAGAATAGCCCATATAAAGAAAAGATTCACTTAGCTGAAGGATGTGGGGCTATAAAGATAAGATCAGTAGAGAAGTGTTACCTAGAAGTGATGGCCACCCAACTTTCATGGCAGATGAAGACAAAAGAAATTCTCAGACATCCTTCTCTCCTCATCCAGATGCCTTTAAACCCTTGTTTCCCACCCACACCCAACTCTGCAGTAAAAAACGACAGAGTAGGATTCCATCTCTCAGTGCCAAGCAGGACTCCACAGTCAGCTGTGCACCGCAACAACAATGGGGACCCTTTAGAGTGTGATACATTTCCATAAAGCAGTCAATAAAAAAGACATGGGAGCTTATGTGAGTCACGGCCTATTTAATCAGCTGCGTTCTAGCCCACTGAGAAAAGAGAATTGGAGAAATCACTTGGTAACACCGCAGCACAAGGCTAACAGCACAAGAGGCCACACCATTTCACTGCAAAAAGGCTGCAGCCCCTGCAAAACCAACCAGATGCCCGTGAACTCTCATTATGGGCAGCTGGCTTGGTTTCTTGTTAAACCAACCTGAAATGAAAATCAATGATTTTTTTAAAAAAACATCTTTTGTTAACACCCACATGTCGCATGAGCTGTGGACCTCTCTCTTCCTTGCTTTTCCTTTCAATTCAAGTTTTTTTCAATTGTTTGGGAAGGGGACCAAACTCCAGCTTAGAGACGGATAGCTACAAGCCGTGAATTTCAGGCAGGGTGAAGTTTACCAGGTCCCTCCATTGCAGTACCTGTGAGGAGAGCCCTGGGGCGTTGGGTGGATGACGTTGGAGAAAATTTAATATCTGAGGGCTGGGGATGGTAAAGCACCGTCTGCAATTCCAACCCACTCATAGTTTGCTGGTATATGTGCATCTGTAGACAAGCAACAGTCACATACTTCACAATGCCTCAAAATACGCAGGGGAAGAATATCGCAGGGAGGGCTGGGAGGGTAGTAGTTTCCTGTCTGGCGGTCACTGGTCCTAAATCTCCATTGTATTTGGTTTCCGTGGCCTTCTTTAATAAACTCCTTAACGGGGGTGCCTGGGTGGCTCAGTGGGTTAAGCCTCTGCCTTTGGCTCAGGTCATGATATCGGGTCCTGGGGTCGAGCTCCGCATCTGGCTCTCTGCTCAGCAGGGAGCCTGCTTCCCCCTCTCTCTCTGCCTGCCTCTCTGCCTACTTGTGATCTCTCTCTGTCAAATAAATAAATAAAGCAAAATCTTAAAAAAAAAAAACAAAACCTATTAATCATGGTAACAGTCCAGACAGCGTAAAAATCTGTAGAAGAAATCATGTTATACTGAAGATAAAGAAAATTCGTGAGAGATTCTAGGCCAATGAGAAGTACTAAGAAAAAAAGCAGATAACTGATAAACAAAATAATTAAAATTAATACGTTTTAATAAAAGTGAAAAAACCTAAGTTTTAAATCTGCATTTATTTTTAAAATATTTTATTTAATAATATTTTTAATAATTTATTTATTTATTTAATCTGCATTTTATAAAGCATGTTTATATCTCATTTGAGCTTTACAGTGGCCCTATGAAGTATGTATTATTATCAACTCCACTTTATAGACCAGGAAACTGAGGCTCAGCGAGATTGCCAACCTCGCTGAACACTGCTCAGCTGAAGAGCCTGTGCCCTTTCCACCACCCTGAGCCTGGGTTGAGACACCTGAGGAATGATAGTGTCTTCCGACCTCACACTCCCACACAAGCAGACCCATTTAAGTAGGGGGAAAGGAAGAGAGGTGGTTATTCTAGTGGCTGGTGTCAAAAAATTATTTTAAGATACTATATTCCTTATTTACTTTTTAGTGTCCTGGCTGACTCATCTGTAGAGTCGCCTCCCAGGCAAGTCTGTGTAAAGTCTGAGAGGTCAACAGATAGGCAGTACACAGCAAAATAAAAGAACATATGAGAATGTGAGCAAAGGATACACAGGTTAAGAAAACACAGGAGGAAGAGAGCTGGAACTCTCCCAGCCAGTGTTTGGCCACCAAGGTGTGGAAGGTGTCTCCTGAGGTGAGAGTGATATCTAGGAGAATGAAGCCCTGCTCCAGTGCAGGGCTCACGCAGAAATCTTGAATGTGACTTGTCTACTCTTTAAAGAAGAGGATTTGGTTTAAAAAGAAAGGGGGTTTGGGGATGCCTGGGTGGCTCAGTCAGTTAAACATCTGACTCAGGTGGTGATCTTGGGGTCGTGAGATCGAGCCCCGCGTCGGGCTCCACACTGAGCATGGAGTCGGCTTGGGATTCTCTCTTTCCCTTACCCTCTCTCCCCTCCTCACCCCTGCTCACACACTCTCTCTCTCTCAAAAAAGAAAAAAAGAAAGATTTTTATGCTAAATATCCAAAATTGGTTTTCTGTTCACAAAACATTCCACCAATAATGCCAAGTTGTAAGGTAACAGAGAAACCATGAATATTCATGGAGGGGGAAAAGCCTTCCTACAAAAAGGCACCACACTAATCCTCTAAGAGGCCTGTGATCTTGGGGCTGGCTACATCTTCACTTTCAGTGGAAGTTTACTTATAAGAAGTTAAAGTATTAGAAAAAAGCCCTTCCAATGTCAACACGCTATTTCTAGCAATTAAATGAATGGTAGTAATAATCAGAAGCATCTTTTCTGTAAATATTTCGCTGTAAAGAATGACTAACTCAGAATAATAATCTACTGATTCTCAATCATGGCATCATGACACACTGGTGTTTTTGATCAGTTGGAGGAGTTCGTCTAAAGGGCAGAGATTTTGAATAATTTACTTTTAGAATGAGAACGGAGTCAACATTTTTCTTAATAATACCATTCATCTGCATTCTGATATACTTTCTTTTCTTTTTCTTTTTTTTTTTTTAAAGATTTTATTTATTTCACAGGGAGAGATCACAAGTAGGCAGACAGGCAGGCAGAGAGAGAGATAGAGGAGGAAGCAGGTTCTCCGCTGAGCAGAGAGCCCGATGCGGGACTCGATCCCAGGACCCTGAGATCATGACCTGAGACTAAGGCAGAGGCTTAACCCACTGAGCCACCCAGGTGCCCCCTGATATGCTTTCTTAAGGGAAAAAGTCAATGAAAAATAATTTGGAGCGTATTTTACTCATGCTAGAGTCTATGGTACTAAACACATCAGATGCACTGTTACAATTGTGGCAATCAAGAATTCCCCCAGTGCCTTATTTCCTTGAAAAAAATTGGTATTTCTTCAAAATTGTGGGTGTTCCACAGAAGTGGGTTGAGCACATAAATGTTGGTAGAAATGTGATATGGTGAGAAAGAGGCTAAGAATTCATGTGATTTCCACACAAACTGTTTAAACCCAGAAAGCCTCTTGTGTCTTCTGATTTCTTAATTTAATTTTTTAAAAGATTTTTATTTATTTGACAGAGATCACAAGTAGGCAGAGAGGCAGGCAGAGAGAGAGAGAGGGGGAAGCAGGCTCCCCGCAGAGCAGAGAGCCTGATGCGGGGCTCGATCTCAGGACCCTGAGATCATGACCTGAGCTGAAGGCAGAGGCTTTAACCCACTGAGCCACCCAGGCGCCCCGTGTCTTCTGATTTTATTAATTATGCGTATCTGTAACCCAGCCCCCTCAGCTTTATTGTTATCCTAGGAATCCATCCTTAATATTGAGCCACAAAGATCCAAACTACCTGAAGCCTCTTCAGCAGCCAACCCACGGTAAATAGCAACCGCGCAAAGTGAGAATCTGGGTACGAATCCGGACTGCAATGCCCAAATGGCCCTGTGACTGCCATAGGGAGGTGGAGAGGATGTAAAATGCTGAATTGTCTGTTTACAAACTTTGAAGGATCACTGTATTCCCACCTTGTCCTGTGGCAGATCACCATTATAGATGTGTTACTCGAAGGCATTTCTCTAAAATGAATGATAAAATATCATTTCCAAATCTATTCATTTACTACTCCACTGGACTGTGATAAGAACACGGAGAAAAGGAAAGCAAAAGAAAAGAGACTTGCCTGGTTTTGGAATCACTTTTTTTTCGGTTTGGAATCACTTTTTTTTATTGGTTTTTCTTCCACCTGTCTACCATACTGTAGCCAGAAACCACTTTTCTAAAACACAGATGTGGTCATGTCACATTCCTGCTTAAAGCTTTTAATAGTTCCACATTACTTACAGGATGAAACTCAACCTCTCTAGCCTTAACAGAAACCTTATGAAAAAATGAAAAATAAAAATAAAATAAATAAAATACTTTGGTCACAGCTACTTTCCAGTTTCATTTTCTTCCAGCCCCTATACCTCCTGATACTCCAGCAACAGTAAGGAACAGACTGCCTTCTGGAACATGCCATGTACTTCATACCGCAAGGCTTTGCTCATCCGTGTTTCCTGCTTGGGAGTTCCTCTTCCTGTCTCTCCATTTTCCAAGTAGGGCATGCTTCTTTAAGACTCCATTCAAATGTCACATCTTCTCTGAATCTATTTTCCTTCTGTAGAATTATATACTCCCTCTCCTGTGCTCTAATACCGTTTTCTATAGGATGTTATTATATTTTCTTTAGGGCTCCCAGAGGCCCTGAAACTTTTCTCCAATACTCTCCAGTCTTGCCTCTTCGCTTAGGTTTATGTAAGACCTTAGTTACTAGGTAGAGCTACTATGAACAAGGAAATGGAAAAAGGCCACCTCTGGGAAAAGGAATGTAGCTGTGGCTCTAGGTAGAAGGCAGTAGGGAGGATGGTCTAGAAAGGGAAGAGAGGGTAAAAGTAGATCTTGCACTCATAGAAGAGACATGAACTGTGGAAGAAACTCAGTGAACAGACATCATAGCACCTGGATGGAAATGGGGGGACGAGAAGAACCCAGTACAGCTGTGCACCTAGTGGGACAGGCAGTGTTTGCACTGCAGCTGTCTCAGTAAGGAGAATAAGAAGACTGAGGAGCAACTGGGACACGCCGACAGCTGAGAGCCATCAGGGCTAGGGTGTACTTGAAGTAACTGTTGAACTGATGTGGGATTAAGAAAGATCCTTCCCTAAAATATTCCACAGTAAAGGCTAAGGAGTTTGGTGCTAATTATTTAATTTCTTGAAGCCTGAAGAACAGCTGCTGGTGGAAACTCTGGTCCCTTTCAGAGGGCAATAGAATCATTATTCATTAGTTCTCCCTGTATCCCCTGGGGCCTAGCACACACAGTAGGTGCCTAATAAGTATTTGTTAAGCTGAACTGAAACCACTTCTCGCCTAATGGGACTTGTGGTCTAAGAAGGCAATATGGGAGTGAATATTTGTTGGATAAATCATTTCCACCTAAGCCACAAATGGTAATTTCTGTTCTGCTGTATATTTATAATTTTAATATTAAGATTGGTAACATGAAATAAGAAAAAAAAAAGGGGAGGGGAGAAGAAGCTTTAACCAAGAGAACAAGGAGGAAGTGGGCAGTGCAGAAGCCAGGATGAGTAACAGGACTAAGCATGATAGGAAGAGGGGCAAAGAGAGTCTGGGGGGAAAATTAGAAAAAAATGCCATGAACCTCAACTGGAGGGAATTACATTTCTGAGCTTATTTCACAGCTTTGTTGAGACACCAGCTGTCTTCACCTCAGTTCTTATCCATCTTCAGGAGAGTATCAGTGGAATCCAGAGGAAGCCATAAATGGATGAAGGACTGAGCCCAAACTCCCAAAACTTAAACGGATAACCAAATACTTTTCAGAAATAGCTGTTGAAAGCCACTTCTGAGCTACAGACCTTGAGTGGCTGAGAACTTGACCTCTTCTGATAGTACTTCCCTAGTCTTATTCTCTTGTTTCCCTGAAAAAGTGGTATTTTTCCTCTTTGAACTTCCACAGGCACATCTGTTCAGCATCCTGTATGCAGACATCCTATGTGTGTCTGAGCACTTAATGCAGCTGACAGTGAAAGCTATGTGGGGATTAGTGTACCCGAATCCCAGGGTCTCTATTTTAGTTACTCTCCGAACCAGAAGATTTCAAAGAGAAATCAAATGATAATGATTTTGCCTTCTTTGTGTGTCTCTAGTTAGACATTCGGATATCATCAGAGCGCTGCATCGAGAAAACTTTTAAAGCAAACAAAGCAGAAAATAAAAAAGAAGACTCAGGAACTAATTATTGTGATTCTCTGGGGGTATTTCAGGGTGGGTGATCTAATGAGAACTCTCACACCCCATCAGGAAGAACTTGATGGGAATGCAATGATCTTAGCATTGTGGCTTTGACCTGGTGTGTATCATCTACTGGACAAAGTGTCCTTCCCAAGCCAGAACACACTCCCAGCTAGCTCTCTGGGTATCTCTGGGCAGCAGTATGGGAACAGAAAGAAAAAGGATGACTGTGCTAAGGAACCTTTAGGGCAAAAATCGCCCCCTTTTCTTTTAAGTTACACATCTGAGGCTTAAAATCTTCTTGAGTCTTTTGATTCATCTGATAAAACTCAAGCAAGTTTAAAGTAAGTCGAACTTTGTGAGGGAAAAAATTAGAGAGGGGAAAATGAGGGTGATGTTTCTAGACCCAAAAGTTTCCAACCAAATCACCAAGTCTGTAATTGCAAAATAAAAACACTAAATCTCAATATCTATTTGCACAGCTCATTAACTAAGGGCTCACACTCAGCAAACAGAGAGAGAGGGGGAAAAAAAAAGAAAACCAAAAAAGGAACCTTCAGTACCAAATATATGTGGAAAGTTACTGCAGAGACCTGTCCTGCCCTGGATCTAAGCAAGACTCTGTCCAGCTAGGCTGCTGTCAGATGCATGCGTCTGTCTGTCTTTACTGCTTATTTAGAAAGTAGCAAATAGGGATGATGCAAAGTGTCTTTTGTCAGACTGTGCTGGAGAGAGAAAGAGAACATTCCTTTCCCCACTGAGCATTATGAACATTACGGCAGGCACTCGACCTGCTCTGCTACTGGGACAACATGATTTACAATGTGAAAAGGGAAAACCTAAATCACCAAGTAATGAAAACATTAAAGTTAATGCATCACAAGTGAGGAATTTATTACCATTAACTCCAATAAACAGTTATAAAACACTCGTCCTTTCCTGTCCATGCACAGGGACACAGACACTGGACTTCATTAAGCTCAACTTTCTTTTCTTCCTCACTAGACCAGTCATGTGTGTTTGAACCAACCACCATTTATTGTTAAGTGGACTGGTTCATTTTCCAGGACTGTAGAAAGCTGAAGGCACATCCATTTTGCTTCACGGTGCTTGGTACAGACGGATGAAAAAGCAAAGTTTAGAAGACATGCAGCTCGGTGTTGCTATATAAGTTTATTTAAAAGTCCCTAAAATGTATGTCTGTTAAAAGCAGAGTAGCTCTTCCAAGCAGCCCTTCTCAGAAGCAGGCATATAAGTAATACTGCCTGGCGAGGAGGGTGGCATATTGGATGCCAAGGCACGTCAGGTGCGTTTAGCTGAATAATTTTTCCCTTGTTATTGTTTGGTTTAGCACCTTAGAAGCCTCAGATGGAAACCCATTTCCTTCCAACATTCTTCTCTGTCACAGGGACATGCCAGTTTATAACCTTAAGGTTGTTCGTGAACAAAAGAGGCTGCACATATTGGATGGCTAGGGTACATTGGTTACAAACCCATTTGTTTTTGAGGAAGAAAAGAACGAAAGTGTCTTTTTGGAGAGCCAACTCTAACTGTGGAATTGCCTGTGTGGTACAGACAGGAGGGGCAGCATGAAATTCAGGCTTCCTGGACCAAATAGTTACAGTGGCAACAATGGTAATAGTAACATTTTACGTTTGGATAGCACTTTAATTAGTGTTTGTTAAATGGTTTCCTTTATGGCGCCTCTTTGATTCTGATACAGACAGAAAGGCATTACCAGTCTAGTGTTCTGAGGCTGAAAATAAGGCTTAGGGAGGGTAAGTGACTTTCTCACAAAAGCTGGAAAGAAGAGTCAAGACACAAAATGGTTTCAGATTTGTTTTTAAGCTCCAAATCCTGTACCTATTTTTCTACACATTTGCATAATAAATCATGTTATAGTCATAACTATAACGTAAAGTCAAGATGAATAATTTTTTTTGAGATGAAGAATACTTTAATTCTAGATTTCTCTATTCAGATTTCAGGGCTTTTAGGAGCCGTCTCTGCTAAGCCTCTATGGTACCGGTATTGCCAAAGGGAGCCTGGGAGTTGTCAGGGCATGATCTTTGGCATTCCCCAAAAGCCAGGTGCCTGGATGACCTCCCTGTCCGAGGTTCACAGGGTTGTCAAGCTTTGCCCACTGAGTGGACTTGCTGGGCCTCTCATGGGCCAAACTATGTGGAATGTAGGAAAGAGGGGTCTGGATACAGAATCTGAGCAGCCTATCCGATGATACCCAAGCGAAGATTTCTGTAAGATCAGCTGCCCCAAAGCAGCATAATTTGAGCAGGTAACAATACTTAAGGGAACTCTTTCACATCTTATTTTGTCACATATGTTAGCATCTCCGTAAGGCACCCTAATGTGGTCATAGCCCATATGACCACTGGAGAGGTCACAGGGCTCTCCAGTGGTGATGGAGCAAATGACTTTGCGGCTTGTTTTACCGATGGGGAAACTAAAGCCCCACCAGCTAGATGCTGTGACTCACCCAATGATGTCATTAGGTGACTCACTCAACAGTGGCATGATGTGACATTACCCACGGCGAGGTGACTAATTTGTTGTAGAGTTGAGAAGAGAAATAGAGTTTTCTGACTCCAGCATGATATCACCCTTTTGTTCCTGTAGTCAGGTAAGCCTGGCACAGGGGGTTTAATTGCTGTGGGGAAATGAGACCAGGGAGGTCCCAAAGCTTGGGACAGATAGTTCGGTGAGAGTAAGAAGCCATCCTGAAAACCCGTGGACTATTAAGTAATAGCCCATGTCCTGAACACTGAGGTCCCTAGTTTCCTTTCACTGCTCAGTTCCCAAAACCCTGCTAGTAGGTATATAATGGCACCACCGGGAGATTTGTGGATCTTTCTCTGGAAAAATGAATTATATCAGAGTAGAGACCTACAGCTACAGATGTTTGGGAGACCTCAAGCAAAAATGGTTGGGTGCCCTCATCACTCTCAACTTAAGGCTTTCTAAAGTGAGGCCCAGCAGTCGATATGTTCCACCTTGGCTTGCAGAAGTTTCTTTCTTTCTTTCTTTCTTTCTTTTTTTCAAGATTTTATTTATTTATTTGACAGAGAGAGAGAGAGAGAACACAAGTAGGCAGAGAGGCAGGCAGGTGGTGGGGGAAGCAGGCTCCATGCTGAGCAGAGAGCCCCATGCGGGGCTCGATCCTAGGACCTTGAGATCATGACCTGAGCTGAAGACGGGGCCTTAACCCACTGAGCCACCCAGGTGCCCCCACACAGAAGTTTCGATCTGCACTTGGTGCCCCACTTTTAAATATAAGCAAGATCTAAGGATCACCAGACTTTGCAGAAAAGCTTCCAATGTGCAAAATAAAGACCAACACATGTAACAGATTAAAAAGAACTCGGGAAACAGAGCTAACGTAGGATGCAGAAAAGAAAATGAAAAACCAAAGCAAACAAACAAAAAAGCCATCCTTAATTTTCCCAGAGGGATGAGGAGACATTACATCTATGAGATGCTTAAAAAGGAACAGAGAGTGATCAGACAGCAAGAGAGGAGAGTCAGAAATTAAATATATCACAACAAAAATTAAAAATAAAATCAATAGATGAGTTAGGAGATAGAATTTAAGAAATCTTAAAGAAACTGGGCAAAAAGATCAAGGGAAACAGAAGAGCTGAAAATATTAGAACATAGAAAATAAAGGGAAAGAAATGATGGAATTTCTCAAAATAAAGAATGTGAGTCTCCCTATTGAAAGGGTCCTCCATGCTCCCAGAATACGAATGGAAGAGAGACTCATACCTTGATACTCATTGTGAAATTTCTGTAAAAGCTTCTGAATCAGGAGGGAAAACAGGTGGAATATAAAGAATGAAGAATCGGAATGGCATTGAGCATCTCCACAACAACACTAGAAGCTGAAAGTCCATGAAGCAAAACAATCCAAAGTCTAAGGTGAAATGAGTTCCATCAGCGTTCTTACACCCAAACTGTCAATCAAGGTGAAGGTAGAATAAAGAGGTTTTCAGAGATGCCTGGTTACAAGAAATCTGCCCCCTACGCAGCCTTTTGCCGGCTGCCACCAGAGGCTGCGCTCCACCAAAAAAAGGGAGTCCAGCAAGAAAGAAGGGGGCGGTAGATCAGGTGAGACTCTGACAAAGGAGAGACAAAGGGAAGTCCCAGGATGACAGCTGTGCGCTGGGCCTCCAGAGCGGTCATAAGGGCTGGCAATAAATAAAATCTACATAGTTAAAATCATGTAAGCCCTAAACCCAAACTAACTAAAAATGATGCTATAATCATGTTGGGAAGAGGAAGGGAGGAGGTTTGAGGGTTGGGGTGAGATAAGAATGTTAAATCCTCCTCTGCCATGCATAATATGAACTCAATAGATAATGCCTGAAATTGATAAATCAAAAAGAGCTGTATAATAATATTATTTAGAAATGTGGAAGTACACACCATAATTGATGAAAGAATTGAAAGGGTTTGCCTCTAGAGAGCAGTACTCCAGGAATGGGAAGGGCTGACTGCTTGTAGTCCTACAGTGTTTGATTTTTTTAAGATTTTATTTATTTGACAGAGAGAGATCACAAGTAGGCAGAGAGGCAGGCGGAGAGAGAGGAGGAAGCAGGCTCCCTGCTGAGCAGAGAGCCCGATGTGGGGCTCGATCCCAGGACCCTGAGATCATGACCTGAACTGAATGAAGGCAGAGGCTTTAACCCATTGAGCCACCCAGGCGCCCCCAGTATTTGATTTTTAAAAAACATTATGAGTGGCCGAATACACAAAATTCTCAAGCTTGGTATGAAGGGTACATGTCAGAGGAATCCAGAAAAGGAAGAAGAAATCAGTGTAGAATAATGGGAAGCAATTTGATTGAAAACATTTAACACAAAACCATGTTTGAATTAGGTATCATTTGACGAGTATTTTAATAACCTGTGGTCTTCATGCGATTTTGGGCCCATTTGCAACTCTAATATTGTGCTTTGTAGTGCAGGTCTGATTCTGCTTAAGCTCTTCCTGCTTTGGAAGGGAACCCACAGAAACAGCTGCCTTTTCCCAATGGAGATTTGTTTTACTTCACAAGTAACAAAGGGGATGCAATCCCATTATGAATTTGGGGTCAGATGCCCAGGTTATGAACTTGAGTGCAGTTTACAGAATACTGTTGTATCGCTGGGCATAACCAGCATTGGATAAAGTACCTGCGGGTGAAATCACATCAGGAAAAATCTATTTGGAAACTACCACGTGGGAGGCCTTGTGCCAGAGAGCATAGAATTCCCAGGATGTCCCAGAAAGACAACTTGAGAGCACTGCAAAGACAGAGTGCAGACATGATTTTAATTTATAGGGTTGGAAAGGTACAAGGCCATAGAACAAAACACCTGTTGTCCTGCATTTATGTTAAAGGTTTCACCTTTTTAAAAAATAATCAGAAACACATAATCATCATTCTTGACATAAATTATACTTTCGATTGGAGGTGGAAATCCTGTTTTAAGAGTAGGCAGGGAAGGAAAAGTAAAACTGACTGCGTGTAATTTTTCAAGTGGGAACAACAGCAATATGAAGATATATGGGCGTCAGACCCATTGATAGAGGAAGGAGGCTGTGCTCTCTTACCTCTTACAGTGTCACTCCTGTGACCTCTACCATTTGAAATGCTTTGATTCCACCTTGCCCAAGGGAACTGTGAGCACTGGGTAAAGGGATGAAGGATGCCTATGCCTGACCTCACCTTTACATTGTCTAAGGACTGGAGGTATAAATCAGCTTTCCCCTTGAAGACCTGAGTGTCAGAAGCTCATGTGAAATGCTGGAAATATTAAATGATGTCCCTTAGGCTTTTATTGTTACTCAGTTTTCTCCTGTAACTGGGAGAGCTGTTCACATGAAGGATACTCTCCCCCAGGACCTCAATTTGTATATAAAATGAAGTATGAAACTCCAGCAACTTCTTGCCACTTTGGAAAGAAAATAAACAATTAGTGGTGGTTGCTCTTAGCCCATTGGTCCTGTTTATATATATGATCTCTCTGCCTGTTCTCTGAGAACAGTTCACAACAACGAAGGTGTGAGAGCACCCTCATTACAAATCCTTATTTCCAGGATAAAAAATTTGTGATTGTTAAAAAAAAAATCTCCGTGGACAACTGAATGCGCTTTCGTAATGGGGAAAGACAAAAGCCTTTTCTTTTATCCTATTTAGCAGAGAAAGTGTGCTAATAATTAGAATTGACGAATAAAATGTCGGTGCCAGGGCCCCATTTCTAGCTCCTTGTTGTCTTCTCTCCATGAAAGACTTGAAGCACAGCTACACAAAGGATATATTCCCTATCATAGAAACATGAATATATGTTTGTATAGAGACTTACAATTTTTAGAGCACTCTCAAACCTCTTATTTGGTTTGATTTTTATAACAGCCTGATGAGGTAGGTATTTATAGGATCTGGAATGAGAGAATAAAAGTAAAAAGAAATCATTTAAACAGCTGAGAAGAGAAGCCAGAGAATTATTTTTTTTAAATATTTTACTTATTGGGGTGCCTGGGTGGCTCAGTGGGTTAAAGCCTCTGCTTCGGCTCAGGTCATGATCTCAAGGTCCTGGGATCAAGCCTTATATCGGGCTCTCTGCTCAGCGGGGAGTCTGCTTTCCCCCCTCTCTCTGCCTACTTGTGATCTGTCAGATAAATAAATAAAATCTTTAAAAAAATATTTTATTTATTTATCTGACGGACAGAGATCACAAGTAGGCAGAGAGGCTGTAATAGAGTACCAATCTCTAAATGACCCTCTGCTCCATGTTTCAAGATCATATTCCAGGCATGAAAGGATGTTCAGAATGGTGCAATGTGCTCTTTTAACACGTGTTCTCTTGCCATCTAACTGTGTGGTTGAACTAGGGATGAATGGCGCTATTCCTCAAGGGGGCAAGAGAAAGTGTGAGGGCTGAGGGGGGGATTCCAAACACAATATGAGAAAAAATGAAGAAGGAAGGTTCTACTTTTCCCCAGAAGCCTAATCTTCTGAAAGAGGCCCAGTGATTGAAGAAAAAAAAATTTTTTTTTTTTTTGGTGGGAGGGGGATGTCTCACCAAGTAGAATTGGTGCTGCTTAACTAGGACGTGTTTCAGGGAACTGGAGAAAGGTCCCTCTTCCAAGATATCTTCTCAGCAGACTTCCTGAATTCCTGACATTGCACCGTGAGGTGTCCGTTCCCTGAGATTAAAGCACGATTCCCCGTTGAAATACAAATGCCTCTGGGAGAGGTGGTACATTAAGCGAGGCATCCTCGTTCACCGTGTGCTAGCAAACGGATGCATCGAGGATTGTCGGAAGAAGGAGGAGCAAAGCTCCAGCTCCCGCAGGGAGGAGGCCTGGCCATCTGTAACCCTGCAGTAGGCTGCGGAGCAGAGATAATAGCGGACAGAAGTCTGTCCAACAGTGACTTATCCATGAAGTGTGTGCGGCTGACGACACCGCCTTACACCATTATCCGTCATTAGCACCTTCGAGCAGTGGTTCTTAACCGCAGCTGCACATCAGAATCACCTGCCAACCTCTCAAAAGATGTAGCTATCTGAGCTCATCCGAGATATGCTGAATCAGCATCGTCTGGAAGTAGGGCCCAGGCATGTTTATTTTTACAAGGCTCTACGGAGGGTCCTGATGCTCAGCCAGGGCGGAAAACCACAGCCTCAGCATGAATTTGTATGTTAGGCCCTTGTCCGCCTAACAGCTTGCGGGTATGCCTTGATGAGGTTGGCCCCCAGATGGGGGGGCCTGGACACTGAGTACCAGAACAGCTGGTAAGAGACCGGAGAGGTGTCCTCAGAACAAAGTAACCAAAGGTGACCTGGGAGAGAACCAGGACAACTTGTCTGCAGCACAACTTTGGCAAATTACCCCAGAGCATTATCATCAAAATTTGAAGAAACGACATGAATCTATAGAAGTTAGTGTCTCTCATGTATCCTGAGACAGGAGGGAGGCAGTCTGGAGATGGGAGGGCGCTCCACGTGCTCTGGCCCCATCAATATCCACCACCTTTAGTGTGTGATTTCTGCCTCACAGTCCAAGCTGGATCCAGCTCCAGCCAACAGGAAGGAGAGAAGGGGACAAGGAAGAGAGCACCACCCTGCCCTGCCCAGTAGGGACACATTTGTAGAACCCTAGAAGTTGATACACCCCTTTCACATTACATTGGCCAAATCTAGACACCAGGAAAGTAAGGAGGCTGGGAGTTGTTCCGGGCAGGCATGAGCCCATCTAGAAATGCAGAAGATGGGGAGAAGGGATACAGAGTGCAGCCAGCAGTGTTGGCCGCACTGGGAATTGTGCACACAGTTCGACAAGTACCGGTGGCCACCTTATGAACCTAGGCTATCCCACCGGAAGGAAAGCAAATGAGTGTGGTGAGAGAAGTCGCTTCCTTCCAGGTGTTGGATAATTCGTGGGGATTAGAAGAGTGTGTTTTCCACTAATGAAGAGTGAGAATTTGTTGAAAGTACTTATCTGTGGCCCAGGAGTCATAACAGAGGCCTCAAATAAATGAAGTGCCTGGTTTGTCTTTTGAAGGCTTATGTTTCTTTTTGGAATTATGTGATTCAAAAATCTACCTCTTGCCTAATGAAGGGCTGGAATGTGGTCTTTCTTGCCCCAGTCCCTGGAGTCAACTTCTGTCATCTGTCAGGAGCAGAATAGCATCTTAGACCATGGATTTCCTCACTAGCTTCTAGTACACGCAGTGCTAACTAGGAGAACCGCTAATGCCAATTTCACATACGGATTCCGCTTGGAGGTGCTTGAAAAGATCCTGATCAGTGAAAACGTGTATTTCCCCCCAAATCCAGGACTCCAAGTGCAACCAGAACCATGCTGGTCTAGAAGCATGCGATCTAAAATGTAAGAACTCTGTTTAGCTCTATGGCCGTGTTTGGATTATTTCATTGACTCGGATGGTTTTAAAAGCAAAGCGCTCCTTCGTTTCCCATCTGATCTCCCCGAACCGTCCGACAGACTTGTTTCCTTTCATACAAGCTGATGGGATTGCATGGCCAGTTAGCTCAGCTAGGTGGGGCATGGAGCTAACCAGACCAAGGTCACAGGTTTTATCCCTAGATAGGCTGACTGGTGCACAGAGTGAAATTTTGTGCCATGACTAGCTGATGGCTTCTTTATCCCTGGCTAGCTGTTCTGAAAGAAAGCATGCTTCTCAAAAGGGGAATTGAGTAGGAAAGAATGGGTGTCTCCGCAGAATTAAGCTGTACTCTTGGAAAAACTCTGCCACGGGCCTTCTATAGAATTGATGGACCAGAAGGATATCCATACAAAGAGGCACACAAAGTATTTTGGATATGAAATGGTCCCTCCAACAATACGTCATAGGAGACTATGACCCAGAAGCATGGAGACCGAACTGCCCCATCAGGAATGGGAAAAGAAAGCTGGAGGAAGGAGGACAGTTGTCCCATTCATAGGCTAGGGTCCAGAGCCCGTTATTCCCTGCTTCCTACTGGATCCAGGACACCACATTCTGTCTCCGATTTCCCACTGGTGGTGAGTTGCCATGAGGATGCGGAGGAAAATCATGTCTAAAACAGGAATAAGACTTGCCGCTGCTGTTACCTGTTGTAGATAGCAATGTCGTTTCTCACCACAGGAAGACTTCCCCCACCTCTTATCAAAAACCTGCCAATCTGTCCACACAAGCGGGAGAACAAATGTGTTTTTTATCCCTCTGTGAACACAGGGGACTCCGCACCTGCGCGGCACTCGGGGGTGGCTGGCCCTCGTCCTGACTCTGAGCCGGCTGCTGCTCTTGGGGAGATAAAGTAAAAATGATTGATTCAACATCTTAATTAAGATAAACAAACAAAGAGGAACATCAAATAATGGACCTGACAGTTTGAAACAGACGGAAAGAACAGCTTAGCATTTCATAAAAGAAAAAGTGTTTGATGTGTGGATGGCAGTTTAATAATTTGTAAATATCACTGGCTTGGTATTATGGCTAATCCAAATATTTTCATTTCTCATCATAAGTTACCCTCTGCTGATGGTTTGTCCTCTTCAACTTACAGCTTTCACCCGGAGCCTTCGACAGGGGTGGAGAGGAGAGGAAGACAAGGGGTCACAGGTTCTCTGTGGAATGTGAATCCTATCATCAACTTCCTTTCTACTTTCTGATTCAGATATTCCCTGGAAAATACCACCGACCAGCCCAAAGGATTTATTGCCCTTTTCTTCAACTCCCCCGCGAAAGTATCAAAATTTGATCATTATAGCTTTCCGTTAGCTTCTGACGGTTTTACTAATTATCTCTTCATCTGAGCGTTTCCCTCATTCCTGAAATGTAAAGAAACGGGGTAATGGGACAACCGTACTGACTATAGTGTCCCTATATTGCTGTTTTTATGTCAGAATGACGTAGTAGGCTGATCTATACCCCAAAAGGTGATTTAGTGCCCTCAAGTCCTACAAAGAAGGGTAGCTGGAGGTAAGAATATCCTTTTTAATTAAAGTCTGTGTCTCTCACTGAAACACCTCTGGGTGGGTACTGGGGGTCAGCAGGGAGTGGTGATAGCTGTCCTAAAAAGATGAATGTGGGAACCTCTGTGGGGGCCAGAGCACTGGGATTTTGTTATTGTGGAAAAGAATTCAGAGAAAGAGCGGGCAATTTTAACAGTTTATTTGGAACTTCCAGGGGCGCAAGTCAGAAGACAGGTCTGTGAAAGCAGAGCTGGAGGAACATCACTGGGCAGAGAGAGGCTTTGGGTTTTTAAAAGGTGTGAAAAGGGAAAGGTGGGGACCTCTAGACTCAGGACGTGACTGTTCTCTTACGGCTTTTTCATTCTTGCTGAGGTCTTAACAACAGCAAGTTTTAATTTTTATTATTTTTTTTATGGCTCTAGGATCCACAGCAAGCCCAGGCCAGACACTGCGCGGGGCGGGTGTGACCGGCAGGGGCCCGAACAGGGAGGCTGCAGTTCTGAGAATTCTCCACAGGGAAGCAGTATGAGATCAGGGTTTAGCTCGAGGTGGCCCCAGCCCCACCAGCATTCCCTGATCCTGATGGAGACGGTCCTCCTTCTTTCCTTTGGACAGTGGAGAGGCTGAGTGACAAGGGGGCAGGCTTGCCTCTCAGGAGAGCCCCGAGCCTCCCCAGTCCTCACCATGGCCCTTCACCCCCACATCTGTTTCTCTGCACTTGAAACAACTGATTCCCGGAATACTGCTTTGCGGATTCCATCTCTGGCCTCTGTGCTCTCTGAGGGGTGTCTGAAGGGCTCAGGGTGCCCTCTTCCCTGAAATGGCCTTATTTGAAGCTGCTGGGTTCGCGTCACTGCCACAGAGAGGAAATCTGCAGAGTGGCCCTTAGCAACCTGTCAGGCACGTGTTTTCCTCGGCAGTCTGTGTTCTGTCAACCTCTCAGTGGTCGGATAACTCTTGACATTTCTCAAAAAGGAATCAGTTCGGTCTTTGACACTCTTAGGAAAATGGTGCCAGCAACAACTTGATTTTGCTTGAGTTACAGGAAGTAATACATTGTATGGTAAAACTCCTAAAGAGAGAGTTTATGACTTTGGTTCTATCTTGACAAGGTCCCACTGATATATTGTATGATAACAGCAAAGCCACTACTTATCTTCCTTGTTGATAAAATATCAATAACATCTGACACAATTCCGATGTCTTTGCTATTATTATTGTTTTTGAGAGAGAGAGAGAGCACACTAGTGGATGGGGGAGAGGGAGAGAGAACCTCAACCAGACTCCACACTGAACACTGAGCCTGACACGGTGCTCGATCTCAGGACCCTGAGAGCACGACCTGAGCTGAAACCAAGAGTCGGATGCTTAATCTCCTACGCCACCCAGGCACCAGAAGCCCCAATTTCTGATAAGTCTTAAGAACTATAGGTTTTCCCTGCTATCCCAAAGTAGTGTTCCTTATGAAACCTTTTGTAAGCAGAAATGGTGTAAAGCAATGAAACATTTACCATTTTGTAGAAGTGAAAATCTCTTCCATATTTTTTTCCATTATAAAAACCAGGTATAGGGTGCCTGGGTGGCTCAGTCATTAAGCGTCTGCCTTCAGCTCAAGTCATGATCTCAAGGTCCTGGGATTGAGCCCTGCGTCGGGCTCCCTGCTCAGAGGGAAGTCTGCCTCTCCCTCTCCTGGAACCCCCCCTGCTTGTTCCCTCTCTCACTGTATCTCTCGCTGTCAAATAAATAAATAAAATCTTCAAAAAGTAAAAAAAAAAATAAAAACCAGCTATAACGTAGGTCTTTCATAAAAGCAAAGTGGCATAAAGCGAATTTTCAGAGATTGGGGGAAACTGATGTATATTCCATGTGGACTCTCCATGAGTCCTTGATCCTATGAATATTTTTATGATAGAAAACTTGGACCTTTCTTTTGTCAGACATCCTCTAAAATACATTTACTTTACTTGACAAATGAGCAATTATTTTATGTACCAAATTTAAAACTTTCTCAGAAATTTAAATCTTTAAAACTCTCCTAATACAGCAGGCAGATATTCCATTTTCAGCACTATATGGTGAGAGTGGAAAGGGAGGGTAGGGTCTAAAGTCTGGGTTTCCCACAATTACCTCAGGTAGCCTTCCTTTTATCACACATTTTATTTCTTTACCTGAAGTACTTCAGAACTTAAATGTGTCTGCCAAGTTTGAGAAGGGTGTGTAGTATTGACTTCTTCTTGCTGGTTTCATCTTTTTTCTTTTTGGTCTACCCAAACCATTTTCAGACCCCTTAAATCAGTTACCTTTCTTTTAGGTACAAACAACAGAAAGGAAGTAGAGGAAAAGAAAAGAGATGAAGGCCTATTCTCTTAGTGGCCTTCCAGATGACTCTGCCTCCCAGAGGCTGATGCAAACATGAACAAAAGAGAAGTTTCTGGACATTTCTAGTAGGACTGTTCTCAAGACTGGAATGGTAGCAGTAGTGCCAGATAAAAACCACAACTGGCCAGCTTCATCCCTCTGGGACATAAACCGGGCGAGAGAGGTAGAGACTGAGACACATAGAAACAAAATGGAGAACACAAATAAAATACTGATTCTCTTTCCTGTATTTCATCCCCTAAAGACAAGTCAACCAGCTAGCAGTGGGAAGAAGGCTATCCTCATAATACTGGTCCATTTCAATTTTTCATAAAACGCAAAAGGGTGCAGTTATCCACACAGATTCTGTGCTTTCTCTTCAGGACATAACATGAATAGGAAGTTTTAGAAATTTTGGTGATGCTGCATTGAAATGAGTTTTAATGTTAAGGTTAGGTGATATTGTTAGGGTCTGTGTCACCCGTGATTTTGCGTCTGTCTGGAAAAGGTTAGGCAAAGGTAAGAGAGATAGGGAGCCTACTGAAGCATCCTTATCAAAGGGAAAGTTGTTAAAGAAAGATTTTAACAGCTCAAACTACCTTGGAGGCCAATAAAAGCACCAAAACTGATTATTAGAGCATGATCTGAGGTTAGAAAAAGGACGCCGGCCCTGACTGATTGGAAAGCTATTGGAAATAAATAAAAAGGCTACATTACGTGAAACGGAAGGTCACAGCTCGGGAGCATCTTGAAAAGCCATAGGTGCACTGATTACATTCATCACGACATTAGTGAATGCTTTGCGTGTGGCTTGCTTTTGCAGGTCTTTCGGATGAGATATTTTTAGATAAACCGATTTCACAGAAGAGGAGGAAGGTAATAAGTGTCACATTGTGTTAATACACAAGCCCTGCACCTTTGGGATCAGATTTGGTGCAGGGCACAAGTGAAATGAGTTTGGTGGCCTCAAGCGAGGTTACCGCCAATAGCTATTCTTAAACAAGATCACAAATCATTTGCTGGCAGCTGGGATCAGAGACCTGCAGCTGAGACAGCAGGAGTGGTCCAGGTCAGGGGGGAAGTGTCGGCTCAGGGAACCGCGTGTTACCTCTGGGTCTCCAGCCTGGTTTCAGCTCCTGCCACCGACTGACCCTTTTGCATCCGTGAGTGCTAACATTCATGCTGATATCATGACCTCTCTTTCCTTGCCAAACCCAAGATGAATGTTCCCCAAAACATTTCGTGAAACCTCCTCTTATCTAAGTCTTCATTGCTCAGAAAGTCCTCATAAGAGTAATGTCATAGTCACTTATGAAAATAGTCCTACTTTTAGAATGTTACTTGTTCTTAGCAAAATAATGGAGCTCGTGTGTTCTGGGGAATTCTGAATCTAAACATTGCTTGCTCTCTCTCTGTCAGTGAAAGTCTTCTGTGCTACTCTGATGAAAACACAGAGAATTAGGAAACAATGACCGTGTGAATGACATTTACAGAGATCTCATACAGGAAAGGGCACATTTTATTGTGACTCTGTGTCAAAAGTGTAGTTTCATCAGACGACAGGAGGCAAAAGAAACAGGCAATCAATACTTGGGCCTCTGATATCTGAACTGAGAAAGAAAATCATTATCTTGTTACTTTTATTGTCACATGATGCTTGAAATACTGCACCTTGTTTCCATAATAATCCCTTACTTTTGGGGTTGCAGATTAACAGACCCCTCCTAGGGGCAGCCATGTGAAATTGGAACATAAACCAGAAAGGGATGTTCACCCACATTTTGCGGGGGTGGGTGGGAAGTTGGAGAAAGGCAGTTTGAGAAAGAAAAAAGTTAACCTTTTGAAAAAATGTAATGATCCAATTTCCTAGTCATATTTATCTAACAGGATTATGTTTCGTGTCTGAATTTCCAGCATTTTTACTAAAGGGTTCCTTGTTTCCAATTTTGGGGCAAAACACACAGATTTCTAGTAGATAAGAGTCCCCTCAATGTTAAGAAGGTTACTTGGGCAGCATCTGCATCTCTGCATTTATTGAAAATGGCTCCACTATTAAGAGAGTAAATGAGACCAAGGTGGGAGGCGTGTAGAATTTGAGATTTGACTTTCTAAGCTAGCCGTACTGCTCACTTCTCTCTGGCAAAAAACCTGGTCACTGAACTTGAATGTTTTGCTGATAAAAGGAAAGGAATTATCATTCACAAACCCTTGGGAAGCTCTTCTGTATCCAACCTTAAGTATTGTCCCAGTTCTGCCTACCTTCTTCCAATAAGACTATTTATTGGTTAATATTTTCAACACTTTAAGACAATTAACCCTCCCCTGTCTAGATTTCCACATCCAACTTAAACCTCTATTTGAGGTGTGCCTGGGTGGCTCAGTGGGTTAAGCCTCTGCCTTTGGCTCAGGTCATGATCTCAGAGTCCTAGGATCGAGCTCCACATTGAGCTCCCTGCTCAGTGGGAAGCCTGCTCCCCCCGCCCCCCCCCCCTCTCTGCTTACTTGTTGTCCCCTCTGTCAAAAAAAAAAAAAAAATCTTTTTAAAAAAAACCCTATTTGAATATACATTATGGAGAAGGGGGTCATATTAGTCGTCTGTATATCGCAAAAACAAATATAGCTGTCCTCAACCTAACTTGTGTACTTTCATGTGTTGGTATCATCACTCGGGTATTTAAATTCAGTTTTATTTTTCTCTTTGAATTATTATTGATGAGATTATCATTGTATAGTCATAAAGTCATGACCTGCTTTTCCAGGCTTTGGGCTGCAGCCCCACAGAGCTAAGTGGGTCCTTAATGAACAAGAAAAGGTTATCACAGCCACACATGGTGTCTCCCAGTCTCCTCTGCCCCTGTCTCTAGAAGCCACAGATAGCAGTTCAAAGTCATGCAAATGAGGGCCATGGCTCCCACTTTGGTCCTCTCTCCGGGCAGAGGTTCTTCTGATCCTTGGCAAACACACAACAGCAGGAGGGAAAAAGGATATTCCCAGAAACCCAATCCACCCAGGCAGCTTATTTATTCCAAGTATACATACTACTGGCCACAAAAATTGCTAAAATTAAGAAAAGCTGACAGTACTAAATGTCAGTAAGGATAGGGAGAAACTAGAATTTTCAGTAGGAGCATTAACTGGTACAAACGCTTTGAAAAACTGGCAAAATCTATTGAAGGTGAACTGTCGGATCCAGCAATTCCTCTTCTAGATATAGACCCAACAGAAATGCTAACGTCATGTGCATCAACATACAGGTATAAGAAGGGTCACGGCAGGGGACCCCCGGGTGGCTCAGTCGGTTGAACATCTAACTCTTGATTTCAGCTCAGGTCATGATCTCAAGGTCAAGACTGAGCCCTGTGGCAGGCTCTGGGTTCAACGTGGTGTCTGCTTAGGATTCAAAACAATACCCCCCACCCCACACCTTGCACCTGCTTGCATGCGTGCTCTCTCAAAAAAGGAAATAAATAAATAAATAAAATTAAAAATATATATTTATAAATAAAGAGTGTTCACAGAAGAATTATTCATACTATCTCCAAAGTAGAAACAACCCAAATGTCTATCTACAATAAACTAAAATAAAAATAAATGAAATACTATGTAGCAATGAGGACAAAGAACTACTGATATATGTAAAAATATGGATGATTCTCAGCACGCCTGGGTGGCTCAGTGGGTTAAAGCCTCTGCCTTCAGCTCAGGTCATGATCTTGGGGTCCTGGGATGGAGCCCCACCTCAGGCTCTCTGCTCAGCAGGGAGCCTGCTTCCTCCTCTCTCTCTGCCTGCCTCTCTGCCTACTTGTGATCTCTGTCAAATAAATAAATAAAATCTTAAAAAAAATTATGGATGATTCTCACAAATATAATGCTGAATGAAAGACTCCAGGCACACCAGAGTATATACTGTACATATTGTATGACTCTGTTATCTGAAAGTCAAATATACGCAAAAGTAATCCAGTGACAGAAGTCAGAGTAGTAGTTAGTTTTGGGGAGATAATAATTGGGAAGGGACACAGAAAAAAGCTTTTGGGAGTGCTGGTAATGTTCTATACCTTGATCTAGGTGGGGATTACATGAGTGTTTAAGAAATCACTAAGCTATACACTTGTGATGTGGGCATTTTTCTGTATCTATGATATACTGCAATAAAAAAGTTAAAAGAAACTATCAGTGCAGTTTGTTATTAACTAATGCCTTTGTCAGCTTCTGAAATACTAGGAAACCAAGGAAGAGTGACCAAGGCAGTAGCTCCTTGAGTGAAATTTACTATAGAATTATATAAAAAAAAATTCCAGAGAAATTACATAGGTGGTGTTAAAAAGTTTTTTGTTTCTTTGATAGTGGATTATAGCAGAGGTTTTTTTTTTTTTTTTTAAAGATTTTATTTATTTATTTGACAGACAGAGATCACAAGTAGGCAGAGAGCCAGGGAGAGAGAGAGAGGGGGAAGCAAGCTCCCTGATGAGCAGAGAGCCCGATGTGGGGCTCAATCCCAGGACCCTGGGACCATGACCTGAGCCAAAGGCAGAGGCTTTAACCCACTGAGCCACCCAGGCACCCCTATAGCAGAGGTTTTATAAGGACGGTGCTAACCTCTTATTCAGTTTGTGCACCAATAGGAAACTGGCTTAAATTAAAACAAACAATTTCAGCTGGACATTAGGAGGAATTTCTGGACCAGGACGTTAAGTGAATTAGGCGTTGGACTCTTGGTTTCGGCTCAGGTTGTGACCTCAGGCTTGGAGATCAAGTCCAGCATTGGGCTCCACACTTTTGCAGTTCGCTTGGATTCTTTCTCCTTCTCCCTCTGCCCCTCTCCCTGCATTTGCGCTCTTTCTCTCTCTCTTAAAAAACAAAAACAAAAACAAAAACAAAAAAACAAAAAAACTCCACTGTATCCCTGTCAATAATACTTACAGGGAGCACAGCAAGTTTTAGAGTTTCATCCCTAAACTTACCAACAGTGAAACATACCTAAGCTTCTCTCTGTAAATCTCCGCGGTCTGCTCCTCCTGATGGTAAAGGAGGGAGAGAGCCCAACTGGTTAACATGTATAAATTGTACTGATTCTGTGAGGACATGTGGTATGTAAATATAAAGAATGATTATTATCATAAACCCTGCCAACTGCAACATTGATAGTGCCAGAAATGTCGATTTAAATGGAAACTGGGAACTCTTAACACTGGGTGAGGAATGAAGTTGCCTTAGGCACCCATGGGCTTTGAGTAGAGGGAATCACCAAAGGGCCATTAGGGAGTTAAGCTGGGGTAAAAGGAGATGGATTTGGAGGAACCCCTTAGCAAACGTGATTTTAAAAAAAAAAAAAGGGGGGTTTCTCAAGTGATTGTAAATCATTACTAGCTTTAGCTATCATTTGGAGTTTACAGGAAGTTTTCTTCCCTTTGATTATCCTCCATACACCTATACTCTTTGGGCTGTTAAAAGAAACAATATTCCGGGGTACCTGGGTGGCTCAGTTGGGCAAGGATCTGACTTGTGATTTCAGCTCAGGTCATGATATCAGGGTGGTGAGATCGAGCCCCACATCGGGCTCTGCACTGGGCTTGGAGCCTGCTAAGAATTTTCTCTCTCCCTTCCCTCTGATCCCCCACCCCAACACATTGCGTGCACGCACACACACACTCTAAAAAACCCTAAAAAGCAAAAAACTATATTCCAGAGATGTAACTGAACTGCCTCGGTGGTGGTAGTGGGTGGTTGTTTTTAGCTGAAAATACACTTAACTAATATAAGCAATGCATAAGGAAAACATTTTTAATGGTTCCTAAAATGCCCTCTTGAAGGGTGCATGGTTTAAAATCAAGCTCTTCAGTGTTAAAGTGCTAGCGGGGTTTTAGCTCAATTCTCTTGTGGTTTAGAGATATCGGTATTCTAAAAACTGCTGATTCTTGCTTGGTAAATGGAAACTGAGTTACAGCAACCAAGGTCTGAAACGTCAGAAGGAGATTTATGCTTCATAAAGACCTAGGTAAGAGAAAAATAATTATGTGGAAATATTAAGGCCCTTCAAGGTTTCTAACTTGTCTGGAGCGACTTCCTGACACAACCAGGGCTCTGGTGCTCTGTTATAAGCAACTCTGAAATATATGACTAAGCCTTACATTTTGGTTACTACTAAATTTCCACTTTATATGCTGCAATTATACACTGCCAGTACAGAGCAATGTCCTTTTGGCATGCAGCCACGAGCTACTGAAAATGGAAGCTAATGTCCTGTGAGCTTATATGTCTATATAAGCCAGGCCATGGAACAGAAACTTCTGCAAATTCCACAAATCAAGTCTAGAAAGAACTATCACATAGATTCAAAAATAACGAATTATTTAAAAAACAAGCCAATTCAACCAGTTTTTATGAGCTCATAGTGACCCCTGGTTAGCAGTTTGCTTGGAGTCATTCTCATTCTTTCAAAAGTTTATTGGCATGTTCTATGTGCTCAGGACCAAGAGGAAGGGCAGATGGCCTCTAGGAGCTGGCCACTGTGTGGCAAATTGAACCTCTGAAGTTGTTAATGAACAACATAAGAAAGGAGATGATTAGGGGCCCAAATAAACAGCTGAAGTTCAGGCCAGAGAAGGGTTTCTGAGCTGGACTCTGAGAGTGGGGCAGCCTAGGGATTGAAGGAGGATGAACTTTCTAGACAAGGAAACAGCATGAGCAGGGCTGGAAAGCCTTCTGCTGAATATGGCATATTCTTGGTCAGTAGGAACTTGACTAAAGTCTATAGCTTTTGTTGGGTATGTGGGGCGGGGTGTGTATTCTGTGAAATAACTCGGCATTTCTTCTATGAGTTTAGGATGGACCATGAGAAACCTCAAAGACCAAAATATGAAGTTCCAATAATCTAGTTTTTCTTTTAGTTATATAGAGCCATTCAAAGTTTTTTAGCCAGGAAATTACATGATAAAACCAGCGTTTTTTGTGCAGTGGAGACGATTTTTAATACAGTTGTCCTACAGCTATTCTCCTATTGACCGAGCTATTTCATTTTCCAAATAGAGAAATAATTCTTAATAAAAAGTTGATTTGGATTCCTTCTGGAACAATGTGGCACATTTAAACCTACTTAATTGTCAGGAAATGCTATCAAATTAAGACTTTCTCCCATAATTTTCTCTTGTATCCTGGTTTACTACTTTTCTACAGGTGTTCAAAAAAAGAACTAGTAAATAAATACATTAACGGGAATTTTTGGAGACCATACTGATCCTGCTGAGTTCAGTGGCCTTTTCTGGGGGAGAAAGGAGATGGGTATACTCCTGATTGAAAATTTATATTGCATACATATCATATGGTCACATTTTATGTTAGTGAAATTCTTTATAGAAAAGGAATCAAACACATATTTAACAAGGTTTTGTCAAGTGTACTAGAACACATTTAAGAACTACTGCTTATATATAGCTCTGTTCGAGTCTATTCACTTACAACAGATTTGGAAAGAGCAATATAGGGACCATTGTCTTACCACATAGGAATTTATAATTTCGGTAGGAAGGATAGTTTACTGTGGCCTCTGGCTGATTCATGGTAAAACAGAATAGTATTTGTAGCTCTAATACATGCATATAACTTCTCTGAATTAAAATATTATTTCCATCTTTCCCCCTCCCCCACTAATATTGACTTAGAATTCAATGGGATTGACTGTGTTAGTGGTTGTCCTGCTGTCCTCCTGTTTTCCCAGCTGTCGGCACACACAGTAGGTGCTTTATAAACATTTTATAAATCAATAAATTGAAGGATTTAATATTGCAGGGAGTCAGAGTTTTCAGGCCCCATTATTGATTTCATTGCAGATTTATTTATCAAATAGATTTGGGTGTATAGCCCCTCTGTGCTCATTTTTTTCCTCTCTGAAATCGAGATGATAGAACGCCTTTTGCAGAAATACGGTGATGCTTGAGATACTGTGTGTGAAATGATTTGCACTCCTCGGAAGAAAGGGATCTTATAAATAGAAGGCATTGTTCAGGTTACCCACAGCATTCAAATTTAATTTGTACCACATGGAATATGTGGAAGGTCCATGACCTCAGTAATGAAAGCTGCTGAGCCTTTGATGCCCGTGGAAAAAAAGCGTTTCCTCCTTGTTTTTTGGCTGTAAGAGAATGACTGCTGTTTCCCCTGCCTGCCTGTTCTAACTATGATGCACTGATTTCCTCCAACCTCATCCGAGTTTCTCATTTCGAATGCCAAAACGAGCAGGTCCTTTAAATTGGAGAGGGTAGAAGGTGCGTACGTCTGATCGAGCAGGAATAAGGACCTTTAACTTAAGAACGAAGAGTTGAGGGAGATAGGTAAAGAACACTGACGAGGACGTGCAAGAAAAGACAGATCAATCCCAACGATTCATCATGCCAGGAGCTGTCCAAATAATCAAAGGTATCAGCCAGGGTGATGTATAGCTGATGTCACTTGGCGAGACCCTTAACAAGGCCGCTGGTACAGCAGCTGCTGCTGGTCAGTGAGTATCACAGCACATGCCAGGCCAGGGCGGGGGAACACAGACCATCCATCACTGACCCAACTTAATGGCTAGGCTTATTAGTAAACATTCTCTGTGGCTGACAGTCTGTAATGGTACAGGATGTTCCCCAACTGTCCCCCAAATAAACGGACTCACCTGACAGATGTGTGAAATCTGTGGTCCCTCTTCAGATTCTGTGGGTGAGCATAATTCGTTCTATTTTATCGATAGAGGAACAGAGTCTTTAGAAAGAATGAGGGGGGGATCTGTATGAAGCCCCCACCTAGCAAATGTACTCATAATATATTCTTCACCCAAGATGGTTTTTCTCTTCTTAACCGTAAATCAGAACAGTGGTGGTGTAGGTTGACATACATGCATCATCCCATAGGCACTACTGTAGGTCAGTTTCATCTGTATCTTTCCCTTCTATGGATCAGAAATTCCCAAAGTGGAAATAAAATCCACTCTCTGTACTAAAGATATCTAAGTCTACTTTAACTACATTATGTTCTTGGAGGGGATATCTTAATGGACTAAGGATGAGGTTTGAAATATCTAGACTTCCTGGAACCACAGGTTCAATTCCCAGCCGAATTGGCTCAGTCCTCAAGTCTTCACAGGCAGATAAATTAAGATACCAAGAAGCTTACTGTGCACAGATCTCTTCGATGAGCTGTAGTAACCTATAATCTTATCTCTTTTTTTAAGTGGACATTAAACTTGGTACTGCTGATCTTGACCTCGCAGAAAAATTCTATATCATCTGCATGGTAAATCTAATGCTTAGCATTCAAAAGAGATGTACCATTTAGAATGACAGTGCATCCTCCCCAAGTCTGAGACTTTTTTTTTTTTTTTTAAGAGATCTGGGCATAGAAATAGGCAGGTTATTGCAATTCCAATTACTCCTTCCTAACTCTTCGCCTTTTGTTTCCCTGGACTTGAGCTACCTGACTCGCCTCATCCTTCAGTGTATCTTCCTCTGGGCCTGACCTTGACTTGCCTCTCTAGTCTTGGTTATTGACCTTGCTTTGAATGCTAGCACAGGTGAATTCTTCAAGCTCTACTTAACAACTTGGATTTTGGATTTTCTCCTACTCCAACTTTTGAGATCAGGGTGATCCCTCAAGTCTTACTTCAGTTTCTTTTTTTTTTTTTTTAAATAAAGTATTTTTTAAAATTTTACTTATTTATTTATTTTTATTATTAGCCACTGTATAGTACATCATTAGTTTTTGATGTAGTGTTCAATGATTCATTAGTTACATAGAACACCCAGTGTTCGTCTTACTTCAGTTTCTGTAGATAGAGAGGGGACACAATCTGGGGAAAAAGCCCCACCTTGGGAGATATGGAGACAGTCTCTAGCAGGACTGTTTCCTCAACTGCCTCTATTCATTCTTGTCCTGTGCTCTAGTCCCAGCGCTATTGCTAAGTGGTTCGGTAATGATGGACAAGTCATGTGGTCTATCTGCACGTTGGTCTGTAGAATGGGTACACTGGGCCTTATGAGTACATGGTTCCTTCTAAGTTCTAAGATTCTCAGATCCTCCTTTGTTTTACCTCGGATCCTAGTCACCCTGGCTTTAGCTTGGTAGAAAAAGAGACTAGGAAGTATTTTAAAACCTAAATTTTATGCACCATCATCACCACTGATAAATACTGTTGAGCATTAACAGTCCGAGTTAAGAACTTTATATAACACAGAGAATATTGGCACTTTGAAATTTTATAGTAAGAGAGGAGACTCAGGGTGCCTGGGTGGCTCAATTGTTAGCATCTGCCTTCAGCTTAGGTCATGATCCCAGCGTCCTGGGATCGAGCCCCATATTGGGCTCCTTGCTCAGCAGGAAGCCTGCTTCTCCCTCTCCCACTCCCCATGCTTGTGTTCCCTCTGTCAAATAAATAAATACAATCTTTAAAAAAAAAAGAGAGAGAGAGAGGAGACTCAATAACATAGCCTCAAAAGAAAAATTTATTTTTACCTTATATTTTTTAAAAAACTTTTATTTATTTTAGAGAGAGAGAGAACATGAGCAGGGGTGGGGGGTTATAAGTAGAGAGAGAAGATTTCCTGCTGAGCAGGGAGCCCAATGCGGGACTTGATCCCAAGACCCCGGGATCACAACCTGAGCCAAAGGCAGACGTTCAACTGACTAAACCACACAGGCGCCCCAAAGAGAAATTGATTTTTAATTTTTTGTTGTGAAGATTGAAAGATGTGAAGTTTATTGGGCAGTAACGTGGCAGTGAAGAGCAGGACCCTGGGGCCAAATTGCCTGCTCTGAATTCAGGTTCCACCACTGACCTAGCCATGAGACTTGAGCAAATTGCTCTCTGTGACTCAATTTTCTCGTCTGTAAGATGTGGGTAATGATATCTACCTCATGAGGTTGTTATGAGGATAAAATGAGTTATTGCTTGAGAAGTGCTTAGAACTGTGGCTAATGCATAGAAAGTACTATAGAAATGTTGGCTGGATAAAGAGAGATACTAGAACTATAAACTCCATCTTGCATTTCAAAGCATGTTCTATGTGGGACCTGAGTATTCCTGAATAGTGGAGATATTGTGGCCCATATTTCATATTTAGAATTAAGTGACTGCTTATGTGCATAGAAACATTGATGTGATTCAATATCACTAAGATTGCTGGAACCAGGGGCACCTGGGTGGCTCAGCCAGTTAAGCCTCTGCCTTCGGCTTAGGTCATAATCTTGGGGTCCCAGGATTGAACCCCACATCAGGCTCCCTGCTGAGCAGGGAGACTGCTTCTCCCTTTCCCTCTGCCCCTCCCCCTGTTTGTGCTCTTTCTCTCTCAAATAAATGAATAAAATCTTAAAAAGAATTGCTGGAACCATCATCATACAAGTAGTGTGTGTGTGTGTGTGTGTGTGTGTGTGTGTGTGTGTGTGTCTGAGAGAGAGAGAGAGAGAGAGAGAGAGAGAAATCTTTCTAACCCACCAAGGAAAAGTCTGTCTCTAAAATACTTCAGAAATATTTCACTGGCGTGTTGTGCCTAGCTCAAGGACAGGACATAGAACATTTGTGTTAATAAACCCCCCATAGAGAGCACTGACACTTGAATAGCTCTAAATGTTTTCTGACATCTGGCCAGAGCTAGTAACAGCCTCCACAGGTTGGTTTCTGCTTTCGGAGCGTCATTCAGATTCTGTTAGATTCTCCAATCGTATCCAACCTCTATACAAAGGTAAGCACGGTTGAAGCCTTGAACTAGGTACTGTGCTAGGTACTGAGATGGGGAAAGGGCCTGGTTGACACTTACTAGACTCCACTTGTGTGCCAGCTGTTTCACATGTATCAACTCACTTGGTTCTCATAGCAACCATAAGAAGTAGACACGCTCCCGTTTTCAAGAGGAAGAAATGAGGCATAGAGAGAGTAAGTAACTTGTCTAGGTTTCACAGCTAGTGAATGTCAGAGCTCATAGTCAAGACTTTAAGCTTACTGGCTGGCATTTCAGGCAATTTAGGAAACTGGAGGGAGACCCAGGTGCCACAGATCTAGGTTGAAGGGGTAGTTAGTGCACAAAACTAACTAGACAACACAAAAAAAGTGTATTTTCACCAGGTCTGTTGTGGGCACCCAATCAGTATGTGGGAAGTATGAATACTCTCTTCAGCTTAGGGAGTTTTCAAGTTTTAATATGAAAAGTTTATTTTATTTTATTAAGTTTGTCACATAGATTTGAAAATGAAGCAAGAGAATGATAAGTATCAGTTGTCTGGAAGGGTCAACTGAATTAGCAAAAATAAGCTTTTTTGTGTTGTCATAAAACATTTTCAGTTTTTGGGGCGCCTGGGTGGCTCAGTCATTAAGCATCTGCCTTTGGCTCAGGTCCTGATTCCAGAGTCCTGGGATCGAGCTCCGCATGGGGCTCCCTGATCAGCGGGAAGCCTGCTTCTTCCTCTCCCACTCCCCCTGCTTGTGCTCCCTTTCTTGCTGTGTCTCTCTCTGTCAAATAAATATATAAAACCTTAAAAAAAATAAAAAAACATTTACAGTTTTACTTTCAGGTTCGACTCACCACCACATTCCCTCCCCCTCCGAATCCTAAGTATGTATTTTTCCTGTTGCTGAATACCAACATTACCCTGTCCAACTGAAATACCAGGAAGACATTTTAACCCAAACATTATTCTTCAGATTAATGAAAGCCAGCAGCAACTCTTTCACCTTTGGACTATTCCAAACCAAGTGCTAATGACCAAAGACCATTCCTCGTCTTGTGCTTGGGTAAGGAGCTCTGAGACATGAATCTTGGGTCTTGTCCGGTTTGTGGTGGAAAGTGCACATGTCACAAAATTTTGTTTCAACATTCGCTTCTTTGCTGACAGTGTCTGTGGGAAGGGCAGAACACCCAGGCTCAGACCTTGAACTGAAAAACCCTTCTCACTTTTCAACAATGACCCTTTGGGTTGGAATGCAGGTCAGGCACACTTGTCCAGCTGTGGCCACTACTGGGCTGTCTGCTCTAGGGCTAAAAAAAGATGCTGACTTCCTGGAATATCTGCCCTGCAATTTTTACAGGAACAAGCCTCATTAAATTAAAAATAATAAACCAGGCAATTTTCTTGTTGAAACCTGTTTCTTAGAACTTGCTGTCTGCAGGGGAGCCTTCCAGAACATCTCCTATCCATGCCAGGTTAAGGCATTAACAAAGCTTTGTTTTGCAGTAAAGATCTCTTCCTATAGATTCTTCCAGAACTGTTGGATGGACACAGACAAAATCATGTCCAGCAAAAGAATGATTTGCTGGTTGACAACTCGAAACAAACACACACACATAAACAAACATGATAAATGATTATCTCTTAAATTTGTTCTATGAATAAATAAACATATATGACTCTAAAATCCTAACCCTTAATTAGACAAACATACATTAGAATGGAGTAGAATACAGGTATAATAAAATAGTCACTTGACTGATCTTTATCTAAAAATGTGCTTATATAAACAGGACATCCTGTGGTCCTTTAAGCTAACCAAGTGTTACATATATCATGTCATGTAATCCTCATGATGGAGGTGGCAGACGTGATGTAGATGAGGAAAGAGGTGCTGGCACTTAAGAAACATGTCCAGGGTCATGCCAGATAAGGGGGAGATGCAGGCAGGGTTTGGACTTCTCTGTTCCAGACTCTTTAAACCTTGTAGGGTTCACAACTATGGTGTATATGGTGGTTTTCAAGTCAGCTGCATTTTTAAAAAAGATTTTATTTATTTATTTGACAGATCGAGATCACAAGTAGGCAGAGAGGCAGGCAGAGAGAGAGGAGGAAGCAGACTCCCTGCTGAGCAGAGAGCCCGATGCAGGGCTCGATCCCCGGACCCTGGGATCACAATCTGAGCCGAAGGCAGAGGCTTTAACCCACTGAGCCACCCAGTTGCCCAAGTCAGCTGCATTTTCAACACCTTAAAGATACGCCTCAAACATATACTTTCCAGAGCCCCCCACTGTTCCACTGGATCTCAGACTGAGTTTCTGATTGAGGTCACTGGAAATGGACATTTTTTTCCCCACAAACTCCCCAAATCATTCTATCATGTGGCCCTGTTTGGGAAATGTCTGGCACATTGTCTTCTCAGACCAACACTCACACTATTATTTCAGGAAAAAATAATACTGCAGGGAGGCTCATTGCAATAGCTGTTGTAAAAACATGCACTGCAAAAAAAAAAAAATGCTGAAGAAAGAAGGCTGAGTGGAAAACAGGAAAACTCAGGGGCAGAAAGTAAAGGCAAATTAATTTAACAACTTGATACTTCACGTAGGTGAGAGGATTTCAGAGAATGAGCTAATCAAGGAATAGTTTCAGAAAGCAAGAGGTTTAGCCTGAGGTGGGAAAACTGTCCCCAAATATTTGAGGGGCTGTCCTGTAGAAAGAGGGAGCAGGAGCCAATGAGAAGGAGGGTTACGCTCAGCATTAGGAAGATCCTACAAACTCTGGAGTGCTTCCCCCAAGCCCGAGTCCTGGGGAACGATAGTGACCACCAGGAAGGAAGCCCCACTTCACTGTAGGGTTTGGCAGGGGCCATGTGACCTCACGGTGTCAGTCCTGTACTGACTGGGGAGTTGGCTTCATCCTCTATAATTCCTTCTTCTCTTTACACTCTCCTATTCATGCTTCTCAAAATGCCCATGTCGAATAAATAAAGATGTCCATCACCGATATGGATTTTACAGTCAGAGAAATTGAATCGAACTAAGGTTTGATTGCCAAAAGTGATGGACTTGCTAGCAAAGCTGAGAGCAGATGTGCCCTTCCTGGCCTTCTTCTCTCTTATGTCTCCTTGCTCCAACCTAAAGCCATTTAGGTGCTTAAGAAGCCCCAAAGCGGCGCCTGGGTGGCTCCGTGGGTTGGGCCTCTGCCTTCGGCTCAGGTCAGGATCTCGGGGTCCTGGGATGGAGCCCCGCGTCAGGCTCTCTGCTTGGTGGGGAGCCTGCTTCCCCCTCTCTCTCTCTGCCTGCCTCTCTGCCTACTTGTGATCTCTGTCAAATAAATAAATAAAATCTTAAAAAAAAATTAAAAAAAAAAAGAAGTTCTAAAGCACCTTGGAATATAGCTTGAAAGCACTACTTCAGGCCAGTCACCTTGGAATGTAAAATATAGATTCCTGGGCACCCCCCCACCCTCCCCGATCTACTGAATCACAGTCTGCGGGGAATGGAACCCAGGAATGTGAATGCACACCATTTTAGACTTCTGTCTGAAGTAGGGGATAGGAAATCTGATAATCTTGTGTTGCACAGACTATTCTATGTCACTGTTGATAGATTTCTAAGAGTCCAAAAAACATCACCAGGTGAGTACTTTTCCGTATAAATGCTTCATTGTCCTTGCTTTATATTTACATAGGTACAAATATTTATATAATGATTACAAGTTTGTGTATTTGTAGAAGCAGCAGATGGCTGCAAAGGTGATATGAATGCATTTGAGTCATTGGTAAGGGTTCCCTGTGTATTTTACAGGCCTGAGTAAATGTCAACCTTTACTTAAATTATAGCAGCATAGAGTATATGGATATGGGAATAGTACAGCATTAGAAAAAAATTCCTTGCCCTTCCCATTGGCTCTGAGTAAGTATCCCATTGGATTAACTGGAGTTCACTTGATTGCTACAGTTTCAATAGCTTGTTCAGACATCGATCGCTGTCATGTCACTGGGAGAAAAGGATTAATAATAGGGTGCTCAGGTTGGCTCAATACTGCTGATAGTGCCTGACAAAAGACCGTTAGTAGGACTCCCATGGGGATGCTGCCTGCATAGGAAAGCTACAAGCACCATCATTCAGGATTCCACAGAATAATGATTGACTCCAGAACTTCAGCCTACAAAACCCAACCAACAGTTTCTATTATTTCCAAATAAATTCACTCCCTGATCTTCCTTTTCTTAGGCTCACAGATGATCCTGAGCCAAATTCCCTAGTGGATACCCACTGGCCTTGTGTAAGTCATTGTGCCTTGATTATTTCCAAGAGAAGCTTTTTTGTTGTTATTATTATTTATTTATTTATTTATTTATTTATTTATGGTCAGTCCTGATCATGGGAACAGTAAGAGACCAGAGAAGTTTGGTTTGGTGAGTGCTTCTTGTGCAGATTTTACAGAAGAAACGCTCCGCCTCTGCTGCGTGTTCCGACTCCGTTGGAACTAACAGTTGCTGTGAGGAGGCATCACAAAGTGGGGAGGACACCAGTTCTGAGCAGCCCATTTAAAAGAAATCCGATTTCAGTTACAGAAAAGTTAAAGGGAGCTACTTCATAATGAGGCCCAGTGTTTTATGGGAATTGAGATAAAGGAAAATATTAAGAGAAAATAGTGATGACTCTTGCAAAAGAAAAGTGAAAGAATTGCACGCTAAAATACGTGCTTTCGATGCACTTTTTCTTGCCTATTTGGCCAAGGTTTGGAGAAAAAGACTACAAAGGAGGGAGGGGGTGAAATTCTGACTTCTAGTGAAAATAAGAACAGTTTGTAATTTGAATAGATGGAATATAACACTATGTAATTTAAGCCCAGCAACTTTCCTCTCTGGCCACCCCCCTCCCCACCTTACACGACAAGAGGTTCAAGGTGGCAGGTTGTTTGTTCATAGCAGGAAAAGGTGTTTAAGGGCATTTATCTCCACAGCTAGCAATTTAATAACTACATGACTTCTTATTCAAGTGCATTTAGATAAATTTCTGAGTTTTCATAACAGCTTTATTTATCTACGCTTTAATGCCTTTCCTCTTAAGAGCTCAAGATGCTGGTTATTTAACATTATAATCCAGATATGAGAATTAAAAAGGCACTGGGTGCCATACTGCTATCTCCAATGATAGTGCCACTAAAAATAACACAATTAACTTGATGTCAGTACTCAGCTTGTTCTTATATATAGGTTTCTTTAAAATATCCAGACTACTTTAATTAGAGCCACAGACTATTTTAATTATTCCTAAAAGACTGAGTATACTCCACTGACTACAGTAAATATATGAGATAGAAGACAGTTCTCTAGGAACTTATATATGCTAATGACTGTGTTCTTCAGTCACATTCATGAGAAGACAAGCAACTGTTCCCGATGAAGTTGATACAGGGCTACACATGGACAATTGTGAAGGCAACTAAGGTGACATGTCACCTGGCATCATGGAAATGGCATCCTGAGCTCCAGACATCAGAAATGCAAAATTCTGAGATTCAAGGTAAATATGTTGTTTAGTTCAATTCAGTTGTAATGAGACCAATCCAGTCCTGTAAACCTTTATTCAGTGTTATGTATCAGGTAATGTTCTGAAAGCCTTGGGGTTATGAAGATAAATAAGAAATAAATTTGACTTTCAAGGAGTTATTTTTCTATTAGGAAAGACAGATGAATAACACAATATACACAATGAATAAAAAGCAACATTATGGACACATGCATTGATATAAAACAGATAAAGGAGATAAGTAGTGGCATCTTAGGGTAGAATATATATCAGTTTTAAAATGATGTAAACTTTGGTTTAAATCCTAGATCTTTAAATTGCTTGCTATAAAGCATTGGGGAAAATATTTTAACTGTGTTAACTTTGGTTTTGTGTTTTGAGAATGGGGATCACACAAACTTTGAAATGCTTTGTGAAGATTAAGCAAGGCAAGATTTGTAAAAGTATCAAAGTAGTTCTGGCATGAGTTTCTGAGCATGAGCTCCAGAAATGTTTTTCCCTGTGTGTGTGTGTGTGTGTGTGTGTGTGTGAAACCTTCACAGATGGGATAAAGACAAAGCCTGGGCTTTGTAGGGTGAATAGGAGTTCTCTAAGAATAAAGAAACATTATATAGAAAAAAAGAGAAGTAAAAAGTGGGGATTATCTGGGATATAGAAGGGGGACTGAGCAGCAAAGGGACATGAAGCATCACAGAATATATAACCTTGGAGCATTAAGCATCATGATAGTTGAAGGTCAAGAAGTAGCCGACTGCCATATTACTATGAAGTCGGAACAGAATCACACAGGTTAGCTTTCATTCTTCTAGTGAGTTCATCAATGCCGCTCATTAATTTCATTTAGTAGCAAACTGCAGAATAAGATCAACTACAACAAAACTCTGGGATGGGAAATGCAGTCATTTTACCCTGTGCCAAGATAACAACAGCAGAATACTCATAATGCTGCTGCACAATGTGTGAAACTGGGACAAGCAGGACTGGAGACATGTTTAATTGCCTATGAAGCACAGCATTTCACAGCTCAGCAAAACTGAGGATGCCTGTTAATGTTAGTGTTTGCCTCCCAAATCTGGCTCATAGCACTGAGAACACATTCTTTGAAAGCATAGGATACTACTCCACTCCCAAAATGACATCAGCCGGAGGCAAGTCTCGTGCGTACTTGGACCAGATATCATAGATCTTGCCCTTGTTTTATTCACATCAAACATACCAGAGCATACTGTCTTTCCTACTACAGTCTGGTATTAGCTCAAGGGACCACATTTCCCCAACCCTTTTTTCCCTTTGAGTAATAGTCTAGGATGATCCATTGATTTAAGAGGGAAACCACCCCAGGCTTTCAGATGGAGCTGTAGACAAAATTGAAGGGTAAAATTCACACAGACTCACCAGAAAAGATGTTCAGGGTTTTTTTTTTGTTTGTTTGTTGTTGTTGTTGTTGTTGTTTGTTTTTTAAAGATTTTTTATTTATTTGACAGACAGAGATCACAAGTAGGCAGAGAGGCAGGCAGAGAGAGAGGGAGGGGGAAGCAGGCTCCCTGCCGAGCAGAGAGCCCGATGCGGGGCTTGATCCCAGGACCCTGGGATCATGACCTGAACCGAAGGCAGAGGCTTTAACCCACTGAGCCGCCCAGATGCCCCTGTTCAGGTTTTTTAAAATAGTTACACTGGCATGGAATGATGGTGTCCTTTCAAAACCAGGGACACTACAATCAATCATAGAGTTAATAAGATTCAATCAAGCTCTTTAAAGTTGAAAATGCTCTCTGATATTCTTTTATTTATTCAATAAACAGAAACTGACACCTTCAAAGTTTTAGATACTGGAGAGACGAAAATAATTAAGTTAATTGCCCTCAAGGAATTCATTCTAGAAAAGAAGGGGACAGAAAGTAAACAAATAATCCTAATACAAATTTTCATTTGTTTTAATGCTTCTACCAGATTCCATGGAATCACAGCGGAGAGTAACTAATCCTTCCCAAATCGTGACTATTACATTATAGTTATTGGAATACACCCTATGCAGAGGTTTACACTCCATAGCTGGTTCTCAATATTCACTGAATTAATGACTAAAAGTGACAAACCCAAAATATAAATTATCTGTAATATTAAGTTATTTAGTCACTTATTGAAATTAAACAAAGAAACCTAACAGGCACTTGGTGTGAGTTTGGCAATCTGCCAAACACCATGAGACCGTGGAAAACTGTTTGGCAATGGAGGGGAAGGGACAAATAAGGAGGCTAACCTGAACTGTAAAGTTTGAATTGAATCTTGAAGGAAGAGTAGGAATCCACCAGACATACAGTTCACTGGAATAATATTCCAGACAAAGAGAAAAGTGTGTGCCAAGGTGAGCAAGAGTGTGTTTTGGTCCAGAGGGCCACTTGGATACACTTGTCTATCCGTAGACATAGGGGGCTTGTTGGGGAGTGATAGAGATGAGAACAGGTAGTCATGATAGTAATGTTGATTTATTGTCAAGTGCTTACTACTGCCAGGCACGGGATCATGCAGTTTATATCACGTAATCTTCAAAAGAACACTAAGAGGCAGGTACAATTATTATCTCTGCTTCGCAGATAAAAGAACTTGAATCCAGGGAGGATACAACTGTTTTTAAAAAGAGATTGTATTTATTTATTTGACAGAGAGAGAGAGAGAGAGCGCACAAGCAGGGGGAGTGAGAGTGGGAGAATCACGCAAGGCTCAATCCCAGGACTGTGGGATTATGACTTGAGCTGGAGGCAGACACTTAACCAACTGAGGACCTAGGCACCCGATCATGTAACTATTAAATCATGAAGGTGGATTTCTTCCTTCCTTCCTGCCTCCCTTCCTCCCTTTCTCTCTTTCTTTCTTCTTTCTGATTTTATTTATTTATTTGAGAGAGAGAGAGAGCACGCAAGCAGCCGGAGGGGCAGAGGGGGAGAGAATCTCAAGCAGACTCAGTGCTAAGTACAGAGCCAGACTGGGGCTAGATCACTCAATTCTGAGATCGTGACCCAAGCCAAAACCAGGAGTCAGGGGCTCAGGTGCCTGAGCCACCCAGGGGCCCCATGAAGCTGGATTTCAAGTCCAGCTTTTTCCAACTCCAGAGACCATCTACTTAGCCAGCATTAGTTCTACCTTATATATTAAAAAGATATTTATTATGCCTTAACCACTCCAGGTTCCCAATTCCCAAATACAATAAGAGAAAACGATTTTCAGGACTAGAGTAAAACAAGAAAAATAAAAACTATAAAGTGACTTTTTCCACAAAGTTATGTAATTACTCGATATAAGAGACTTTCTGTTGAACTTGTGTTCTTCCTGTTTTCTGACATCAGAATATTCCTTTGTGAAATTATGTTGATAGAAGGTGACAGTTACTTTAAAAATATTTTCATGAAAATTAAAAACTGTCAATCCCATGACACTTCTCCAAATCCTGGAATCACCACTCTAAGATTTGAATCCATGCTGCCTTATAAATGGTTGTGTAATCCATTGTTGTGGCCTTTAAATTTGTCCAGTAAGCCATGGGCAGTCATTAAAGCGTTTTTAGCAGGAAAATTATAAAATTTGCATTTTAGAGGGATTATTCCTTTATGAGTATTGAGGATGGATTGGAGGGGGATTAGAGGGGGATCAGCCGGAAGAGGAGCATAATAGTCCAACAAAGAGATAATGAGAATCTTGAACCAAGACTAAGGTAAGAGAATGAAGAGAAGGGCATTGTTTCAAGGGACACTGAAGAGGTACTCAGTGGACCTTGTGGCCAATGAGATATGGGGTGTGCAGGAGAGAGAGGGAATCTAGGGCAATTCCCTACCTCCAGACTACAACACTGTGAAGGGTTGATCCTCCTGTAAGATTTTGTATACAGGAGGAAGATTGGATTAGTCAGGGGAGAGACCACTAATGAGCTCAGTTCAGACATGTTTTGATTTCAAGGACAATCAGACAGAGATGATTTTTAAATATCGATCCTCCCTCACCAAGCTTCTGGGGAAAAAAAAAGATTATTTAATACAGTCATGACACTTGATATAGATTTAAGACCTAAACAATAAATTTTGCTACATGAAATAAAAATCTTAGCAAATGTACAAAATTAATCTTAGCCACGGGTGTGATTATCATATGACTACTATTATATTGTGAGCGCTGTTGTACTTTTACTGCTAAGATGAATCAAGGAAACGTCAGTGAATGCGCAAAATGTTTGGAAGTCCAGTAGGTTATTTTGGACCTATGAGAAAGACTAAAACAGTGGTTACAAAGTGCTTTGAGATCCTCAAATGAAAGATACCCAGAAGAACCCATTATTAATGCTGGCTATGAAGATAAATAGAGAGATATCTTTAGTTCTCCAGAAAAGCCTGTAGGTAAAAGACAATGACTAAGGGACTTGGAAACAGAGTTACTTGATATTATTTCTGAATTTCTCTGAGAGTAAATAGTAACAAATCAAATGCACCATTTAAAAATATGAACACTTGGGGTGACAGCAGCTTCCCGAAGACAGAAATGAATTTAACACGACATCCATCTCTGGACGATGAAATTCACATTCCCTCCTCACGCCACCCCAATTAAAGGGAAAGAATCTCGACCTGACAATCTGCCCTTCAGTATCTCAGACCCGGGCTGAGGGCAGATCTAGTGACCTCCTCCTGAATAAAAGGGGGAAGGGGATTGGGCAGTAAATTCTGTCCTGGCGAACATCAGCCCGGTAGTAAATCGGAATCCTCTCCGTGCCCTCTTTATTATCACGTTCACAGCATGAAGTTATGAGCTTCCTCAGAGCTCCTGCTATAAAAATGTGATGGATGGTGGGGAAACCTCAGGGAGTTAATCTATTCTTCCATTAAATTTTACTTTAATTGGTCTGTGAGTCAATCAGAAACTCACTAGACAGTGAATTAAGAAAGAAAAGAATGAAATCGAAAAAGAGCTTTCTTTTGCAGTTACTATATTATAATGCAGGATTATTCTTCCATTGAAAGAAAAGGGAGACCATTGGTCCATACAAATAATCCCTGGCCCTGTGAAGAAAATGAGAGAAAAACAGGCTAACCATGAATCCTCCTCACTGGTGACATTAATACATATGACATTTACACACACTCACACACACCCCACCAAGCAAAAGCAGGCTTCTCAGACACTCTCCACCCCCACTCCCCGTAATCAGAATGAGAGAGAGAGAGAGAAAGGGAGAGAATGGAAACAGACCTGACTTGCTGCCTCTAAGAAAATTAATACAAAGAAAAATAAGCTGTTAAGAATCTCCATCATCAGTACCGTAACTCTGTCGATACAAAAAAAGGTAGATGTTAAAGACCAAGGATGGACCCACTGAAATTTTCATGGGTTCAGTTAGCAAAATGTTTGTGCAGTGTTTAAGGCCATAATGGGCTCTGATAAAGATTCTCAGAATCTAGTAATGGCCTCTCAGGACTTCTTGTCTAATTAGTGGAATAAGGAGCGAGCCAGCTTGGAACTGAGCATTGCTTGAGATGAAGGAGAGGGAAACGGAAAGCCAAAGCTGAAAGAAAAATAAGCCAGAGTGAAACAGAAGAAAAACAAGAGCAAGCCAGGGCTTTAAAAACTGTGCTCCCAAGCTGACAACTGAAGTTTATGCCTTGAAATATATGATAATAAGATTTTATGGGAGTGAGCCCCAGGGACCCAAATGTCTCTCTGTAAACAACGGACTTCAGGGAAAAGCCAAGGTTTGAGTAATGTACTCAGTCTCTCTCCTGATAAAAAAAAAAAAAAAGAAAAGAAAAGAAAAGAATAGAAACAGCAGCAAAAAGCAGCGAAGACAGGAAATACCTCCCTTTATTCTAACCATAGAACCTTGTCTGAGTTGCTGCAAATGCCCTCTGAGGCTAGAGACAATTGACGACCAGTGTAGAAATCCAGTTGTCCCATGTTAAGACAAGGAATTTAAGCCTCAGCCGCCTCAAAAACCTGAGGTTGTCTGAGAAGAACCTAGGAAAGCACCTGTCCACCCTTAACGTATGGGCAATATATGTCCCAGAACCACATGGTTTATCGTGCCGTGTGGCCACGGTGGAATTACTGCAGGGACATCGGAATGCCCGAATCCTTGAAGCGTGCACTATTTTTCTCCCCAGTGCTGCAAAGGGTTACACCTGAAACTGCTGCCCGTTTCCACTGGTCCACATTTCGGGCCAGCCTACCTGGTGGGATATTACCAGTGGAACTCCATACATAGGATGATTATTTCCTTTGGAGACTAGGGTCAGGTAAAGCTCAAGGGTAGCCTTAAGCAACTGCTAAATGATCAAAGTCCCCAGTGTACTCTGAGACTAAATCAGGTTGCCTTTAAAATTCTTCATCCTCAAAGACAACAGCTCTATCCTCTTTCTATAAATGTAAGGCCACGAGACAGTAAAGTGCTATTTCTATAGGCATTAGTTCCACCTTATATATTAAAAAGGTATTTGTTGTGCCTTAATCACTCCAGGTCCAGGATCATAAGGGACCTTGTTTCTTGGTGGGAGGTTATAGTGTGAAAGGTTACTTAGTCTTCACTAGCCTCTAGCGATGCTGGAACGCCACACATGGGGCTTCTCAAACAGGAAGTCAAAGCCAGGCATGACCCCTGGATGAACTCGGTGCATTTTCGGGCAAGAGGCCTGATGAGTCTCCAGGGACAGTGCTGCTCTGTGCCTCTGTATCCGTATGGATGTGTCTGCCCCTCCGTGTGCGTGGATGGAGGTGGGTGGTGCTGAAGGGAAGGAGGGTGTGAAGGTTCTGGATAATTATGAAAATGAGGTCTTTTACAGCAGGCTTCAAGCTCAATTTGGGCTGACAACTCATGAACAGATCATCTGAAGTCTTAATAGGCCAACGCCGGTTCAATAGTCGTATGGTTAAATCATGCACATTTGTGCCACAGCTGACACAGAAAGCAGACCCACATGCCTCAGAGGGATCGTGCGGAGGAGTCTAGATTTAACATGCTTCCTCTCTGGGGAAGGCGAAACAAAGCAAAACAGAACACATCTAAAATCATGCTTAAAACTTTGGCCAGCCAAAGAAATATTCCGGCATTCTTTTCACTACAAAACGTCTAGTAGTAGAAAGGATACATGATTAATAAAGCTGTTCTAAATATATGTAATCCTGATGCCTTCTGAAACCCGCAGTAAGAGATATCATCTTCCAAGTTGCTCAGCTGGATTCAAAAACAACTGGCTGGGTCAGGGTGGGAAAAATTTGTTCCCTACTTTTCGGTTACCTGTCCCCAAAGCACTGACTCGCCCGCCTTCCAGGCTTTGGTGGTGGCTTTGTAAAATGATGTAAAGATACCCAGGCCCCTGACACATCCTGAATTCTGAGAGAATGTGTTTCCTGAATCTTCCTGATAATGGGCTTAGAACGAAAGGGGTTAATGAGGTTGTATGAGGCAGTATTTCCTCTTTAAGGGAGAAAAGAAAAAAAAAAGTTCCCGCAACATTAGCAGCATTTTTCTTATTTTTCTCTGTGTTTGCAGGAATGGCTCCTCCTCTCAGCTTCACATGGGGGAAGGGATAAAGCAGTATCTGCTAACCTGCCTGGCATCTGGCTTCCAGCAGGGAGAGAGGCTCATCCACCTCACCCCTCAGGCTTCTTTAACTGAATTAGCCGTATTAAGTGCTTTGGTAGCCCAGGGAATGAATGTCGTCGATCAGTGCCTGAGAAGGCATGTTTGGAGGGTATAATTCTGCCGGAGGAGAATGGACTCCCCAGCACATGGGCCTAAACTGCAGAGTAACAGAGCCCTAAATCTCCACTTGCAGATTTACAGCCCCCATTCTCCTTCTTTACTGCAAATACAATCCGGCAGTAATGGTCTAACACAGCAACACCATCACCAACTGGCTGATGGCTCGCATAAAAGCAATGTCAACCAAAAACTATGAGTTTATAAAAGGGAACAAACCCTCAACAGTGACAAGAACATGAAACCCATTAACAATTTAAACACTCTCCATTTTTTATTTCCTACCTTGAAGCTATTATTGCTGATAGAAAGCTTCTCAGTGGAGTTAACCACTGCAAGGGAGGGTTTGGAAGCTGGCTTAACTCCTAAGACAGGAGGTTATGTGGTTTGAACCATTTGATGGTGTGGTTTGAACCTCTGTTAATAGGAATGGCAACTGGTAACCTGTCGCTGAGAAGGTCTCAGAAAATTGCAGGTGTGATAATACCTCCCTATCGAATTTTTCTCCAGAATCACACTGAATAAATATGGCTGGGATTGGACGTGCTGGTTTATTGAACATGACTTGGGCCCATGCTGTAGAAGGAATGGTAGAATACTTTTTGGAGGAACTTCTGTGAAAATCAAGAATGAAATCTTAGAATGATGTTATTCAGTGTTTATATGAGGTAGGTTTTATTTCAGTGATAGTTCCAATCCTTGAAGAGATACTGCTGCCAGAGTATTTCCACTGTCCCTGAGCTATGATGTAAAATGTAATTTGTCACACACTATTACCTTCCAGTCTTCAGGTAATCAGATACAAAAATTATAACAAATTTGCCCAACTTAACTACAGGACTCTCCCATTTAAAAAAGTATTACTATGGAATTCTTTGGGGAAAAACGCTTGAACAAGCCATCTTCTTCTCTCCTTTATCCCACCAGTGAAAAGAAGACATGACCTTAAGGAGATATATAAGTCCATTATTGGGTGATTCACCCCAAAACAAAAATTCTTCCATCTGTTCTTTGAATTAGACAAACCCAATGGCAAAAGAAAAGTCATTCCTTTTGTAATTTTGAGCATCTTGTGTATGTAATTTGGCAAACAATTAATCTTTTAGAAATAGGATCTTAGCACTAAAAAGGAAAGAAATCTTGTTTCTGCAAAGGAAAAAAAAAGGTTATGTTGAATATGGTTATATATATCCACAGAAATAGTGCCAATGAAGTTAAAGTTCCTGATTTACATATATTGTGCTGATTATTTTAGCAATTTAATATAAAATTTTATCTGTACTAATAGGCCTGGGGGAAGTACAAATAAAATTGAGAAATAAATACTTATTTTGCAGTAAAATAAATACCATCTATCTATATATAAACATAGGTTTTAGTGACACAATATTGTAAGAATATTCCCATATTTTTGGCACTTTAAAAATGCATTGCCTCACAAAGAATTATCAACCTATCTGCAGGCTCTCTTCACCTGTGCTAGTTTTAAAAGAGGGGTCATTTCATGTTGCTTTTGTTACATGTATGTAAATTTTGAACTGAGCAGGCATTGCACCTGTTGGTTTTTTAAGCGTCTCCTCCTTCAGGGAAGAGAAAAAATGTTGAGGAGAAGGAACATAAGAGAAGTTAAATAAAAGACAAGAAAAAAGGAACCAACAAAATAAAGTTATTTTTCCCCCCCAGTGGGCAAGGAAATCAAGCTACAGTAATTTTCATTTTAATAGTGTTAGAAAATGGTTAGCCTTAATGCCTGATAATGACCAGAGCTAATATGGTTCTGCTTTCAGTGTGGAGAACATTTAAGGAAGTAGCAGAATGTATGACAGCTTTTTGGGTCTATACAATCAACTCCAATGAAGCCTTTTCTCTAGCTTGAGTCATAACCATAAATACTGACCCATCCCCACATTCCAGTAACAAAGTCCTTCCTTCCTCCTGTGCCCCTAAACAAAGGGGACAACAGTGTGTTTGGTGGGAACATCTTGAAATAAGATATCACTCCCCAAATGGAAGGAAGTCACAGGGGAGATTGACGCCATAAAGGCAGCTCTATCCTATTGAAACGCCAGCAGATGGGGTCATAAACATTTCCTTCTCCTCTTGCTAACAGCACCGAGTCAGCTTCATCTTTATCTTTATCTTTATCTCCCTGTCAGGTCATAAATACCTCTCACTCAAGCCTCACGCACAGCTGGGCCATGCCAGGCAAGTTTACTTCCTGTGAAGGGTTCATTTCGGCAAACATTTAGAACTGAGTGGTGGGGGGGAAGAAAACTGAAAGCTCTGCTCAGGATACACAGATACAGAGCAGTAAAGGAAGTCTGAGAACCTCAAAGAAGGTGCTTGGTCAGACTAAGAAACGACCAACTTATCTAGCAAAGGGCATGCAGATCCACTGAGAAGAAGATGCCATCACAAGCAAATGGCTTAGCTAATTAGTTAAAAATTATACATGTGACAAACCAACGCACAAAAAGGGCTGGATTCTATCAGTGGCTTTTGCTCTTCTAGAATCTCCCAAACGCTGCATGAATTCTATTAGTTCATGGGTCTGGAGCCTGGACCATGATCGTACATGATGGAAACTCAACACGAAGTCCTTGCTTAGCCAGAGGTTGGAGAAAAATGCCCCCCGTTACTTAACAGAATTTGGGCACATGTAGGAGTAGTAACTTTCTGACTTTTCTCCCCTTCACGGGAGCAGTTTTATACTTGGAAAACCATTTGCCCGAGGGATTCTTGGCAACTCCAAAATTGTGGAATCTAAAATGGCAGGAACTTGGAAGATAAGGAGTTTCTTCCTCCTCACCTGGGCTGGAGCACTGCACCTCTTGAATTTCTGGGATGTGTGTGCTTTTCAAAATTGACTTTTTTGGGGCACCTGGGTGGCTCAGTGGGTTAAAGCCTCTGCCTTAGGCTCAGGTCATGATCTCAGGGTTCTGGGATTGAGCCCCGCATCGGGCTCTATGCTCAGCAGGGAGCCTGCTTCTCCCTCTCTCTCTGCCTGCCTCTCTGCCTGCTTGTGATCTCGGTCTCTGTCAAATAAATAAATAAAATCCTCAAAATTGACTTTTATGACTACAGTCTTTATAAAACATAACCCACAATCTGATTTTTAAAAAGCAACATTTTTATGAACACTTTCTGATAAAACAGTTAAGTCTTCTTAAATAATAATGATCCTAACAGGTTGCTGTTGGTTATAAAAAGATGTTTCTTACTCAGACTGGAGTTGGGTAAAAGTGCCTTCACTATGCTTTGAGAATGGTTATTCTGTACTGGCTTATTTTACTCAGTCTTCTGATTTTTAAAAAAAAGATTTTATTTATTTATTTGAGAGAGGGACACAGAGAGAGAGAGCACGAGTGTGGAGGGAGGTGGAGACAGAGGGAGAAGAGACTCCCTGCTGAGCTCCATCCCAGGACCCTGAGATCATGACCCGAGCTGAAGGCAGCTGCTTACCTGACTGACCCACCCAGGAGCCCCTCAATCTTTTGATTTTTACATGTGCTTTTAGATACTGTTACTAAAAGAGAGAAAAATGAACATAGCACTGATAAACTTTCTATAGTACTTAAAACAAATGGGTTTGACTCTCAGCTCTGACACTTGACTCATTGTGTAAACTGGAGAAAGTTACTTAATTTCTCTGTACCTCAGTTTTTCTCAACTACAAAATGGGTATAACCACAGTCTCCCCTTTTAAGCATTGCTTTATTTTCACTAAAATGTACTTTAGGGGAGCTTGGGTGGCTCAGTGGGTTGAATGTCTGCCTTCAGCTCAGGTCATGGTCCCAAGGTCCTGGGATTAAGCCCTGTGTTGGCCTCCCTGCTTAGTGGGGAATCTTCTTCTCCCTCTCCCTTTGCCGCCCCCCTCTGCTCATGCTCTCTCTCACTTGCTTTCTTTCTTATAAATAAATAAATAAATAAAATCTTTCTAAAAAATCTACTTTAAAGTCATAGTTTAAGTGCAGTTCATTTCTTAATCCATAAGATTTCATAATTTTCCTATTTTATTCCATTTCAGTATATCATTTCTTCCTTCATTGCTTCCAAATTACTTCTCCTTATATTCCCTTTCTCATTGGGTATTATAAAGATAAATTAACTCATGTAAATCACTTAAAACAGAGCCTGGCACACTGTAGGGGCTATGGAAGTGTTAACTTGTATGGAAAATGGAAATCCTAGGTAATTCAGTCATCGGGATGGCAGCCAAAACAAAAGGTATCAATTACATTCTTAAAAAGCTCCAATAAAGCAGAATATTAGACTGGTATTTAGTTTTCCATAAATTAGGTTGATTTACCTTTGCAATTCTCTCTTATCATCCTCCTACAATAAAGTGACCCCTGTTAGATTGTACTGCTTGGTGTTTTCTGAGCACACCATGCGTTTTCCCACATCTTCGGTCTGGAGTTTGCCCTTCCTATTTTTATGCTCCCGCATCTCTACCTGTTGAAATGGTAGCATCACAGAGGTTCTCTCATGCCAATAGTAAGGCTTTATTTTACTTTTCTACCCATCCTTCAAGGCCTAAGTCAAATACAGCTACTTTATGAATCATGGAGTTTTGGAGTTGGAAGAGCTGTAGAGACTCAATAGTCTCATTTCTTTTACTGAGGCCAGGAGAGATTAAGTGATTTGCCCAAAGATACCAAGCTACAGCTTGGGCTACAAGCTGGGCCTCCAAACTCTGTAGGGACCTCAGAGCAAAGCACTGAGCCTCTTGGTCCTTATGACTGGAGTCCGAACCTGACTGGCCTCCTTGCAGCAGCTATAGTACCTACAGCCCTCAGAACATACCCCCCTAGATTGCAGATTTTTAGGTACAGGTCTTATCCCCCCAGATCTCATTCACCTTTGACACCTACACTTCTATCCTCAGAAGTCTTAGAACAGAGCCTATAAGCAGGAGGCACTTAGCAAATATTTTTTTTTTAAGATTTTATTTATTTATTTGACAGAGAGAGATCACAAGTAGGCAGAGAGGCAGGCAGAGAGAGAGGAAGGGAAGCAGGCTTCCTGCTGAGCAGAGAGCCCGACGTGGGGCTCGATCCCAGGACCCTGGGATCATGACCTGAGCTGAAGGCAGCGGCTTAACCCACTGAGCCACCCAGGCACCCCCTTAGCAAATATTTGAATTTATGTATGAATGGAGGTCACAGGGGAGGAGTGAAACAGCCTTCCCACCCCAGTGACTCCTATCTCTCACTGTCCCAAAGTTCTTTCTAACCCAGCTCTCTGAGCTGAACTCCCAATTCTGGGCCACAATAAGTAAGTACTTCCATGTTTGCCGAAAAGTTGATGGAACTCAAGTGTCATTATACTTTATACATAGGCACACATTTCACTTCGCAAAACTTCCTGAGCACGCATGTGCATGTCCCACTATAAGATGGGCACAGGAGAATCTTGGAGCCATCATTGACCAAAGAAGTAGGAGAGCAAATCCTGTGTTTCGATTGGCTGGATTGGTTGCAAACAATGGGGAAGAACCATGCACGACACAAGGAACAATTTCTAAACTAAGCACCATGAAAGCCCTGGTCATGTAACACATGTTGTCCCTTTCATGGGCCTTCAATCTGCAAACTAAGCCCACCTTCTGATTTGTTTCCCCCTATCACTCATTTTCTTTATTCAATAATGTAAGGATAGCCTTCTTTCCTTCCCCATGGAAATTTTGGTCACTGACCAAAGTTTGACTAAACACCATTATACATGTCCTTTCCCACCTGAGGGCAGTAACAATACCAACACATGAAACAATTTCAATTTTTCAAAGTGCTTTTATAGATCTCTTTCTATCCCTTCCTCACTCCCCAAAAAATTCAAGAGGAAGTGTCAAGTGCAGTCCATATATCATAGATATATATGTGATGTATATCAGCTAGACATCAATTTTGCAACATTGTTCTACTTTATGTCTGGAAGAATCTCCCTTTATGAATTTCCCCAAAAGAGGAAGGGCATCTTTCTATTACAATACCCTACTTATTTTCTTTCTCACACTTACCACAATATGTAATTATTTTATTTTTTGGTTTGTGTCTTTATTGCTAGTCTCCCTAAAAGGATATAAAAACCCCATGAGGACAAGGACCTCGTCTATCTTGTTCTTCCATTGCAGGCACTCAATAAGAAATTGCTAAATGAATGAATGAATGAATGATCAACAAAGTTATTTCTATTAAGGCATATAAGTCATAATGATAAAAGAGGAAAACGAACAAACTTCCTGGTGTAGAACTGGTTAACTCTATTTTTACTCATTTAGTCTTCCAAGAAAGATGGTCTACAGAGGAACAAGTCAGCCCTCTTAGTTTTTAGTTTGGGTAATCCTTCACTAAGTAATTATGGGGCGTTTTTTCTGTATAGGGTACTGCATTAAGAACTGTAGGTGACAAGAAGCTTAAGATGTAATCCTTGTGCCAGAGGAGCCCATGTGATTACAGCAATATGATAGTGCTAGGAGACCACAAGGACAAATCTGGAGGAAGTGGTACATCATTATGTGCTTTCAGAGAACGGAGAAGCTGCCCTAGATTGGTGTGATTGGGAAGGGCTGCTTGGGGGTGTGGGGGGGTTTGAGTTGAAGAGAAGTTGAATTTCTGTCATGAAAAAGGCTCACTAGAAGGTCTTTAAAAAAGATACTGTAGTTGTGTTATGCCTCAACATACCCCAGGTTTAGGTAAGTTTAATTAAAGAATAGAAATACTCTGAGATCCTCCAATAGACAGGAGCTTGTCAATGCAATATAGTTCTATTAGACTACTGAGCCGGCCCCATAGCAGGTTTAATGGCTTTATGTATGTTTAATCACACTTCCTTGGTCTAGCTCTCTCAGCTTCAGTCCCATTAGAATTTAAAAGGTCAAGTTTCAAAGCCTAAAAAGTGATTTAAAATAGAAATGCCAAATTAACCTTAACCACAGTTAAACTAATGCTATCATAGTACTGAAAATCACACCTTGTGTAAAATATATGAGTGAAACAAGGATACCAAAACTTTATAATTTGTTTCTGAGGTTATATTAAAAAAAAGAATTTTAGTAAAATTTAAAGTCACAATTTGAATTTTACTGAAAATTATGGCTCACTGATAACTGTTGACACATATTGCTTATCTGGGAGAGCACAGAGGCCCCATTAAGTGAGTGAGAAAGGAGACTAGGTAGTCCTAACAACACGGAAAGGGAGCAATCTTTTGAAAATGACATAAATTTGTGATAGCTCTGAAGGGTAAGAGAACACCTTAGGAGCGTTTTCTCAGACTTACTGGTTAGAGGTGTTGGTCTTTACCTGGAGTACCCACCCAGAGCCTCTCATCTTCACTGATGCTGGCATTTAAATATCTCCTGTCTGTTTTCATATAAGCCTTCCTTGATTACGATGTTATAATATGCTTTCTATTAAAATGACCCCAAACTGTTATAATCTATTATGATTTAAAAGATACTTTTTTTTGCTGCCCTAGAAATAAAGATGATTCTTAATTTAAAAAATTTTTATTATTACTATATTTTATTTGACACACAATGTTGCATTAGTGTTAGATGTACAACATAGTGGTTGGACAAGTTTTTACATTGTGCTATGTTCACCACAAGTGTAGCTACCATCTATCCAGATACAACATCGTTATTGCAACAAAAGATGATTTTTTTTTTTAAGACTTTATTTATTTATTTGACAGACAGAGACCACAAGTAGGTAGAGAAGCAGGCAGAGAGGAGGAAACAGGCTCCCTGCTGAGCAGAGAGCCCAATGCGGGGCTCCATTCCAGGACCCTGGGATCATGACCTGAGCTGAAGGCAGAGGCTTTAACCCACTGAGCCACCCAGGCGCCCCAAAAGATGATTTTTAAACTGCCCCTTTTCACGAATGGAAAAGTTAGAAATTAGCCTAACTATGCAATCCATTCCTTTTTTTAAAAGAATAGTTTTTTTGCATTATTATTTAAAATAATAATTCTTTATTTTTATCATGATCTCTGTTATGTAACTTCATCTATCAGGAATGATAGTTAATTTTTTATATTTTAACACCTGCAGATATATAAGGGATTAAAAGTGGATTAAGAAGTGTTACCATAAAGCAAGCAAAATCCTGAGGGAGACGGCCTGGGAGACAAGTAACTTAGTATGAACGGAAGGTGCCAAATGGTAATAAAACCAAAATGGGAAATCATGAAAATAAAGTAACTGCATTAAAAATATATTTGGACCAGCTCCTCTGTGCTGGTGTTTTGTAATATTAACTGTTTAAACCTGCTTAAAATGAGAGCTTTGAGTTCTCAAAATCCTTTAATTCGGTTAAACATCCGCTACCCTGAAAGGGCTCCACAGAATCCCATAAAACATTATTTATCTGTGTGCGTTAACTGCACGATACTGTAATTTCCAGAATAAATGCTGGGTGTAAATTGTTGTTTATGTTGGATCCTGACTGTCTTTACGAGAAACAAAGTGAAAACGGAATCTTCACAGCTTTATTTCTTCCGTTAAAGTCTATTCTGCAGCAGGAAACATGCCTAGTGGAGTTTCTTAATGAACACTTATAAAGCCTGTTGGTTAAAACCAAGTATACAGAATCACCTCCAAATGTATACCCTCTTTTATTCCACATTCTTTTCATTTAAATCAAGTTAAATTAAAGTGAAAGTAGCACCAATCACATTGTTATAGTTAAGGGTCTGTCAGCATTTTTATGCAAAGCCTTGTTGCCACAAGTTTATAACTTAGAAGGGATGAAAGAAAATTAAAAAAAAAAAACCCATCTTAATACAGAGGAGCTTGGCCTGGAAATGAATTTTTATTTATCTTTAATGACTTAAAAGTCCCTCCTGGGGCAAAAGATATAGACATACTAGTGATTTAAGACATTTAGTTGGGATTTTCTTGGTTTTCCAACAACCAAACAAACAAAAGCTTTCAAAGGCATTTCAGCTATAAAACTGATTAAAACATGAAATTTTCTTTGTGCTTCGATTTTCTAAATGATAGTAAATACTAGAAATTCTATTGTGTCGCCTCCTACCTCCTGCCACACACACAAAACATACAACAAATAATTCCTCCATCTTTTAAAAGTTAATTAATTAATTAATTTTGCAAATGAAAACTCAAGCAAGGAAAAGTCAAATATGGGTTGGACCATGTAAAATTTCAAAATTCTCTTTTTCAATTCTTTCTTTGAATCCTTGGTAATTTCGTCTTCCAGAACACCACTGTTAAATTCTAAATAAGAACAGTCTTTCACCGCATGCATAAAGCACTCATTTAACATTTCTCCTGGAAAAAAAAAAAATAACCGCACAGATTTTAAGTCAAAGAATTTACTGTACCCGTGCAGCAGCTGCTCTTACCTGATAAAATTGTGATGATTCTTTCTGAACGATTATGACTTATCAGGTCAGTGACCAACAAACTATAAAATAGATTCTAACAGCCCCCAAAGGGTTGGTACAGACTCCTGAGTAAATAATATATGTAAGGGAGAACGGAACAGGAGGAGAGAGAAAGGAAAGCACTGAGAGAGAGAAATAAAGAGGAGAGCGCACACCTGAGGGACCTAGTTGGTCTGTTTAGTTGACATAGGACAGAAAGACAGGATCCTTGAGTTTCATTCTGGCTTTCTCACTCAGCATCAACTTCTTGAGCCCAAAAGTCAGATAAGGAGATAGTCCTGTTTTTAGCAAGAGCAGAGGTCCCCTAAAGCAGCCCTATAGAATTTTCTGATATGCGCTATTTTGCCCTGGATGTGATGATAAGCCACAAGCTAGTTGTTACTTTTGCCTGTCTTTATATGAGTATCGATGACAGCCATGGACTCCTGGGAAAATCTACCAATCCTTAAAATGAACTTCCAAGAGGAGGAGTACCAGGATGGAGTATTACCACGTTAGTGTGTTGTTCAACTTAAGACCTTAATGAGTAGAACTGATAATCAGATATGTTTACAGGGGATTTAAAGGAATCTGAGGAAACCTTAACAAAGGGATTAGGAAGGACACCATGATATAAACGGCCAAACTTGAAGACAGTATGTGTGTGCATGGGCACACATCTGTGTGTGTGTGTGTGTGTGTGTGTGTGTATGTACAGATCCAGCCACTTACAACCACAGCCAATATAAGGGGGAACTTTGATCTATATACTGTACTTAAGTCAGGTTTTCCTAATTGCATCAGCTTCCCTGGAGGTCTCTGCTGCTTTATGGTTGCGGTAGATGTCATAGAACTTCTCTCCGGTTTAATGGCATAGTAAGAGTTGTATTTGCTTTTCAGATCTTGAAAGAAAACTGGATACAAACTGTTGGTTAGGTTTTAAGAACACAGATTGAGTGGCATCATTCTGGTCCCCAGTGGGGACATATCACTGTGGTCCTCTGGTTACTCCTTACTTGAAGGACTACAACCTGAAGTAAGCATGGTAAGTGCCAGAGGGTGAGGCTTCCGAGCTATTACTGAAGGGGACGCTCTGAATCTTTAGCTGAATCTTTACCTCCCCAGAGACGGGCGAGGTCAGAGTAGAGAGAGGCCTGAGGAAGTGACACGAATACAATGGTTCCAGCAAATCCCATTGAGCCCAGTCCTAAGGGATTCTCTAGAGTCTAAGTCTCAAAACTTGAAGACGGGACCGTATTTTTTTCCCCCCTGGGTCAGAACTTGGGTTTTCCAGCTGTGTTGAGGTCAAGAATGAAACAGCAAGTGGAGGGGCCGGGGGGAAGGACAGATAAATGAAAGAACTGAGATGGTTTTCCAGAAGATGAGTGTGGGATATCTGCCAAACAGCCAACACTAGTCTCGACTCAAGATAGTGCTAGCAGTTTTATGAGCAATGGCTTCATTTCCCTTTAAAATTACACAAGTGGCATTTCTTGGTGTGATTTTATAGAGATCATATTATGGTGGTTGTTTTTCTCCAAGGGGACCCAAATTAGGGATGGGTTAGGTTGGCTATAGGAGACTTCTCTTAGGCATAGGTGCTGGACTTAGCTCTCCTCACCTAACTGGGATCATACTGTGTTCCATAATGAGTCCTCTTCTTCTAAATGACTGTGGAAGAGACCAAACCCAACGCCACCTCACACCTTCCCTATCTTCCCCTGAGAGATCCAGAGATATGTTGGCCGCCACCAAGGGGAGGCAAGGAAGCAGAGTTCAGATAAACTTTTGATAAAGTGCCTTAGCAAACCCCTCATCAGAAGGTAGGAAAGGTCGCACGGTAAAAAAAAAATAATAAGAAAATATAACTGCTTTCTTATGAGGAAAATATTATGAGTTCTTCCCCTTTTTCAGCTTTTATGGAAGGAGATTCTGCCAGTTCCTTCAGAAAAAAATAAGAAAAAGTAGTTTTAAAATGAGATTATGCACCTTCAGGGTGCCATTAGGAAGTTTTACTGTACTGAGATGACATGAAAGCTCTGGAATTAATATCCCTGAGATGCTTCAAACCTGCAATAGCAATTATTGTACTACGTGTCCCTGGATAAATAATAGGGCCATTCAACTAATTAGCTTCAATGATTTCAGCTCCCTGTAAATTCTCTCTCACTCGGCTATAAAAATAACACTAGGAAAACTTTTGGTAAGAGAAACTTCTTTCAGGAAATGTTGTCTTTTCTTTTTCCCCCCCTCCAGTTCATGATGTATCCTGTGTAAAGTAACTTTCAGTCCTAATCACGACTCTAGGATGGGATATATAAAATTTACACATTATCAATTGCCATTTGCTGCTGTTGGACGTATTGATTTAACTCTCTAATCCATGCCTTCTACATAAGGCATACACAGTTTGAGAAATTTAAGCTAGTTTCTGGATACACACACAGTATAAGCAATTGTGTTCATGAATAGAGTACAAACCCCAGGTGTACACATATATACGTGTATGATTAAAGAGAAGAGAAAGGTTTGTTAATATCCATCCTTCCTTACATTATCACCAAGTTACTTTGGAGAATTCTGACAACGCATGAACTTTCTGAGAGTGTTCATGGGATATTAATTCATTCTTTCATATTTACTGAGTGCCTATTAGATGCAAGACATGAAGTCTCTTCTTTATGTTTTCTTGGAAGAAAGGAAGATTTACCTAAATTTGGTAACATACCTCCTTAAAGTGACAAGGATTCCCCTATACTTCTGTCACCTAGAAATACCATTAAATTCAATAAATTCAAAGTGATAAAAATGTGAACTTCAATCACTCAAACTCATACAATTCTAACATCATCAAGCAACGGTCTGAAAGTCTGTGGTACAATCCCAAGAGACCTGAATTTTCTTAAAGCTTGAGGTTCTGTGTTTCTTTTTCCTTTGGGAAAGCGGCTGAGATCTCTTCTTTTCCGCTCACGGAAATTTCTCTACGTACTGAAATGAAACGGAAGCTCCTCCCTGGGATGGGCTAGTGCTCCCCCTTCTAATGCTGAACGTCATCATAGCAGAGGGACCCAGGGAGAGAGGCAGATGGTGATAAGCTTCATTCTTGGTGAAGAAATGGAGAGGAAAAAGTCTAAAACTCTTCTTGGGCTTATCTTGTTTTTAATTAACAGAATATAATTAAAATTAAAGCCAGACAAAATGACTGGATCTTAAATCAGAATTATGTCTAACAGTAGAGACTGAAGTCATCTGTTTGTACTCATTAGAGGTGACCTGTGCTACTTTCTGGGTCTCCCATTTTGCTCCACTACTTATAGGCAAGTGCTTTTTTATTTCTTAGCCACATAAAAAAGGATTTTTCTTCTTTGTGTATGAATACTTATTAAATATATGTATAAAGACAGATGCATTGCACATTAGAACGAAGAATACAGTAACATAAAAAAAATCATGACCTTCCTCTGAAGCATTATGTAATTATTGAATTCAGTACAATTCCTCTAAAATGGCTCATTATGTAATCTGGCAAAGAGACTTACCTTCCAGCCAGAAAGTTGAATTTTACAATTTTCCCTAACTTGAACAAGATGTGGCCAGAGATTAAGGTTTTTGTTATACAATTATTTCATGTTATTCAAACATTCTAGTCCCAGGCCCCCCAAACTCCCTACCCTATGAGCCATCTCAGAGGTTTGTAATATCAACCCCCATAATGCTTCCTTTGAAGAGATCTGCAGCCTCAGCTTATGAGAAATGCAGTCGGTTCACCCTAAGAGAATATAAGTCATAACGTTTGTTTTGGAAATCTATTTTACCCAATACTTCTCAATGAAATAAATTGTGTAAATGAAATAAAACTGACACCGCAATATTTACTAAATCGCTACCATCTGCTCTCTGCTTAACGCTCTATCACTGGTTTCTCCTTCTTGTGTAGTTTAACAGGCAAAAGAGCAAAGGGGAAAAGCTTCTGCAAAGAATGCATTTTTAAATCAATATAAATAAGGTTATAAAATCACCCGACTTAGCATGGTTTCCTCCTCGCTTGTTACCCCTATGCATTTGTCACTTTCCTCATACTCCTGTGTATTCTTCAGTTTGCCAAAATGTGTGTGTGTATGTGTGTGTAGAAGTTCACACATGGAACTATGTCAAGAAGTCTAGGGAGTAGAGGAAGAGAGAAAAATTCAAGTAAGTCAATCCCGTATGAACAATATTAATGGTCTGATATTACATGATGAAAAGGGAAAAAAAACTGTACAAATAATTAACATCCATGGTTGAAAATGACTATCAATGAAAATTAAGTATTTAAAGATGAAAACTCTTAGCAAAAAATTAAAAATTTTAATGTCAAGTATACATATAAAAGGAAATACAAGTATTTTCAGGGTCCCAAAACTGTATGTTTCTTTCAGTCTGTGGCATGACACAGTCCTACTTTTGCCTTGACAGTGAAGGAAACTAGACCTCCACCAGCACCTCAAGCCTCTTACTTTTCAGAACAACTACGAGGCAGTGTTCTTAAAGCCTCATGAAGAGAAACTCCCTGTACTCTTGGAGATGCTCTGATTCGTGGAAGAACAGGACTGACCTATCCATCTGTGCTCAGAAAGTCTTCTAAAGGACAATGCCCGTGATATGAGAGAAGGAGGGTAAATACGAGGCAGAAGGCTCTAAGGGCTCCTTTGGCAATTGGGAGGTAGGGAAGGAAGGAGCCAAGCTATAAATAAAAAATATTTCTAGAAATGGTATGTGGTTGATGCATTATTAATGACTGTGAAATATATCTCAATATGGAAGGGAGAGTGGCCACATCTCAAGATGGAATAGAGCCAATATCACAAGACACTTGGTCCAAACACTGCTGGCACTCCTGCGATTTTAGGATTCGAAATACCCCCTAAAGTCAAAGAGGGTTTTATTAAGTGTTTGTAAGTTTACTTGATTAAGCGCATGGATGATGCCAAAGAACTGGGGTGTGGTAAAGGAATGAGAGAACACAGAATGTTATTTCCACAATCCAATTTTTAAAGCTACCAACAATAACTGTATGAAAACCTAGCAATATTGTACTTTTAAATGTATTTTATTATATTTTAAAATGTCTATCTTGAAACATTTTAAAACAAGTTTCATTGCCTACTGAGTCTGGCAAGTACTGTAGCTTGCTGCAGGTCAGGAACTCAAGGATTCCTGACTCATGGTCCCTGTTTTAACCACTAGCTGTATTCTCTGTTAACGCGCTCTGGGGCTCCAAAATGTTTGCCTTTTCATATTTACCTGAACTCACAAATATGTATCCAAACACTATTTAAGCCATTTGATTATACACACAAATCTCACATGGGGAGCTAAGTAAGAAGTTACCGTAAGTACAGCAGTAATGCAGATAGGGGTGAAGACAACCAAAACGGAGGGGAGATGGTCGCACACTTAAGATTTACAACTTCACAGTATAGTTTCACTTAGAGGGGTATATTTGTGGTACATCCATGGACATTCATAAAATTTGCTAGTAAGTCATGGGTGGGGGGAGAGGAGTAGCAGGTTAATAATATGCTCGGCTCTTTCCATTTCTTTCTTCCTTTCTTCCTTCCTTCCCTTTCTTTCCTTTCCTTTTTTTCCTTCCTTCCTTCCTTCTTTTTTTGCCAACCAGATGGGAGATTTAGTCCTGCTGCCTGAATTTGAGGGTCTCTCACACTGCTCATCTGAACAATCAATTTTTACTGCTGTAGAAGATAATAATGGTAATAACACTATAGAAAAAACTACCATGACCCATAACTGTAACTTATTATAGTCTTTTAAAAAATAACTGTGCTGTATGGAGCTTCTTCTTTTCTTGAAGCAGAAAAGGAGCTGACAATTGGAGCCTCGGAGGCTGTCTATCTATCTCCTGCATGCCTGCAAGGGGCTGATCTACTTACAAAGGGAGAGCTGCTTTGGGTGGGCCACGTGGATGAGAGAAGTGCCCCAACACTAGGAGTTTGCTGGGGAAAGTCACCTTCTAGCCTGCCCATCTTCTTGTACCAAGTGCCAGCAAAAAGCTGTCGGTGGGACACGCTAGTGTTTTATCACCTTACACCAAGACAGTCAGGATTCTTGGCCAGTTACAGGGATGCCCTTATGCAGAAAATTGTCGGTATTCCCACCAGCACTGTCTTCTGATGGTGTTTTTGATATTGAAATTTGAAAGGTCTCTGTTTACCTGAATGACACCATAAACAAAATCTCCCATAAGGCCCAATATGTTCTTCTATTGCGTTTATCAGAGAGGTTGCAAAATATAAAGCTTTATTTCATCCTGGCACACAGATTTCCACATGCTTAAGAACTCACCTGGTTTCTAAGTTATGTGAAAGGATTGCCCTTATTAGACAAATTATATTCTAGACACTTTCAGAATGAAGTGGATTCACCAAGCACACTGTTTTATCTTTAGATCTGGAAGGCTTCCTTGAAGCATGACTTTGCAACAAAGGAGTTTTAATGCCACTCCACTCTGTAATGCACTGCATACTAACAAGATTTATATACATTATTGGTGCCGTTAAGGAAACTTGAATGACTTGCAGTTTCTCTAGATGAGATTAAAAAAAAAACAAAAAACTTAAAAAGGGTGTGCAGCATACAAATGAAATCAGATTACATTAGAAGTTGTTTAAAAGTACAAGCATAATACTGCTTGTGTACCAGCCAGAGAACACACAGCCAAGATTTGTTTTACTTCTCTTAGACAACCATCCCACAGTCACTGAACATAAACAACCATAAAGTTACAGCTGCTTTTAAAATGTCACTTAGGGACAAACTGTATAGATGGGAAATTAGACAGTACTGAATGCTTTCAGAAAAGGACCAGCCCTACCCTCTGAACAGCCAGCTCCACATTCATGAGAAAGGAATATCTCTTGTCACTAATCATATGTTTTCATATGCAAATGCATATTCTACAATGTGATCCAAATGATTTCTCAGGTTAAGAATGATTAAATAACACTGTCCAAAAATATTCTGAAAAATTGAGTCTAGTTACCTGCTAGGAAAACTGACAAAAATGAAGTAGGTGACGTTTGGGAAATAATTAAAATTTTAAGCAGATGCTTAAATGCTCATAATTTTTTAAAAATGGGGATTCTATAGAACATGCTGCAAAAATGACTTAAGCTAGGCTCTCCAGTAAAACATGCTAAGACAGGGCAATATACTTTTAGGAGGCTGAATAAAACGTAGAATAACCTGTATTAAAAAAACACATAACAATGTCAAATCTTTAAGCTTCCATCTAGGGGATTTGCAATAAAATGAAATCATTAGGCATAGAGTGGTCACTGCTATGATGAGAAGAAAAAATAACTCAAAATTCTCATATCTATTATAATATTAGAATAGTTCACTTTCTTCTTTACATAATAACATTGGGCATTAAAGAGCCATTTACGCATACCTTATTATTATTTATGAAATTACAAGTACACACGGTGTCTGATAACTCATCTCTCTGTATTAAATAGGAACATATATTGTTTTTTAAAATGTCTGTCTTTTACAGTGTGCTAGGTAACAGCTTTCCATAGCATAATCATGAATGCATTATATAATGTGCTTTATAAGAAGTTATTAAGGATTATGACTATAGCAACATAAACCTAATATAAATATGAATAAAGCATTTAGAAATGGTATTTTCACTTAGACTGTTACCTATATAATTTGTAGCAATACAATTATCATAGAAGAAGACAAACCACATTTACAGAAAAAACCGCTTCCACGGATGTTAGTAAAAATCCTATAATGTAGGCATTTTTCTAGCAATTTCACAAAACCCATGCCTTTAAAAACATGAGAAGAATCCACAATGCCACCTACAGTATTCTCTTCAGTAATCTTGCCATGCAGGAAAAAAAAATAGTGGCTTTATTTGATAAACCAGGTGCATGTAAATTTCCAGACTGCAAGTAGGTGGCAGTGGAGACATTTCTGGATGAATTTTCTCCGTTGGAAACATAAAAGGAGGAAAGAACCTCCTTAAAAACAAGTTACAAACATACTAAAATAAATAATGTCCTGAAATGTAACCTTCCGTAGCAGATCACCATTAAGAGCTAATAAAATATTTGTCTTCAGGGACTAAAATCCTCCCAGTCCCGTAATGAAGATATCCGTGGCATGGAGAGTGAACAGCACAGATGAGAAAATTAGAAAAATTGTAAAGAGAGAAGGGTTGGACAATTGTTTTTCACAAAGCCCAGAGTAAGAATTAGAAATTTCATGCGGACAAGAAACTCGGTGGTTGGCAGCGTGAAACAGACATTTAAAACTAGTAAGTTAGCATTTTAAGAAGCCATTAAGAAATATCCTGTTTGTATGGAAATTCAAAAGGAAGACAAAAAAAAAAAAAAAAGAGGAAGGAGAATGAGTTCTTTAGGGTTTGGTCTTTAATGAAAAGTATCAACTGAGTCCATCAAAAAACTGTGTACAACAAGAGGCTATTAAACAAGGTAGACATATTTAAAGTGTGCTCGACTCTAAACAAACATTGGAAACATTAGAATAAAGCCACCTGAATTGTCTTTCAAGGTTAATGAGTTGGCACTTAGATGCATTCTGTTCTCAAGTTTACCTGCAAAGACAAGCAGGGTCATTAAGTTGTATTATCAATTCAATCTAATTGATTTGACTTGTGGAGTTCATAGTAGAAACTGAGATAGTCCAAGAATAAATTCTAGAAATAGGAGTGTGTGTGTGTGTGTGTGTGTGTGTGTGTGTGAATCTAGATGGAAAGAAACAGGTGAACGAATTCTAAGAGGAAAAAAGAAAGTTAATGATGTTATTCCTATCACAATCACTGTGTGAAAAGAAAGGAAAGTAAATGTCCAGATCAAAGCTTTTTCACACCACGGTTATCTCAAATCAGCTTTTCTCCTTGCCTTAATTGGTTAACCATGCAGTTAACAACAAAGGCAACCAAGAAGTCGAAGGATGCAAGAAACCTGATGAAAGCAAATGTCACATTCTCAATACTACTGTTCCCCTGCCTAGAACACTCTTCTTCTATTCGTCTTTTAGGATCAATTTAAAATCCACCTACTCCAAAATGCCTTTCAGAATCTCCCAGGTGGAATTAATCTCTCTCTCTCCTACAATACTTAAAAAAAAAAATTCTATTTTAGTAATTATCACACTACAGTATTACATTCCAGTATTAAAATCATTATGCCTGTGTTTGTGTCTGGATGACCCACAGGTTTGCAAGTCCCAGGAGGACAGGGGTCATTCCTTGACTATTTTTGGTGCCATGCTCTCCAAGGAGAGAATACTTCATATGTGTTTTTATTTGAGTTAGTTGAAAGGATTACTTAAAATCACTGAAGACAGGGCGCCTTGGTGGCTCAGTGGGTTAAGTCTCTGCCTTCGGCTCAGGTCATGATCTCAGGGTCCTAGGATCGAGTCCCGCATCGGGCTCTCTGCTCAGCAGAGAGCCTGCTTCCCTCTCTCTCTCTCTGCCTGCCTCTCTGTCTACTTGTGATCTTTCTCTGTCAAATAAATAAATAAAATCTTTTAAAAAAAAATCACTGAAGACAGTGAGGATGGGGGGCCAAGAGAACAGTGGCTTGCTCTGAACAGACCCTTACAAAGCATAAGAAGAAATGTGCAGCAAACTCTATGGTCTCGTTATAAGCAGAGGAGTGCCAGGAAATGCAGACCTGAGCTTCATTAGTGCACTGGCCTCATAGGAACAGTAGGGGGCGCTTTACAGCTGAGGATCAGGGTGGAGCGTGAGCTCACTGAAAGCGTGGTAGGTGGAGCCTGCAGAAAACCTAGTCATTGTTGTAGTGACCTTTTAAATGTAAGCAGCAGGGGGCATAAGTCAGCCCTCCCAGCAGTGATCAGACGCCTAGGGGGTTAAAAACTGCAAAATCTCCAAAAGTAAGGGCCAGGCTGAACCCAAAATTCTGATTTATAGAGAAAGTTTTCCAATGGAATTAAAGAGTTACTTAGATTTTCATCATCAAAAAAGATTTGGTGCCCTCCTTCACTACCCCTCTGTTCCTCCCTCTCTTGTGACACTTGTTTTATGATCGGGAAGTCCCCTGCTCCCTATGAAAGAATACCGAAAAAGTTCTGTGAAAACTACCCCGGGAGCAAAATCTCTGGAAGGCATTCTTCCTCTGAGAAAGGCGTTGCATCAATCTCATTCTTCTCCAGATAGCAAATAAAAATCACCACCAGGCTATGTAAGTATAACCAAGTTTCAGTAAGGCTTTGTTTCTTGGTTAAAGACCTGCAACTTCTAACTGCCTGAAATACTGAATACAATGTGACATTAATGTAGCAAACAACTAAAAATACTAGGAGAGTGGCTGAGATGTTAGAGCATCTCACCATTGGAGCAACAGAGAGAACAATCCATTTGCAGGGCAGCCCTCAATCAGGAGGTTAGAAAAACACATTAAAGAAGAAATTATCATTGAGTTTGGCTCCTACCTTGTACATTTCAAGTAGCCTTATTGGATATAAAGAATGATTTGGCTAAAGTCATATAGTAAAATTGGACCAGGATGCATTTTTAAGGATGTGAAGAAAATTCTAGGAACACAGATTTAGAATTGAAACAGCACGCTTTTTTTTTTTTTTTTTGAAAACTAGTTTGGGATTATTTTAATCCATAAAATTTTGTCATTCACTGTATTGGGCCATGGTGACATTGTATTTTATTTTATTATAAAGTATTATAGCATATTTCTGTTTGATGAGTTAAGATTTGAACAATGAAAAGGAACGAGTGTACTGTAGTATCACTGCATGAAGATTTGATTTGCCTATTTTATTGTACATTTAAAATTTCCTACCCTGTTAAAAAAACCCATAAAACAGATTTTGTGAACATATGTTTTATGAGTCAATGCCAATATAAGGGTGGTAAATCCCTCAATCACAGACATAATCTTTAGAAGTCAACACTTAATTATCCAGCCTGTGGATTTACCATGCTTTCCTGCCCCTCCTCTTTTTCCATATGTAGCCATTTCACTGCACACAAATACTTCTTTTAGAGAGTGGGCAGATGAAAGAAGTAGAACTGTAACTCCCAACTTGTACTTCTAAATGTTGTGGGCAAGGAAAAAGAAGGTGTAAAGATAATTAAAAGCTGGTATTAAGTAGAAATAAAGAATAGCTCTCATTTCAAAATAATATTCCATGAGCATTTTTTTTTTTCAATGCCTTTTACAAAGTTTTGGTGAATTAATCGTGGCTAGGGTGTTTCAAAATGATGCAGTAAACAGATCATCATTTCAAAAACTTACCTACTTAAAAACATGTACATTTTATTTAATATTGACTTTTAGATTGATTCTTGTAAGAGCTATTAACTGCCAGCAGGTGGTGGTATTCACAAATAGGGTACAAGAAATACTGAAGGGGCTGTGAATATAACCAATATGTGCTTCAGATTTATGGATTATGGATTTTTAAAACATTTTTAATGGAGTTGTCAGCACTCTGAAACCACTTCCACTCCCATCTGTTCCGTAGGAATGTAGAAACCCGGAAGTTACCTTAAAATATGTGCCTGTAGGAAGTTTCGCATTAAGAACATCAGATCCTTTTATAAATGAGAAAATATTTTCTATTGAAAGATTAAAAAAATTTTTCTAGATAACAATGCGCTTCAAAACAAGCACAAATATTATTCAGACTCTTCCAATATTTGGGGAGCCTCGAGGTTTGGAATCTGGTCTATTGTCTATTCAGGGCAGACATGTATCAAGAAGGAGCACCGACTGTATACTTGGGGCAAGCTAACCTGGGCCAGTGCTGAATGGCAGGCACTGTGTACACACAGTTGCTAGGGAGAAACTATGTCTGTTCTTGTCTCCAAAAATAAAACTCCCAGGTTTCAGAGGATACAGAAGCAACAAGAGGCGGTGAACTCTAGTCATGGAGTCAACAGCTTCAGGGGCTTTAGGAACAGGCTGAAATTATTTGGTTTTGACCGCCCGATGACCTCCATTGCTGCCCAGTCTGATGGACAGTCGGACCATTAGTTCTTTTAGCACACATTCTTTTCCTGAAACACAGACTCTGCGTCCGCACAGAGCAAGAGAGGAGAGAAAACGAGAACGTCTGAAAGGGAGAGACAGAGACACACATCCGCAGAGAACCTTCTCAATCAGCCGTAACCCTTCCACCAGTCTCAGGCCTGGGACTAGAGGAATTCATTCCAAGCAAAGAGACAGCAAATCTTTTTTCCAAAAAATCCAACTTAAAAATCTGACTCTGGATTACAATTAGGCAAGATTACATCTACTCTATGTCCAAAACAAAACCATGGGAATGCTTAAAGTGGATTTTTTTTAATACTTCCTATAGCAACTTGATTTCTAGCTTAAAAATTGGCACTCCTATGCTTTAAAAATATATGGATCAGAAATGAGAAGGACTTACTGTGTCCCGCTTACTGTTAGTTCAGGCTTAGTGCAATATTGTTTTCCACTCTATGCTACCCAGCTCTTTGTAAATCCATTTAATGAGTGTAATTCCCTGGCCACATCAATGTGGTGTGGTGAGATTCAAAATACATTTCATTTGCTTTTTTGGGAGTATGCAAGTGTTTTGATGCATGTGAATAAGAAAAGACTTTTGGTCTTGTTATACCTGCAAAACAAATCAAGAGCTAAGCTTTGCTCTCAAACAACCTATTAATCCCAAGCAAAACTGAAAAGCACAAAGACTGTACTCCAAAGAGACCTATCAAAGATACTGAACTTTGCCAGAAAACAGGGAGAGAAAAGGGAGTAGAAAATGAAATTTAGGTGGAGGGTAAAATTTCCTGTAGATGAATGTATCTTTAAATAAAGCAAAGTTTAAACTCACATTTAATCAGATTTAGAACACAGAGACACACACGCACACAGGGACACACACACAGACACACACACACGCACACACACACAAGCCCTCTCTCTATCTCCATTTTCTTGTGGCTTGGCTGACAGAATTGCGCTTGTCCCCAGCCTCTTCTGATTTTCCTCTTGGGATAAGTGATGAGCTACGCTGCAGTAAACGAGGAAACATCTGTTTGACTTTCCGAAGCTGGCATGGGGAGCTGAAGTCTGAATCACAAATGCCACTTTCACAAACAGGTTTCCCACAGGAACCTTGCTAAAAACATGACTCTGTTGGGGAGAACCATGGCTCTGGTGAGCAATGGGGAAAGCTGCTCTCCTCTCCAGCTATTTGAGACAATGCACTCTCTTTATAGGATTTGTGTGTGGGGTGAGATTTAGTAGGTCCCAAATGTTAAAGAGAAAGAATACCTGGATGCGGTTTTAATTTGGAAAGTTAGTTCATATCGAAGCCCAAAAGGCTTTAAAATAAAGTTTGATTCTCACAGATTGGGGGGGGGGTGTCTTTTGTTAGCATGAAACCTATGAAATTGTGGTATGTGGTTACTGTCTGTTCAGAAAAAGCACACAGAACTTCAAATTATTTTTTTAAGCATATTGAGGTGGTAGTTAAAGATCAGCACACTGTTTTCACATTTTATTTTATTCTAGTGCCGTTGCCATCGGCGACGTGAACAGTTTAGGAATATCACTCTGGCTAGAGGTGTGTCTAACCCACCTGGGTTGTAATTTTTTCACTCCCTCCCCACCCAACTAGGGAGTTGTATCTGCCCAAAGACAAACTCCTGTGGTAGGTGGGACGTGCTGCTGGCCATACTCCCAAATGTCTCTTCCATTAGAAGTTTACCATCTGTGTGTTTTTTTAATACTGTCCAAGTTCTCAGTTAAACTTACTTTTTTTTTAACTTTTTTTTTTTTTTTAAAGTTTGGTGATTTTTGTCTTTATGAAAAGTGAGTGCTTGCTGTTTGATTCCTCCCTTGGGATATTTACTCATCTCTCCTCTGAACAGGGCTCCCATTTCCTTGTCAGGACTTGACTTGGCTGACACCACATCATCGTGTGATTATTAACCTGTGAGTGAGCTGGAAACATTCTAGGGGCAGTCTAAAACAAAACCAAAAAACGAAGACCCAATCCAGTCTATTCAACTGAAGTATTTACTAAAAATAAGAGATTTTATAAGATGCAATTAGATAGGTCGCAATGTAAATGAAGGACTGAGGCACCCATTATGCTATATATTTCTACTTAGCTTTCAACAGCAGAGAGCATTTACATCAGAAAGGAGTTCCTTTATTATTTAAAGACAGTTTCCATCTATGGGAACAGATGGATGGTTGTTGCCCATGAGATACTAATTATGCTGTATACAGCCACAAATACAGTATTGAAACTGTTAGTGCAAGAAATCAGGTCCATATCTAGAAGTCAATTACATTTTTAAAATTCTGGTTTCTTTTCTTTATTCTTCTTCACTTTCTCTTTTTAAAAATTGAAAAATAATATATCTACCCTATGGTTACTAGAGAATTCTTAGGTGAATGAAATGGAAATGTTCAAAAATAGAGAAATTGTTTTTCTTTCTGTGAATACGACTACACTAAACCTTTTTATTATTTATTTTATTTATTATTTCACTGCTATAAGAAAAGCTCTCAGAGAAAACAGCAGATGACAGAATTAATACACCGGATATGAAAAAATGTGATAGAGAGTAAACAGAACTCTTTTTCTCCATTTTGTTTTCCCCATCTTTCCCCATACTCAGGGCTCTGGATGCCTCTACAATATCTAGGATCTTCTTTAGATAAAATTTCAACTTCTGAATTATGGTCACTAAGAAGCCTTCCCTATGATAGAATGAAATTAAACCATGAAGTAGGTATATGCATTATTAGGCCTTAGAGAGAAAAAACAAAATTAGATACTCCTCAACATACAGGATTTAACCTAAACAATACTTCAATTTTTACTTCGTTTTCACAATGAGAAAATAAAGTTGAGCATAAGGAACAGTAGTTGGAGAGTTCTCCCAAAATCAATTTTAATTAAACACACACACTTTAATGTTGAACATCCTCATCTAATCAACGATTTTGGCTCTCAGGGGTCATGATCAGCATTTACACTTAGAATTACCACTTGGTACTAATAGGCACTCTGTATATAAGGCATTAAGGTTTACACCCAAATTATTGCCCTATATTAATCATTAATAACTTATAAAATGATAATTTTCTAAACCTCCTTATTTTTCTAAAGAGGGGTTATGAACACTGGTTTAGCTTCATTTGCTATTATGAAAATGATCTGTAATTAATTCAGTATCAATTAATTTAATGCTAGATTGCTTACAAAATTATTTGCTGTATCTCTATCCTTTCTCCATTTGGCCTTAGGTACTGAGCCAGGGGAGAAGTTTAGGAACTCCCTTAGGAAGGGTAATTATAGAACCAAAGGCAGGGATGACTGGCAAAGTTGGTATCAACAGATAAACAGAGGGAATGGGAGAATGGTAAGATGCATCATTTCCTGAGTGGTTACATAGAAGCTCTTTAGAGCTGCCATTATTACTACCTCATGTACGTATTATTATGCCCAATTTATAGACAAGAAAGTTTAAGATCAGAGAATTTAAATGACTTTCCTGAGATCATACAGGTAGTTAATGTAATAATCCTTCAGGGTTTGGAATAGTTTACAAAATGAACCTCGTAAAATCCTTGAAAAATAGACATTACTCTATAGAGTTTCAAAAAAGAAAACTTGAAGAAATCTCCAACCTAATATAATAAGCCAATTTTAAAAACGGGAAGACAATGCATAGTACAACAGGCCTGGGTAACCTAACAATCAGTAGCTAACACTCAGAACAGCAGACAGAGATAACAGGATTATAAAGGACTAATTTAAAAAGCAACAAAACCTGTACTACCTATGGTACTTGAGAGTGGCACAGTTCTCCAATACAGGCACTTTACGAGAACACAGGCAATCCCTGAACTTACAAACTCCTGAGTTTCCATAGATAACGTGTATCCACTGCTGTTGCCGACAGGGAAATGCTTCTAAGACTGAAAATAATTTGTACAAAGCGAAGAGAGTCAAGTCAAGTTTTACATTTAAAGCTATACCAACTAAAATCACAGTAAGATTTTTATGGTACTTGATAAAAACGATTCTAAAGTTTATAGGAAAAATGAAAAGAGGAAAATGGCATTTTGAAATTTTGAAAAAGAAATGTAATAACTGACATTAACAATTATTAAAACACTAAAGAGCTACAACACATCCTAGTACTGGTGCAAAAAAATATTCAGATCAATTTAACAGAATAAAGAGCTCCTTTTATATGTAATAAGCTAATATATGAGAAATAAGAAGCACAGGTAAAAGAGGGTGATTCAATAAATAATTCTGATTAAGGTAGCAATTTGGAAGGAAATAAATTCAGATGCTCATCTCGCACTAGATGTCAAAATAAATTCCACCTGAATTAAATATAAATATAGAAGTCGAATTACAGAAAACCAGAAGAAAGGTGAAAGTTTAACAAATCTCTGGAGAAAAAAAGGACATTTTAAGTTGGAAGTGGTAAAATAAGTAAATAAATATGATTAGGTTAATAAACAAAAACAACAACAAAAGCCATTCCTGTGTGTCACAAGTATCAATCTATGCGACAGAATGTGGCATAAATGGGAAGAGCTTTGGGACGGTGACCCTGAGGAATATACATTCCCAGGAAGAGTTCATCCACTATGTGGTCATATTCTTGCCCAAAATTACCTTAACCCACACTGTCCAAATTACTGTGCTTCATTGTTCCTCCACCTTGAATACCAACATTTGGAGAGACACTCATATTTTGACAATAAATATGTTTTGAAGGTTAATGGAGATACTCATAATTCACAAATTGACACATAACTAATTTAATCAGCTCAGCTCCTACCTCTATCTGAGAGAAGCCATGCTAAGATGAAGAGAATTTTGACTGGTGGGAAGGAAAGGTAAGTAATTTGGGAGTTTTTAATACTTTGTATTACTAAAAGAGTGAAAATAACTTTATTGTATTTTCTTAATCTTAAAAAATAGAAACCTACATGTAACAAAAATTTAAACACAGAAAATACAAATAAAAATCACCAAAATATTTCAACATTTGTGACTTTTTCAGATTATCTCCTTTGCATACACGCATGTGCTTGCCTGTACACACCTAATTTTAGCAAAATCCAGTAGTTTTTTACATGACGTTTTTAAACAATTTTTTTATTTTTTTTTTAAGATTTTATTTATTTATTTGACAGAGAGAGCTCACAAGTAGACAGAGAGGCAGGGAAGCTGGCTCCCCACTGAGCAGAGAGCCCGATGTGGGGCTCAATCCCAGGACCCTGGGATCATGACCTGAGCCGAAGGCAGAGGCTTTAACCCACTGAACCACCCAGGAGCCCCTAACAATGCTTTTTACCTTCTAAAATGTCGTGACTAATTTTCCAAAATAAGTAGGTTGTTAGTATTATGTTTAATGATTACATACCATCCATGCTCTGGATGCATCATAATTTTTTAGCAGATCTCCCACTGATGGACACCTAGGTTGGTATCCAGGTTTTTACCATAGCGATCAAGACATCCAGGATCAAGGATAGCAGGTTTGTTCAGTTTGGGTTGGTACTTAGTAGTAAAGAGAGCAGTTCAGGACTTGGTGATCCCAAACTGCGCTCCTTCAATCCAGACAGCCTATTTGGAAAGGAGCTCCCTCGTTGTTTCTGCCTCACTTTAGAACTAGTTCACTCTCCTGCCTACTCAGCCTGGACTCCAGGGTCAACCTCATTTTGCCTCCTAGAGAGCTATCACACTCATTGTGCCATTCCCAACCTCTTGGATCAATCTGAACATTTGCTTTTCCATCCCTCCTGGGCCACTGAGCACACCAGAAAGAAACAGCATACTTAAATGACTGACGTCTTGATTTATGATTTCAACCCATGTTCTTTGTGTTCTTTGGGAATCCTTTATTTCAATTTTGCTAGATTCCATGTTTTGTTTCCTGAGGGTGCTGCCCCGAACTTTTAACGTTCTTTAGCTTCAACTCTTTTTCCATTTCTGTATGATCTCTGTGAGTACTTCTTCTTAGTATGTATAACTGTCACCTGTAGCTTTTTAATAATGCACATTCAGGGGTCCTGCTCCTCTAATATTCTGATTCACTAGGTCTAGTGTAGGCCTGGGGAATCCATGCTTAAGAAGAACCCAGGTGATTTAAATCTTCATCTTACCTCTTCCAGTCCTGACTTCCAAGAGGAAGAGGCTCTATCCCCTTCCAAGGCGAACCATTCCACCTCACCTCAATTTCCATTGTCTCTTCTCTTCTCCAAGATAATGGTTCATCATCTGTCCCTCTGCTGTGTACCATTTTCAATCCAGCTCTTCTGCTAGAAAAGGCTCAGTTTTCCACTACAGAAAAAGGCTTCTTTTAACCCTAAATCCCTTGCTGTTGCTTCCCCCTTCAGCATTCCACTGGACTTCCACTTCAAACAGTCTCTGCTGCTTCCACTTGTCACCTCCCGTTACAGTGTAAGCCGGAGCAACATGAGTTTGAACTGCGTGGGTCCACTTAATATATGGATTTTTTCAATACATGTAGTACTGTAAATGTATTTTCTTCTCTCCAGCTTACTTTATTGCTAAGAATAAAGTATATAACATATATATAAAATACGTTAATTGATTTTTTCTATTATTGGTAAGTTTTGGGGGACTCAAGTTATATGTGAATTTTTACTGTGTTGGAGTCAGTACCCCTAATCCTTGCATTGTTCAACTATCAATTATATTTCCTTAACCATAGGCTTATGGCTCCCACCTGGAAAGCTACTTTAAATCTACTCTTTCAAAGTACCCAGTGACCCACTAATTGCCAGTCCCAATGACTTCTCAGTGTTTATCCTGTCTGATCTCACTGCCCCTCTTGGAGCTTATTTTCTCCCTGGTTCTCCTCCTATATCTTTGAGATATCCTTTTAGGCTTTGTATGCTGGCATCTCCCAGGATATTATCTCCAGTCCTCTTGTTTTCTTCCTTTATATTCTCTCGCTGATCTATTTCTTGGGCTTTAACTCTCAGCTTTACTATAAGGAATCTTAAACCTGTATCCATCTCTGAAAAGCCCTTATTTAAAGCTCTAAACCTATAGTTCCAAGCTCCAGGTGTGTAACTCCTTGAACTTAAATGATGAGTCTGGTTTTGGACGTTATTTGCTTAAGAGTTCCGAGCTGCATGGCAGAAGCTGACTCAAGGTCAGAATTGGGGACGGGGGAACTCCTGAGGGCCAGGGGACAGGAACCACAACAAAAATTAGGCAGTGCACCAACTACAGTTGTTGCTCCTGCTATGACTATAACTGCCAGATGTCTTCACATCTTGGTATCAGATGGTCAAGATGAAAAGTCTTCAAAGAGGGAGTGTCATTTTGCTTAAGCCTGAATTATGTAGCCGGACCCTGGCAGGACCAGATTTGGTTGAGGAAGGATCTGGTCATGGAAGAGAACCACTAGCTCTTAACTAATACCACTCATAATAGGAGACAACACAGAAAGCAATCAGAGAGTCTACAGGAAGGGAGAAGTGTGGACAACAGATGGCCAAATAATGAGATACAGCCACCATAAAATACCACATAGCTTATTGGTCCCTAATGTCTTACAAAATAAAGTCTAAACTATCAGTAGGAGGTGATGGGGATGTATCTACAGAAGAAGACTGTCCATTTTCTTCACAACTAACCCCAACCTACTCCAGACATTCTCCTTTCACATTCTCTAACATAGCAAGTATTTTCACACAACTTACCTTTGTTTCCTGATATTTTTCTCTTCCTAAGGTATCCCCACTTTCCTTCATTTGGTTGAGTTCTACTCATCCTTCAAGATTCAGCTAAATGTCACCTCCTCTATGAAGTCTTCTCTGATTCCTCTGGGCAGAATTAACTTATTTGTTCCCCCTCTGCTTAGCACTTTGCTGAAAACACTCATATATCTCAATGATTAGGGTTAGCGGCACACATCTGTTTTCCATTGGATTATTAGTTCCTTGAAGGCAGGGACTGGGTCTTATTCATCTTTATATCTTCAGTATCTACATCAGTAAGCACATTTTAAGGGAGAATTAGGAAACAGAAGAGGTGATGTTGCTATAATGAGCTAAGGTCTCATAGCGTATCGTTTACATTTTTCAGCTTAATTTCTTTTGCCCCATACACTGTACTTGCCTTATCATTTCAAATGAAACAGTCTGTAGAGTTCTAGGTCAACTTCACTCTGGGTCAGGTAACTTTTCTTGTTTCTTATTCTTTAGCTGAAGGAAGGGGAGAGTAATGTTCCCATTGTTCTTCACAACTGAGGTGTCATCAGTACTTTCAGACATTTAACAAGCAATTCAATTTTGCTTAATTGATAAATGTTTCTTTCAGAAGTACAGACTGAGCTACTTAAATGCATTTCTCTGTATCTTAGACATTGGGCTTAAAAGTAAAAACACTAAAATATCTTAGGCAGTAAGTGTGTTGAGATCTTTATGTGACAGATTTTACACAGAGGCTATTATATCTAACAATGGAAATAAATGTCTGGTTATGAGTCAGTTTCCTTATGGTAAAAATGCTTCTGTGAGATGTCGGCAAAATAACATGGTTGCTAAGCATCACAGATATAAAGGGAAATTTAAATTTCTCGTTTAAGAATATTTCTTTTGCATTATGAAAATTATCTTAATTGAATAATACATTTCTTCAAAAATTAATTAAGAGAATGCTTTTGATTACCCAAAAGTTTGGAGAATAAAATACAATCAGAAGACCAAATTTTAGAGGAAACTGTTACTTAATTACATTTATCAAATGGACATTCAGTAACAGCTGAATATTAACACTGCATTTCTAGAAAACTAGTATTTCATACTTAATCTGTGCTTTCGGCAGCCCACACAACCTTAAGATGACAGACCTTCTGTCATTTGTGGAGAGTGTTAATTCCTCTGTACTAAAATTAATTACTAAAGAAGGTGGGATTTACATGATGAGTATATGGAATATTCCTGTTAAGAAGCTGTTTAAAAAGACTCAAAATCTGAAGATGTCGAATTAATTTCTTTTTTGGTTGATTTTGACCATATTCTACAATCCATGGCTTTTCCAATTTCTAGATCCCGAGATATGTTCCAAAGGAAGGGAAATTTGGGGATATTGGATTGGCCACTTAAACAAGTAGAAAGATTTGGACAAAAGTTGATAGAAAAGTACTCAATGAATAAAAAAGGGGATGTTTCCTCAGCTCTATTTATTCTAAGAGAAATTAATAGCTGGTGGTGATTACATATGTATCCTCAGTGATGTGGGAAACTAGCCAGCACATACTCTAAAAGAGAGTTATTCCTAAAATAGTTTCTGGCATGAAGAATCTGAACTTAAAACTAGACACACATACATGCACACATTATTCTTATTTATCCTTCCAGGTGTAATACAATCACTGTCACTGCAAAGCTAATCACTCTCTTGTCTCAGTTCCCATGTTATATTTTATTGTTTTTTTAAAAAAAGATTTTATTTATTTATCTAAGAGAGAGAGAGAGTGAGAGAGAGCACAGGAGTGGGGTGAAGGGCAGAGGAGAAGCAGGCTCCCCACTGATCAGGGAGCCTGATATGAGACTCGATCCCAGGACCCTGAGATCATGACCTGAGCTGAAGGCAGATGCCTAACCAACTGAGGCACCTAGGTGCCCCTACATTTTACTGTTTTTAATAATTTTCTTGTATCTCTAATCCCCATTAGGCCCTGAGCTCATCTTGGGCAGGGAGCAGACCATATTCATTTTGTATTGTCAGCACTTGCACTGTCCCTGACGCATAAAAGATGCTCAGGAAACATTAGATGAGTAAATAAATGAAAAAATAAATTACATGTACAAATCCCAGTACAACCATAGCCATTAAGAGTGACAAGAAGAGCGACAGGAGAAAAGAATGAAATCATGTGAAGTTTTGGATGTGTTAAGGACATTGAATCCAATTCTAAGGAGAATAGGAACCTCTGAATAATGAGTTCAAAGGGAGCCAAGAGTGAATTTGTTGAGTCCAGATGAGAAATAGTAAAGGTTTGGGCTAGGGCAGAGATGGCGAGATTGGAGAGTGTTGGATGCATCACAGAAACATCTAGGAGGCAGACTTGATAATGTTTGGTGAGAGTTGGATGTTGGGGATGGGGTGAATGAAAAGAGTGAGTCAAACATGATTGCACCATTTACCAAAAGAAAGTCAAAGAGATGCAAGTTTGAGGGGGGACAAAATTTCAGGCATGTTGAATCTGGGGTGCTGGCAAGATATCCATGCAACACTATGAAGGAAGGACTATTCCTATCTCCTCCCCTAACACATAAGGCAACTGAGGCTGAGGAATTTACATAACTTGCCAACTGGCAGAGCCAGGAGGCAGCCCCAGACCTGCCTCCAAAGCTCATGCTGTTAAGTCCCATGCCAAACAGCACAGTGATCCTTTGTTTAAAGAGAGCACCAAGACACAGCAGGCAGAGTTGCCCTGTTGACTTTCTTCCTCCTGAGGCCTAATGTGTCTCAGCTAAAGAACAACGCTGGAGGGCAGGGCCACTGAACAGCTTCCCAAGCTAGACGATGGCATTCTAAAAGCCCTGTTTCCCACACATCTCTGCCTAAACAGATGGCAGTGAAGCCACAGGCCACTAGAGAAAGACATGGAATAGAAAAAAAATTGGTGGATCCTCAGGGCACTGGTAGAAGTGCAAAGGTCTTGTTCAGGTGAAAGAAAATGTGTAATAAAATTCACCGGTTCAGCTGAACAGGTAATTACAGAGTTAATAAAACAAGAATTCCTGACACAATAGATTCTAATGCTGCCGTGGGTGTCATAGTCACTAAGTGACTTTTTAGTTTGCTGATCATTGATCCACTAGACACTAACAGCTCCGATCGGATCAATACGGGATAACATATGAGGACTTTTGCATGTTAAAAATCTACTGGAAATTTTACATGAAAGAGTTCATTATCTGGGTAATGTGACCTGTGTCCAAATGATACATGTAGACCATTCGTCATGTTTTTTAATGGCAAAAAATGAATTTTTTTCTAAAAGCTTAATTATGTGAGAAATCCCACTGCCGAGAAATTGGAACCACGTGGGTGTCATGAATGTGTAAACATGTTAATTTGAGAGCTGTGATACCTAAAGAGGTACATTTACTCTCACTTTCTCAGCTTCCCTCTCCCCACCAGGGTCACCTCACCCTCTCCTCTCCTTCTGAGGGCCAGCTAATGCTCTGTTCTTGAGTTTTCCTCTCTCTGTAGCCTGAGAGAGCCCCCACTTTTCCCGAATCTCTCTCTCCTGCGCTTACAGTTCCTTCTAGGAGTTGGTCATCCACTGCCAGCCTTTAACTCAGGATCCCTTCTGCTGTCTTTATCACCCTGGAACCCTGTTGTTATGCATAGTTTTACCGGAAGAAAGTAGATATGAGAATATACATGTGTGACAGAGAACTCACACATCCCTCGGTTCTAGAAAGACACGACTTAAAGCAGTAATGATAGACTTGTTCATGGAAGCCAGACAAATAAAAAAGGGTTCTAGTAAATGCATTTTATATATTTGGTTCTGAGTATTTTACTGAGACATAATTTACATAAAATACAATTCTTTGTAGGAATACAGTTGGATGAATTTTAACAACTTATATATACAGCCGTACAATCATTTTAGTAAATCACGATATAGAATATTTCCATCACTCCAAGAAGTTGCCTTATGCCTCTCTGCAGTCAATACAACCATCAATCTATTTTCTATCTATAGATTTGACTTTTTAGCAATGTCCTATAGATGAAATCGTATGATATTTAATCTTTCATGTCTGACTTCCTTCAATTAGCATAAAACCTTTGAGGTCCGTCCATGTTACATGTATCAGCATTTTATTGCTTTTTATTGCTGAATAGTACTTCATTTATTATATGGATATACTAAACTTTATGTGTTCCCCAGTTGATGGGTGCTCGAGCTGTTTTCAGTTTTGGACAATTGTGAATAAAGCTGTGATAAATACTCGGGACAGAATCTGCGTTCAGACCCAGGCAGTTCAGTTCCACAGCCCATGTACTGAAGCACTCCACTCCACTGACAGCCCGTCAGGAGCCACAAAGCTCTTTGCCATCATCATGGCCCCTCTTTTCTCATGTTCTCGCTGCTCCTGGAGCTCTCCAAGTAGCAGCTGCCTGGTCCCATATCTGGTCCCATATCCAGCACAACACAGGCAAGTGGGCAAAAGCAACATGCCTTCAAATTGTGTTTTAAAGAAAGCCATTGTATTCCCAGACTAATTGAGGAAATTTATTTGTAAAGAAATCCTCTAATTTAGGTATTGTTAAAGGGAGGGTTTAGAAAGTAAGAAAGTAACGCTGTGGTCACCATCTGGTAGTCTGTGGCTTAAGTTCTAACATGGCCCTTAAAACTTCTCTTACCCAGAAGGGTTGACCTAGCATAATTAATTATCTTCGGAACAGCATACATTTATTATAAAAAGAATGGAAAAATATTTGGCGGTTGTGTGACTTTAAACTCGTTTAGAAAAACAAAAATAAAAAATAGACTTACAAGAGACACATTACTATCTAACAATCCACAGACAGGGAAGACAACTTAAAATTTTTTTTCTAGTTTATTGTGGGCATATATCTTCAGTACTATAACAGTAAAGAAAAGCTGAAAAATAACAGCTAAAAATAACTAAGAATATATATTCTAGAATAAAAAAATACAATCAAGCATATACTTGACTCTTTCGGCACAAAAGGATAAGATTGGCAAAGAAAACTGAAATCCAAAGATAATACAAGTTTTGGAGTGCCTGGCTGGCTCAATTATAAGAGTGTGACTCTTGAGGTCAGAGTCATGAGTTGGAGCCCCACATTGGGCGTACGAATTACTTAAACAAACTGGAAAAAAAGCAACAACAAAGATAATATAAGTTTGTCTCATTTAGAGACAAACAATATCATTTAGAAAAAAATTTTTTAAAGATTTTATTTATTTATTTGACAGTGAGATCACAAGTAGGCAGAGAGGCAGGTTGTGTATTTTTTTAAAGGCATTAATTTGGGCAGAGGTGAGGAATAAATGGGAGATAGAAGACACAGGATTGGCCATGAATTGGTAACTGTTGAAGCTGGTGATAAGTACAGTATGTTTATTATATACTCTATGTTTGTACATGTTTGAAATTTTTATAAAAATTTTTTTAAAGAATTTATTTATTTGACAGTGAGAGGAGAGAGAGCACAAGTGGGGGGAGCAGCAGAGGGAGAGGGGGAAGCAGGCTCCCTGCTGAGCAGGGAGCCCGATGCGGGACTTGATCCCAGGATCCCGAGATCATGACCTGAGCCGAAGGCAGAGGCTTAACCCACTGAGCCACCCAGGTGCCCCTTTATAAAATTTTTTAATCTGAGGTGCCTCGGTGGCTCTGTCAGTTAAGCTCCCGACTCCTGATTTCGGCTTCAGTCATGATCTCAGGGTCGTGGGATCAGCTCTGTGTGGGGCTCCACCTTCAGTGCAGAGTCTGCTTGAGATTCTCTCCCTCTCCCTCTGCCCCCCTCCACGTCACATGCTTGCTCGCTCGCTCTCTCTCTCTAAAAAAAATAATTTTTTAATCTACTAAAAAAGAAAGACATAGGAACAATTAGGCAGTTCAAATTTGGGCAAGCATAAGAATTTTCCTTTTTTTTTTTTTTTAAAGATTTTATTTATTTATTTGACAGAGATCACAAGTAGGCAGAGAAGCAGGCAGAGAGAGAGGAAGAAGCAGGCTCCCTGCTGAGCAGAAAGCCCGATGCGGGGCTTGATCCCAGGACCCTGAGCCAAAAGCTGAGGCTTTAACCCACTGAGCCACCCAGGCACCCCAAGAATTTTCCTATTTTAAAAGATTTATTTTGTTTAAAGATTTATTTTATTTTTAGGGAGAGACAGAGAGAGAGAGAACAAGCAAGGGGAGGGGCAGAGGGAGAGGAAGAGAATCTCGAGCAGACTCCATGCTAAGTGCAGAGCCTGTTGCAGGGCTTCATCCCAGATCCCTGAGATCATGATCTGAGGTGAAATCAAGAGTTGGACACTTAACTGATTAACCCACCCAGGAGCACCAAGAGATTTATTTGTCTGAGAGAGAAAGAGGAAAAAAAAAAAAAAAGAGTGAGGTGGGGAGGGGTTGCAGGGGGCTTGGGGAAGAGGAAGAGTCTCAAGCAGACTCTGCTTTGAGTGCATGGAGCCTGAGTCAGGGCTGGATCTCACAAGGCCACGAGCTAAGCCAAAACCAAGAGTCAGCAGCTCAACTGAATGAGCCACCCAGGTGCCCAAACATTAAGAATTTTCTAGGGGCACCTGGGTGGTTCAGTGGGTTAAGCCTCTGCGTTCACCTCAGGTCATGATTTTGGGGTCCTGGGATCAAGTCCTGCATTGGGCTCTGCTCAGCAAGGAGCCTGCTTCCCCCTCTCCCTCTGCTGCTCCCCCCACTTGTGCTCTCTCTCCTCTCACTGTCAAATAAATTCTTTAAAAAAATTTTATAAAATATTTCAAACATGTACAAACATAGAGTATATAATAAACATACTGTACTTATCACCAGCTTCAACAGTTACCAATTCATGGCCAATCCTGTGTCTTCTATCTCCCATTCATTCCTCACCTCTGCCCAAATTAATGCCTTTAAAAAAATACTTTCAAACTTTGAAATAATTTTAAGATTTTCAGAAAAGCTGCTAAAATAGTAGATTCCCCATACAACCTTCATCAGCGACCCCCAATGGTAACATTTTGCAAAACCACAGCATAACTGCTTAACTGCCAAAACCAAGAAACTGCTCTTATTTTTCTGTAAGAAAAACAGCACAATTTTTGTGCTCCTCTGCTGAATGCAGATCCACCCATTTGAGGGAACAATAACTATAAAACACTGTCCAACCTTAGCAGTTTTGCAATTTCTTATAATTATTTTCTTAATTTAGATAAAAGAGAGCAAGTATTTTAAGATCTCTGAAATAGCCATAAACTAATGAAATTTTTACTTAACAAGATGTTTGGGAAAGTCAAGCTCCTATTTTAGAGACAGAATATGATCTAATAATTATCCAAACACAGAAATACCATAAAATTTTGGCTCAGACACACTGGATGTTTCTAAAATATAATGAATGTCAAGAGATTCCTGCTCTGAGTCCCCCCATTAGGATGTTCAAGAGTAAATGAGTTTCTCCCTGTCACTCAGAATTCCATATTACCAATTATGAAATATAATGAGTTATCTAAGCCATCAAGTATTTGGGATCCTGGGTCTGAGGACCTTGGGGTGTAAGCCTTCCTTGGCTCCCCGAGGCAGGGTGACTGGGACTATCCTTAGTGTAGCTCTTTGAAAGCTGGCAGGGGTGGGATGCTGCTCTTATCCATCTCTCCAGTAAATACATGAACTATATCAAGAAACACAGCCCAGGCCATTTGGGAGCTCAGACTTTTGTCGAGGTCATCAAAATACTCCCATATCTTTAGCAACTTAAGAAAAACTCCAAAGCAGCATTAACAGCGGTGAAAAATAAAAGTTTAGAGTTTTTAGACAAAATATGTAACTGATAAAGGAATACAGACAAGCTGTGATGATGGTGGACTGGGAGAGAGAACTGGAGAAAATATTCCAAGAGAAGAGCTGCTTAAAATTCTATCTCAAGTTTAAGTGCAGGATCGAGGCAATGTAACCGAGTGGTTAAAGCCAAATTAGCTCTAGAGTCAGACTGCTTGGATTCAAATAACAGTTCAATTCCCTCTTGCTCTGTGGCCTGGAACAAGTTTTGGTTTTCTTTTTTTTATTTTTGTTTTTGTTTTTTTGGTTTTAAGATTTTATTTATTCATTTGAGAGAGACAGAGTGAGCACAGGCAGAGGGAGAGGGAGAAGACGACTCCCTGTTGAGCTGGGAGCCTGACATGGGGCTCCATCCCAGGACTTAGAGATCCTGACCTGAGGCACCCAGGTGCCCCCTGAGACAAGTTCTTTAACGCTTTCAAACCCAGTTTGACTCCAGGAGCTTATACTATCCTCTGCTATCTACAGACACGGCAAGGTTGGGAGAATGAAAACCACACAGAGGAGATCGACTGTTTGTTGATTTGGCTGAGCAGTGATATTTCACCTTCGCTGAAATCTGAATCAGGCAGGGGTGGGGTCTCATTGGTTCCTTCGCAGTTGTAGGTGAGGGCTGTTTACAAGATGCTGCTCCCTTCCATTTCCCTCAGGGTGGAGAAGTACCTTAGGTATCAGGACAATGTGCTCTCAGTCTGCCTAATTGGCCCTCTGTCTGGGCTTCCTGTACCTAGCTAGTTGCCCATGGGCTGGAACTCCAGCCAGGACAGAGGGGGACTCTGGCCATCCTCCTCCCCTGAGACCAGACTCCACTTCCCTTCACATGGAACTCCCTGGAGAAGGCCCCTGGTTCTTACCTGTAATTCTTTAAACACTCAGTCGGTTTTGATGTCATTCTCTGCCTTATACTCTTACCTGGAATGCCTTGGGTGTAACTTTGTAGTTGTTTGCCCAGCTTAAAGTCAGTTCCTGTTAAAACCAGCTGCTCCCTCCCTTTCAGCATCCCTAAATCTTCCTCTCCCCCTGCTTCCTGTTTCTCCTTGGCTAAATCCCACAGAGCTCCTTCTCCCAGTGGGAGCTACCAACCTGTTGACTGATTAACCCAACACCCCTGATGGCAAACATTTGTAGTTGTTCTGATTTTAATGAGGTGATCCTTTATGATAATTTTTTTGAAAGTAGGTCATGAATAGAACTGCTAGTGAAGATAAAGAATAATTTGTGGAGATCAGTTTCTTTTAAGACATTCTAGATCAAATAGAAACTTTAAGATGAATTTGAAACAGTGAAACAGGCTACTCATGGGTAGCTGTTAGAACATGCAGGAAACATTGTTTGCCGTTTCAGCAAAGGTTAGTTACGAAATGGAATTCCTTTCCTTGTACTCAGAGACACCCCAGCCTATGGCAGCTCTGCCAATTCTGCAGGGGGTCATCTGTGAAGGAAGCTCGTATATGAGTACATAGGTGATGTCTATGTTCAGATGTATTCTATCACCACGTTCAAGAATAGCTTCTGAGAAATTGCCTCTAAATAGCACAATTGGTACACTGTGGGGAAAAAATTGATTTCATTTGTTATGTCTCTCTCCTATAAGTAACTCAGGGGCTCAGATATTCTGTGACAGTTTCCTTCTCCCCTTATACTAGAGTCAAGCAGGTTATATTTTAGCAGTTCTAGAAGTGTGGAAATCTTAAAGAAAATTTGATTTTAGCCAAGTCTGGAGGACCTGGCTTTTATGGGCTGCCAAAAAATTTGGCACAGACATACATGATAAGACTGAAAGCATTTGGGTTTTATTCACAATTCAACAGAATTCTCCCATAGTAGTCATTAAACTCCAATCAGGTTACCAGATCAGTAGTTTTCAGCATTGGATGCCAGGCAGTACAAACTGAAATTCTTAGTTGCTTGAGATTTATGGAAGTCATATTGAAAGACATGGAGATATGGATTAGCCTACAAAGCAATTAAATGGAGAGATCTCTCACAGTAAGCCTGAGGCCTCTTGTGACACAGAGAGAGGGTCATTTTTTATGCTTTTGGTATATTCACTGTCTGAGCTATCCAAATCTTCACAGCTGTCTTTAAATATTCTTCTGGCTTTTTGCTTGATGGTCAGGATGTTATTCGGGATGGGGAAAGCATTTAGCAAAATATCTGAGCCATTTCTGAATGAGCAGTAAGATGGGAAAGGCGAGTTTAAGAAAGGAGAACAAAGCATATTTTCACCTGTTGTCTTTTCTTTGTTCTTCCAAATTTATTGAGATACAATTGACATTTAACATTTTGTAAGTTTAAGGTATACATGTTGATTTGACATACTTCTATGACAAAATGGTTGCCACCATAGCTTTTACTAATACTTCCATCAGGTCACATAATTACCATTTCTTAGCAACTTTCAAGTATATAATACGGTATCCTTAACTGTAGCCACAACACTGTGCATTGAGCCCTAGAACTTACTCATCTTCTAATTGGAATTCTGCACCCTTTGAACCAACAGCTCCCTCATTTCCGCCATTGCCCCCAGTCCCTGGTAACCATCTTTTTACCATCTGTTTCTACAAGTACAATATTTTTAGATTCCACATATAAGTTATTATATATAAGTATTTGTCTTTCTCTGTATATCTTACTTCAGTTAGCATAATGCCCTCAAGTTTCATCCTTGTTGTGGCAAATGGCAGGGTTTCCTTCTTTCCCATGGTTGAATAATAATCCATTGTGTGTATGTATGTATACATGTAATATATGCATTCATCTGTGGACGGACACTCATGTTGAGTATCTTGGCTATGGTCGATAATGATGTAATAAACATGGAAGCGCAGATATCTCTTCAAGGTACTATTTTCATTTCCTTTGGATGTATATGCCCAGAAGTGGGATCACTGGATTATAGGGCAGTTCAGTTCTTAATTTGGGGGTGGGGAACTTTATACTGTTTTCCACAGTGCCTGTACCAATTTACATTCCAGCCAACAGTGCTCCAGGATTCCACTTTCTCCACATCCTTGTAATACTTGTTATTCCTCATCTTTTTGATGGTAAGCCATCCTAACAGGTGTAAGGTGATATGACACTGTTGTTTTCTTTTTCTTTTCTTTTTTTCTTTTTAAAGATTTTATTTATTTATTTGACAGACAGAGATCACAAGTAGGCAGGGAGGCAGGCAGAGAGAGAGAGAGAGAGAGGAAGGGAATCAGGCTCCCTGCTGAGCAGAGAGCCCGATGCAGGGCTCAATCCCAGGACCCTGAGACCATGACCTGCGCCGAATGCAGAGGCTTAACCCACTGAGCCACCCAGGCGCCCCTCACACTGTTGTTTTGATTTGCATTTCCCTGATGATTAGTGATGCTGAGCACCTTTTCATGTACCTGTTGGCCATTTGTATAGCTTTTTCAGAAAAATGTCTATTCAGTTCCTTGGCCCATTTTCATATTGGATTTTTGTTCTTGTTATGATTTGTATGAGTTCTTTACGTATTTTGGATATTACCTTCTTATCAGATACATGGTTTGCGTATTAACTCTGAATAGATTAAAGACTTAAATATAAGACTTGAAACCGTAAAACTCTTAGGTGAAAACATAGAGAAAAAGCTTCGTGGCGTTGGAAAAGTCATCTTGGCAACAACTTTTTTGGTATGATGCCAAAAGCACAAACAACAAAAGCAAAAATCAGTAAGTGGGACTACATCAAACACCCACTCTCCTTCACATAATACCAACTCCTTTTGCTGCTCATGCTGGGTCTAGAGAGAAAGAGGAAGTCCATATGTCAGTATTTCCCATGAGCCCTTTTGGATACTTTGGCCCTAAAAACAAATGCTACATTTTTATCATTCATCTTCTTCTCCACCAGAAATCATAAGAGCCATCAAGTGTAATCTTATGGTGAAAAGAGGAGACAGGAATTCTGAGTACTGTTCCTTACTCTGTTCCTCATTTTCTTAGGCATTTATTTTTGGAGTCAGATGTAAATTAACATTCTTGTTTTGCCTCAGCTGAGTAGTATGGCCTTGGGAAAGTTACTTAACCTCTCTTAGTTGCCTTATCTGTGAAATGGGGATGGGAATATCTAGTTTACAGAATTCCTGTGAGAGTTAAAATAAGATATTATATAGAGAGCAGCCAGTACAATGCCTAGAACAGATAGGGCTCTCAGTAAATGACTGTAATTTTAATTTTTGATAGTTATTTAGTTTGGGTAAAAGTCTTTAAAAAGGTGCGGGAAGCTACCTCAAATGCTTGGAGGACAGAGGAAATATATAAACAAACAAGAAGAAAGACAAATGAAGTATCAGTCGCATTACCTTATGGAGAGAATTTGCTGAATGATGCTGAATTGTAGGTATTTTTGAGTGTGGGATTATTTCTAGACCATAGTAGGGAAGTTGTTTCATTTATATAGGGAGGCATATAAGAAATGTGAAGCCTGGAGTATATCAAAAGACTTATTTTCATAACCTTCAATGAAGGATATTATGCAGACATAAATTATACATTTTTACTTTTGTAATTATACCTAAACCACATACTCCCAGATTTCATTATGTAATTCTTCAGACTTAACTTCATTTCCTCTATAAAGCAATGTGCCATTAAAAAAACCTTCTGTAATAGAAATCATTACTAATCACGCACTTACTATATAAAGAAAAAAATGCCCCCTAAATATTCATATTTATATTGCCGCGTTAGCTACTCTGAAATTGTTATTGGACAAGACTAATCATCTATTCAAGGCAGGTAAAATATTTATAAACATGATTCAAATTACCTATATTCAGAAACTACATGAAATCTTTTTCAAATAAATTTTCTTCTAAAAATTCAGAAATATATTAATAGCCACTAAATTGTTGTGCACGTTGTGGGTCATTTGCCTTCAGTTCTGGCTCAGAATGGAGTTTATGCACAGTATTTTTATCCTCAAATTCTCTCCATGTCCTGCTAAATTTTTACAAGAAAGTTCTCAGCAGTATTGCCATTGCAGTGGCATAAATAGGACTTTTCAAATGACACATGTAGAATCTCTAAATATTGAACTAGAAAAGCAAACTTAAAGCCCGTGCATTCAACTCAGAGGCAAACAGCCAACTCGGAATTACTGAGTGGGTCTGAGCTACACAAGGACTCAACAAGCACACAACATCTAAAACCATATCTATAACATCCCTTCAGCAAACACAGACACTTAACTTCTTCCTCAAGAGCCAAAGTTCTTTTTGGCTTGCAATCAGCTTAATAATTACTGTCCCCCCCTTTTATTTTTATTTATTTATTAATTAAAAGATTTTATTTATTTATTTGCCAGACAGAGATCACAAGCAGGCAGAGAGGCAGGCAGAGAGAGAGAAAGGGAAGCAGTCTCCCCGCTGAGCAGAGTGCCTGATGCAGGGCTCGATCCCAGGACCCTGAGATCATGACCCGAGCCGAAGGCAGAGTCTTTAACCCACTGAGCCGCCCAGGCGCCCCTGTCCCCCCCTTAAAAAAAATAATTCCTCTTCCTCTTGCTCATCTCAATTAGCCAGGTAATTTTAATTACTTCATCCTTTGGCAGATAATGCCATGCTGCCACTAGGACGCAGGCACGGCTCTTACCACCTGGTTCCACATTTTTACTACCTGTAGTCAGCAACAGCCCCCAAACCTACAAATTTCACAATAATAACAGAGAATGAAAAATATAGCCAATAAGGAACTTACACTTTAAAAGAATGGCAGGGTAATTACATTTATTGAGTAGAAACAAAGGCAAAACTATTATATAATATTTCGTTCCAAGATTCTAACTAAAAGAGTGTACACAAAATATTAAACTTGAAGGTGTGGAAGGAAGTGATGTATGATTGTTAATAACGTGGAATAGTGGTATAATTCAAAGCAGAGACATAGTTCCTACCAGCCACAGATATTTTGGTAAAAGAAAAAAGGGAGCAGTTTCTCAAAAGCAAAAATACCACAGCACATACAGCATACAAAGTAGAAATTTCTCAGTACTCATTTTGATGTGACTTCTGACTATGAACTACCAAAGCAGGGTTAAATTGATTGGTATGTTTATCAGTTATCAGTTAGTTAAACGCTCCTCAGATTATAGGAATCCTTAGTTTATTAATCAAATACCAGTCAGCTGCACATAAGGTCTCAGACAAGAGACTAGCTTGCTTACCAATGTATATACACAAATTCAAGTGGAAAAGAAAGTCTATTTAAAGACACATATTTTGAATTGTCCATAATAAATATTTGACACAGCTAACCAAAATGTTTTCGTACAGTCTTAACAGCTTAAATAGTGGCATGATAAAGCATGTAATAGAACAACTCGAAGTAGACAAAACTGAAACTTTAGAGCTAAGCCATAAACATACATTTTACAAAAAAGTAAAAAGTGAAGAACATGGACTGATTGAAGAGGAACTTGGATATATCTTTAACTACTGTGTATTTGGTAACAGTGGTATTTAATTTGACAAGTACTCAATTCACTTACAGATTGTTTGCTAGTCTGTCTGATTTCTATGAATTCCTGGGAGAGTTTAAGCCAAGTGGTAACGTTTCATGGAGACATGTTCTGATTAATTACCTCTGAGTGATCTGTCCAACATACGGTGACTTCTGAAAGTCGTCAATAATTTCCCCTTATTTTATTTATTTATTTATTTATTTATTTATTTATTTATTTACTATTTTATTTATTTATTTGAGATAGAGACAGTGAGAGAGAGAGCATGAGTGAGGAGAAGGTCAGAGGGAGAAGCAGACTCCCCTTGGAGCTGGGAGCCCGATGCGGGACTCGATCCCACGACTCCAGGATCATGGCCTGAGCCGAAGGCAGTCGCGTAACCATCTGAGCCACCTAGGCGCCCCTCCCCTTATTTTAAAATAGCAATAACTTTCTGTGTAAAAAGTTATATTTTAATGGATTTATCAAGCTATAACTCTTACCAAAAACAATGAAACACTCGCTTAGATTGTATCAAAATTGTGGCTGACTATCAGCTTGAAACTAAATTTAAACATGTTAGTAGTACTTGAGGCAGATTGCTCAAGTGTCTTAGCCAACTTGTTACCATAACTGTGTCTGCCTAAAGGCAAGCAACAGGAATGCTGGGAAATAGTACAAAACAATGATTTTAAGAAAATACAAAAATGATATATACATATAAGATAAAAGTATATAAACTTGTGCAGCGTATAGCAATATAGCTCCTTGTAATATAACATGAATAGTGTGACTCCAGGCAATTGAATAGAGAAGTGGAGCTGAACGCCTCTATACCAACCAAATGGCAAATGTGACACCTGATAATGTAAAACAAAGGCATCCCTAGGGCGCCATGTAAAATTATTATAAAGCGGTGAAATAACAATATAAAGTTAATTTTATTAAAATTAACAATACTTCCCATCAGCACGAGACAATCTATATTCAAAATTAAAACAGTAGGAATGTTTATCCATTCAAGCATTCTGATAGGCTAAATATTGTTGACTGTTAAAAGAAATAAAGTTTTTCAAGCCTTTTTTTTTTCCTTATACATTCATAAATACTCATCCTTAGAAGCAACACCACATTTAAAGGCCTGAAATTAAAAACATGTTTCCTTATGAAATTTGGTCTATCTGGCATGTTGCTGTAGAATTATCTTAACCTACTATTTTTTTTTTTAAAGAAACTTGATATCTTGGGAATAAGTAAAAAAAGTACAAATTGGTCCAACTTTGCACAGCATAGCACTTTTCAAGTACAAAATAGAAATAGGTAAAATAAGTAACTTCATGGTATTATCTAAATTTTGATGCTTGCTGATTTCTACTACTTTCTATTATTTGCTGAACTGATCTGCATACACTTGCCAGCTGTGAGGGTTTGCGGTAGGTAAAAAGTATCAACTTTTGGGCTCCTTTAGATTTCAAAAATAATATTGAGAGTTTTTTCTTGATTACAAGAAGAAAACAAGTTCATTGTAAAAAAAATTAAACTACAGAAAAGTGCAAAGTAAAGAATAAATATTATGTTATAACCTTTAGCTATTATTTGCACTTTGGAACACATCTTTTCAGTATTTTTTCTATGCAGCGATAAGCATATATACATACATACATATATATATATACACACACACAGACACATACATGCATACATATCACTCAGAGATAATTAATATATATACATATATATCACTTAGAGATAATTAATCATATATATGTATGTATATGTATATTCTTAATATTTAACCAAAAATAAACCTGAATGAAGACTCTGCATATTACAAAATGAGTTTTACTTTTCACCTAAAGGAAAAAACACTTCACCTCAGGTACTGTGTTTCATCTCAAGAGTAGCTACAGTTATATGATAAATAACTTTTGGTGAAGAGCTGAACATTAATTTAAAATCCAGAAGTCAACTAGTCAACAGCACCATGGAATGAGGTGGGAGATATATTCTCTGGATTAAAATGAATTTTGTCATTAGGGGAAAGAAGGGTTAATTTGTGAGACCTCCAATTTTTGAGGAGGTTCCTATATTTTAGACACTTGGAAAACGTGTTTTATATGTCTGGAAATCCAAATCCACTAAATCGACTATGAAATGATTCCTATATGAAGTTAGTTTAATGTCCTTGATATTTAGAAACCAGAAAATATGGATTATATAAGATAGAGCAAGGGGCAATTTAAGAATTATTTAAAATTAAAGATGATACACGTTTTAACGTTATTATCAAAGGAAAGAAACCAAAGCATAAAAAATTTATGTAACATTATTAAATTTAAGTCAAGAAAATCTAAACTTAACTGAACTTACTCCAACTACTGAAAACCCTGGTCACTGAGCTGAGGCTGTAGCAGCAGGTGTGTTATCGGACAACCCACTAGAAATTTCACAAGATCAATGAAGTTGGAAGATAAACAAGAACTTTCCTAGCCTCTTTTATTATTCCTAGGTGACCTTTTTTATGTTTTCAAGGGGAAAAAGGCAAATCTTATGCTCTTCCACTCTATCTTAGCACTTTGTCTCCTTTCCCTATTTCATTTCTCCCACATCTTATATCATATTATATAATTCATATCCTATCATATATATCACATCATATATCATATCTACCGTATATCATGTCATATATCATATCATATCCTGCCCCCCCCCTTGAGGGATGTAAACTCCATGGGGCAGGGTTTTTCCGTTGATGTATCCCCAGTGCCTAGAACAGAACTTAGCACATAGTAGGTGCCCAATAAATAACTGTTGAATTAATGAATTTTCTTTAATTGGATAATTAAAGTTAGCAGAAAGAAGTCAATTTAAACCTTCAAAACAAAAAGATTTCACAAGAAATAAAAGATACTTTTGCTCAGAAATTGGATTTCTCTTACTTCAGACGCACACATTTTTATAACTTTTGGTTTCCTTTATAGGGTTATTTTGATAACAGTAATTATTTGCGCCTAATTCACTGAAAATTCGTGAGTTCATTTTCTAAATTTTCGAAAAAAAAATATATTTTGGCCACTGTGCTGGAGAAAAAAAATGACTCTCTCTGTTCTGTTTTTTATTAAAAATATAGGACTCATCACACAAATCCAGGTAGCTGTCTCAACCATTGTCATCTGTTCTCCTGCTAAAGACATTCTATACTCTATACTCCTATCGAACAATAGGATCATTCTGAAAAATTTGCATACTGGCAATCAAACCATTTTGCAAACAGTAGCGCAGATTCCTGTGATAAGATGAGTGAGCACGATGAGGAGTGCCTTAAAGATCACCTGCCACCCTCGTGTTTGAGGTGCTCAATGGCTGTTTACACCAAGAGCCATCTGGCTCTATAGATATAATAACAATTATTCCATCGAGGTGTGGAGCTCCCTAAATCATATTAATATACAATGATTTCACTAGTCTTATAGGAGTTGATGTCTTTGTGTGCTCCCATTTAACCTGGGTAATGCGCTAAAACAAGTCTGCCTCATCATTAAGAATTGATTTTTTATTTATGTGAATGTCACTGGCAATCCCATGATATCCCTTTGTAATTCAGTTGAACAGGACTGCATACTAGCGTTAATCTATTTTTATGGCATATCTTTAAAAATTTGCAACATCTTGCTACATTTGGATATTTATATAGAGATTTGTGTTCCCACAGAAAGCTGTTGTTAGCTTTGGAGATCCATTTCATATAGCAATAGGGCAAGTATCTAATATAGTTCATTAGCTATCTTATATCAGATAAGGGTTTATTTCCTTAAATTATTTAACCTTGGTAGAACCTACTAAGATCACATAAATTACAAATGCACTAATGAAAATCATTAGTTAGCCCATTAAAAAAAAAAAAACAACAATAGGAATAAAATTAAAACATTTTAAAATCAGTCCTTTGGAAACATGCTTTAAAAATAATTTGGTGAATTTACCACAATCACCCATTTCTTAATGTTATCATTTGTCACTTATTTGGATATTGACATCAACAAACTATTCTGATATGCTAATATTTGTAAAAAAAAAAAAAAAGGCCATATTGGTTTTTTCTGGCTAACTCAAAAATCTGATTTTAAAAGTTATAGTTATAATTATTTATAAATGTGCCTTAATGACTTTTGCTAATTTAAAAAATATTACAATAAAAACAATAAGCAGTAATAAAGAGAAAAAATTAATATTTTAAAATACTGGGAACAAGCACTACACAGCAAAAATAAGACTTTAAATCTAGTTTTCCAAGAGTACTTACAGGATCATTAAATAATTAGCTCATGAGGAAGTTTTATGAGAACACTGCTGTGTATTACAGCTTGACCCTGCTTAGGAAGCAATAGTGAACTTCTTCCAAAAATCACAGAATTTGGGGTGTGGGGGTATTATGTTTTATTATATATGAGGTTTTATTATATATGAGGTTACCGCCCATTTTATTCTGCTGTTTTAGAGGCAGTATTGCTTTTATGCTATTGAGAGTTTATCATATACAATTAGTGATAAAGCAGCTTATAAGGAAATTGCATATGTTTCAGGAAATTTGAAGAAAAGAGGCAATACTTCTCAAATCTAAAGTATTTTGTTAAAAAAAAAAAAAGTGTCACGGCAAGCTATAAACTACCTGAAGATTCTTGGCCTAGAAAAGTTTCTTGAGCATGGCATGGATTATTTAGACAATTAAAAGAAAAAAAAGAACACTGGGGAAAATTCATTTTTCTGATTTGATATGTCCTAAAACTTAATTAAGTGCTCAGACTTAAGGAAATACAGTCCTAAAAATCTACATGTGAGTTAGAAGTATGACGTCAATGTAGTTTTCAATGCAATCCACTAATAACCATACTCTTTAAACTGTAATTTTTACAAATATGTTTCCTTAGAGCTGTGTAAATTATCTCCTTTATGCACTGCACATGTTATAAATAACAAAGAAGCAACTATGTGCTTTTGGATTCAATAAATAAATACATTAAATGTTCAGATATTTTCACCAAAGATAGGTCCACAAGGAACCTGGGGACATTTTTCTGTACTCTTCAGAACTATGTGTGGTGAGCAATTATCAGGAATAATACACGTGTCAGGTTTTGAGTACAGTATTGCTTCTAAACATCATTAAAAAAACCCACTCTACGAAGGTGATAAAAGGTAGATTAATCACGTAAATGCCTATAAATTGAGATTTAAGGTCAGAGATGTTCCCTTCACTGTTGTCTCACATGGGGTTGGTTGCTCACACATCATACCTTGGTTCATAAAAGGTATATGCACTTGGTTCAGAGTTAATACTGGAGATTTGGTTTACAGGGCTCACAAGTCAGATTTTAAAACCTAATAATGGTGGCGTCTATGATACTATTCTAATGAATCTAGTGCTTTATTTCCGTTAAAATAGTGCCTTATTTCAGGAAGGAGCCAAGTAAAAAGGGAACGTGGAGTCGGGCTGAAATCTACTTCAGGGCTCCCCTCAATCGGGTGAACAGTGAATGCTCTGACAATGACATTCACAGTAGCATCGCTGCTGGGTATTGCTGTAATTTGCTCTCTATGATTGTCCCTTTAAACAAAAAGCTCTGCACTCAGCATGCAAAGAAGTTAGAAGTGGGGAGAGGAGGGGGAACCACACATATAAGAGGAGAGAGAGGAAAAAACTGCAGATCAATCATTTATAATTAACAAAAATCCGATTGGTGCTTTAAATAGAGATCAATGTGTTCCAGGCTGCCTGGATCATGGGGATGTATCCACCTTCTCGTAACTCTTCAAGCAAAGCTGTCACACCTACAGAATCACCATTTGTTTTCTTAACAAAGCTTCAGGGGGCGCCAGGCTCTCATTGAAATTTCATTAATCTAATGGAGTAAAGTCCTATAGAAAAAAATCAAATTCTCGTTGGACGAGATGCTACCTGGGAAAGATAACCTCTGTTTGAACTCTCAGACTCGAATCGCTCTGCTATTAGTCTGAGGAAACAGACAGCAACAACGCTGATTACAGCCACCGGCCTCAACAATTTTTTTTTCTAACTAGCAATTTCGAGTGCAAGTGCCACAGTGTCAGCTAAAGAAACACAACTGTGGGTTTTCTGCAGAGCGAAATGGTTCTGAAATGTCACTGAATAGCTCACAAAGGACGCCAATCTACGACAACAGAGACATAAGCATATAGGAGAAAGGGCCCACACATCCTCCTTTCAAAGGTATGTTGCTTACATGCATGTAATTTGTGAAACACACAGCTGTTTGATTCAGGGTTTTCACAGAAGTGTGACCAAAATCTGTTTGGAAAGCAACGGAGAGATTCTTCCGAAAGTCACAGAATTTGGGGTGTGGGGAGATGACTCTATGTTTTACACATAAATAGATGTCCTACCTAGTGAATGATAGCCTTCAAGTTTCCAAGACATCAGTGATAACTGTTACTTGGTGATTATATCTATCATCTCCACTTAAGCTGATATACACGTTTGCAAAGGTGGCCCAAATGTTTCTATGGCAATATGCAGTAGCAACAGGACCTCCGAGAGGAAAATAGGAAATGTTGATTCCTCAAAATTCCTTCCAGGGACGTCCCTATGGCTCATCTGACACTCACATGGCCCAAGTACAGGATGGCAGGCATGTACGTGATAAAAGGGCCAAACGTGACTAAGGCTGCGTCTATCACCAACTAAAATAGCTCCTCTGGGTTGTTTAGTTTTTTTCTTACTTAAATGTCTATTTGAAAAAAATTAAATGACTAATAGACCGGTGGTTTTAGTTACCCTGTATAAGAGTTCAAAGAGAAAATGAAACAACCTGTAGAAAGTTCTCTGTTAGGCTCCTATGTGAACATGATGCTTCGGGAGCAGCGACTGGGCAAAGGAAGCAGACTTAATCAGGCAACGTCAGGGTCAGGTTCAGCACTGCTTTCTGATTCCAGACACTCCTAAATTTGCAAGCAGATACGCAAACCATATTTGTGTCAAAGGAGAAAACTAGTCTTACTTTGAAGTAAAAAAAGAAATAAGGAATTTGGATGAAAATGACAACTTCGTATTTACTTTAAAAAAACACAAAGACCTAAAAATTGTGGCATATAATAAAGAGAAAGAAGCAATACTTTGAAAAAAACAAAAGGGAGATCACGACATCCTAGGTAAGCGATGGAGATAATTGAAAAAAAAATCTTGAGTCCGTCTTTTAGATAATATTTTTCTTTTACAATAAACTTGCTGTTTTTCACCTAGGTCACATAAAGCTTACTGCAGGTCAGGAAATGTCTTCTGTCTCCAAAGCATCTGACAGGAGTGAGTCACTTCCTATGATTTATTTTTTCCATTTCTCTGTTTATAGATAGATATTTTTCTGCTTGGGATAGATTTAATATTTTTTTTCTTTTGGTCTACATTTATTCATAAAGACTTATCTTATTTTCATACATAATTCCTTTAATTTCCTGTCTGAAATCCACCTGTAGAATTATACTTCCTGCTCTCTATTTACATCCTGTTTAAAGATGCCACTGAAAGTATATCAATTTTTTATTCTAGGCAATAGGAAAATGGGTAAATAACACACTTAGGTGTCCATGTGTTTGTACTGTTTATGGAAACATATATAATGTATATAAATCTATAAACAAAAAAATTTAGTTTATTCAAGTTAGGATTATTAAAATTGATCCTGGGAACAAAATAATACACCTTTCTAGGCATTCATCCCTACTATAGAGACGGAGAAAGAAAGATTGTGAGAGGGAGACACACACATTCAGATGAGCCTTCAGGGAATTGTATGAACTTTTGAACCAGAGGCAGAGAGCCAGAGCCCAGCCTGTTCCCACTTTAATAAACATTTTTTTTCTTCAATTAATTAAGGTTTGGAAAGAAAAAAAAACCACAGAAGAGAAGTAATTTAGCATGCGATGCATACTTTACAGATGGATCCTACCTTCGGATGCTTATTAAATCTATGCATGATTGCGCTGGAGAAAATTAATTGGATTGTTTCTCACTATTCAAAAGGGGGTTGCAAACAGCTCAAAAATAAAAAGGAAAATGAAGCAAGGTTGTTGTTGTTGTTTAAAAAAAACAAACAAACAGCTACAGTGTAAAAGGAATACTTTCAAAGTCCTAAAACAAGTAATACCCACAATTGGCCTAAGAGTGCAAATGATTCCTTTAAAATTTTTGATATTTCAAAATTAACCGTGCTGTCAGAATACATATACCTACTTTAAGTTTACAAATATTCTGGCCTAACTGAAATTTTCTACTCAGTGGCGTTTGAACTATTCAATTAAGTGGTGTGTTTTTGTTCAGATCCTACTGTGAAGGAAGATTTACATGGGCAGCTGGGAGTACACACTGGCACCCATTCACTGTATCTTGGTTAGCTGGTATTCTCTCCATTCTAGTCTTTAGAAAAAGTGATAAATTCCTAATTTTGGGGTGGGGATTATAAAATATTGTAAAAATATTCAGAATGTAGATAATTGTTTGCATTTTTATCAGTCTTAATTACTAAAAAAGCACAGAAGCTTCAGAAATTCGAGCATTTTTGCCTTTAATGAAGTCCTGTTAGTAGAAATTGAACTGTAACATCTCTCTTAGACTGTCCTGAAAATGACCTTCATCAAGCTTGAAAGGACCACTCTCTGTCTTAGGAGCTAGAAGAGCCATTAATTTTCCTAACTCACTCTTTTCCAGATTAAAAAAAAAAAAATCCTTGTCTTCCTTCATTACAGATGCTCCTTTGGATGTGACCCATGCTGTTGTTGACTTGACTAAAAACATTTTGCTTAAGAACTTATAAACTTACTTGATTCCATGACTCTAATGGATGGTGGTTTTATTTTATTCTTCCTCCCACTCCAAATCTATCCATCAGTCTCTCTAATCCCCGGTTAACATGTGTAATTATTCTGAAATATTTATCATGACACAAATTTTGCTAAGAGTAGCAAACTAAAGACATACCATAAGTAAAAAGATCTGTCCTATGTACAACAGAGTTTATAAGAGATGGATAAAAATACAGATACATTAACATCAGGCTCAGTTCATATGGTGTCTTTCACAAGTAGATCTCAAAAGAACAACATAATTGACCTTATAAACAGTTAAAGATATCATCAACCCCTAGTTAGGCTGGGGCAAAGCAAGATGATGTGGTGAGACAGGTAGAGCTGAAACTTGAAAGACAAGGATTAAACTTCTATTCCCTTGCTTTACTTTTAAAAATCAGATCTACCACCCTTTTAGAACAGCAACTAATTAAAGCTAGAATCTTATCAATAATCAAAAACATCTGGTTCAATCCAGGCACTACTCAGAAGAGAAAAATCCACGCTGCTATGAGAAACTCAGGTCAAAACAGAGCTGATGCCTAGTGCTGCCAGAGTCTTTCTAAATGTGACATAAAATGAGTAGTACCTATTTTACTGGCTATTTAGAAGAACAAACAGGAATATATGGGACTGGACCTATAGAACTTTACCATTGCGAAAGACAGTTTAGCTTAGGTATTAAAATAGGGCCAGCCTCAGAGATTTCAGCAGTCTTACTTAAGCCAAACCACACTGATAGTTACAAAAATGTCTGAATAATAAAGATGGGAAAAAGTCAAGAAGGGAGATTTCTTAGTACAAGGCACCTGAACCTATTTCCCTGCCCAGAAAGATCTCTTCTGTTTGCTGCACTCCAACCTTGAGCAGCTACCCCCCAACCCCAGGGTAACTGCAGCCTATGCTTGCGCATTTGACCGGTCTCCTGATTCCAGACTTTCTCAGATGATACAACATTTACCTTTTAATGTTCCCTTGCAATTGACACAAGCCCTACCCTCTTCAAATATGGAGTTTTGCAAATCAAAGTACTATAGGTCATCCCTAACGGTCATCTTTAAAGTGCTGGGACTTCCTCTGTATGGAACCTGTCACATTAGGGAAATTTATACTCTTCCTGCAAAAGGTCCAAGAGGAGCACCAGTAAGCGACTAGTCCGAAGCTACAGGCAACGCGGTTTTGGTAGCATGGACGACTTGGGCTCTGCTTGGACCAATTCATACTGAGTATGTGAAAAGGTTACCAGAATTGAGATGCCAAAAGCACAAAATAATTCTAGGAGGGTCGATGATGAAATTCATTTTAAGGAATCCGAGAGTTTAGAATAAGTTTTGAATTTTGAGGTACTTAGTGTAAGAACACAAAGAGTTAAAAGGTAAAACTGCAAAATCCCTAAATGACTTAATCTTTAATTTGTATTTCTTACACACCTTACAATGAATGAGTACACCATTTTCCTGGAGCAAAGACCTCACTGATGACTAGGGAATTCGATTCAAGACACTATACTTTGATTTAGCAAATCTCTGTATTCATTTATTACATGGGATCCTGTTTTCTCCAAGGAGTTAAACTCCCTCTATAAGGTAAAGAGCTTAATCACTCTGGGATGAGATATTTTTTCTATTTTCCAATGCAATTACTCTTTGTCTTAAATCTAATTGAATTCATTTTCCATGTTAGTGGGGGAAGGGAGGTGGGTAGGAGAGATGCAGCATATGTTAGAAGATAAATAGCGTAAATTGTAGACTTTTGATATACAGGATTTTTTTTAAAGCCAAAAAACTGGCAAAAATATTTAAATATTCAGTGGTGTGGTGGGGGCAGAGGGAGATTTTGGCCCTTGAGAATCAGATTTGAGGTATAGAGAACATCAGGGACATCATGTAAGGAACATTCATATTTATAATTTAAAAAGTACCTTGAGATTCTTTGGATAAAAAGCACCATATAAATATGAACATTTTCACTTCCTGTGGGTGATCCCAGACTGTTGACATCACAGCATAAACATAGTTCAGTAGTCAAAGGGATAGAAACTCTTACGTGGATTGGGCTTTTAAGCCATTTTCTCTTCCTTGAGTTGACATACAACTTGGCTGGCTCTTTTCCCATTTTCAAAGTTCCTGTCCTTCTCCTGTCTTTGTGGTGTCACTGTACTGTCCAGCATTTGCTTTTATACGAATCAGCTTTATTATTGAAAGAAGTAAACATTTATCTTGGATCTATCTGGCATAGTGTTTTCCACCCTCAGTATTTTTGGTGTCTAAAGGGAGGAAATCCTCCAGGTACCATGGAAGCAGGGAGGGGGGAGGCAGTCACTCTGTGGCACACTGTAGAACAAGAGACTCTTATTATCTCAAGGTTCTTTCAAGGTTTTTAGGATCTGACATAATTTGAGAGTTTGAACCACACAATGACATTTGGGGGGGTTCAATTTGATAAACACTTATTGAAAGTCTAATATATACTGCTACCTGTGAGATATATAAAAATAATTAAGACACAATCCCTGCTCTCTGGAGCTCACAATCTATGGGAGAAGCCCACACATGTGAGTACTATAATGCAAGGCATGTGGTGGTAACAGCCATAACAGAGGTATGAGGCATTGATCAAGTAAAATGCAAGAGAAGGACATGTTGAGTCCAAGTGGGGGCACCTAGAAAGCCATGCTGAGAAGAGTTTGAGTGGAGCCTTGAAGGACCAGTGGAATGTGGGTGGCTGGAGAGGTTGGGAAAGGCATTCCAAGTGGAAGGTATAGGGCTGAATTTCAGGAATGATGAATAATTCCATAAGGCCAGAGTTCAGGGCATGAGTTTCAAATGTAGGAAGTAAGAGGAAAGATAGGTTGTGAAATACAATTCATATCTCAGACAGTGATTTCAAATCCTCCCCCAAAATAAGCCAAGATGATAAAGCTGCAGTGTAACCGAACAATGGTTCGTAACAACGAGGTCTCCCAGCCTGTTGCTCTCCGTGTGCTCAAGAAGTTCTGGCTTCACTGGCTCAGCTTCTTCCCAGGCCCACCCCCATCCAAGGAGGCTCTGCCATTCTCAGACAAGTGTCTTGGCATTTTGTGATGCAGTAAGGGGAGAAGGAGGAGGATGAGATAGAGGAGTTTGAAAGGGCAGAGGTCACTTGGATAAACAGTGAAGGACAGAGAAGAAAGAAGCACTCTCTATCCCGTATGGCTGAGGATCTGAAGAGATCAGACAGAATGGCGTATTTGAGAAAGTTCTGGGGCAGGAGAGCAAGAAGTTCTGGGGAGTGGTAGGGATTTCAAGGAGGGCAAGTTGCCTTCTAAAAAATGCCAAATGTATTTTTGAGACCTGAAATGCTTACTCTTATTGTGCTTCTGTGGATGTGACATGTCTTCAGGACCGGGTCCTTGTGTCAGCAGGGATAATAGGTAAGCAAAGATTGAGGACAGCTCAGTGAGAGATCATATGTGATTTTCCAAGGACTGGAGGCCATGGCTCCCATTATATCAGGAGACAGAGAGAGATGAAGGCTGAGCCTGAAAATGAAGTTGGATCAGTAGCTTTTACTATTTCATTTTTTAAGTTATTTAAAAAGATTTTTATTTATTTATTTGACAGAGAGAGAGAGTGAGCACAGGCAGGGGGAATGGCAGGCAGGGAAGAAGCAGACTCCCTACTCAGCAAGGAGCCCGATGTGGGGCTTGATGCCAGGACCCTAGGATCATGACCTGAGCTGAAGGCGGCAGCTTAACCAACTGAGCCACCCAGGTGCCCCAGCTTTTACTGTTTCATACCTCCATGAATTCTCCATTTAATGTTTAATATTTGTTGAATAAATACATTGAGATGGTTCTCGCCATGTATTATTTACTGCTTAGCAGTAATTCTTATTTTCTTGACCATCATACTTCTTTAGGAACTTTGGCTGTCCTAAACTTCTACTCTCCATTTTCCCCAAGCCCTGGGCCAATCCCTACCCCATGTTCTTTACTCTGAGGACATGGTTTTGCCCTCCCCTCCCTTCAAGTAAAAAACATCTCTGCATCTTTACCCCCTTCTATCCTTGAACTTTAAGAAGTGAATGCTTTGCCTTTTAGCTAAGACTAATTCTTGAATTTATTATCCAAAGCACTTCCACCTTTTCCAGGACTTGATTCTACCCATTATCTTCTCTTTCTTTCCCATTTGCCAGAAAATCAGTTCAATTCACCTTTCCTACAACAAAAACAAAACAACCAAAAAAGCTTCTCTTCCCTGCTATGACTTATCCACACCCCCGCCCTCGACCTTTTTTGGGCCAAATTTTAAAAGCAGTGTAAACACTCTCTAGTATCTCATGTCTTACTCACTCCTGAATCCCTAAAACCAGGCTGTTGCTTTCACTAGTCTACTTAAATTACTTCTTGAAAGAGTACAAATAACTTCTTGTTTTGTTTCTTGTCTACTCCCACCATCCTTGACCCCTAGGCCCATATCTAAAAGCTTATGAACATGAAGGGGGTACTGGTAATTACTTACATAACCCTGCAACACCCAGCATTATGCCTTGCATAATGAATCTGAATTTCTTCAGCCTTCCTCATGGCCCACATGACTCCTGGTCTTCTACCATGTTAGGAACTTGGCAATGGTTTTAGATGTTACAGCTGGTATCAGGGCATGTAGCTTTCTCTAATGAGTTTAGAGAATTAGAAAACATCTCATCCTCAGTTGTTGGCAAAAAAATTATTGAAACTCTCATTTACCAGAAAGTATGGTGGAGATTGTGTTATTTTTATTTTGCTGCTAAAATATACAAAACCCCAAATAGATAGCCAACATGAAATGTGTATCATGATGGTCAATGGTATTGATCAGCAATTCAGAAGTGATGAGTTCAAGAAGCACTGATTTGCCAGACTTACCAAGTGGCCTCCTGTTGACACAAACAGAAACCACATTGTAGTATCTTGTTTTGTTCAATAAGCTTTATGTCTTGAGAAACTTCCAGGAAGTTCTACAGGTGACTAAGACATAACAAATACTAAAACATAACCAGGAATTGAGCCAGTCACTAAAAATATAGTAAATAAATAAATAAAATAAATGTGTTTGCCTGCGTGTGCATGCATGTATGTACATATACACATTTTTTTTAAAAATAAGTTCCATGCCCAGTGTGGAGTCCAACTCAGACTTGGGTCTTGAACTCAGACTCTCAGATCAAGACCTAAGCTGAGATCAAGAGTCAGATGCTTAATCTCAGAGTTGTGGGATCAAGCCCCAAGTCAGGCTCTGCACTCAGCAGAGAGCCTACTTGAGGATTTCCTCCCTCTTGTCTCCCCCTGCTCATGCTCTCTCTCTCTCACTCAAATCAATCAATAAATCTTTCTAAAAAATATGATTCTTTTCTGAGAAAGGTACAAGAACCCATATTCTTGCTTGAAATCCAAATGTGTAAAGATAATCAATGAGATGTAGGAACTCTTTTTTACTTCTACATTTCTGTTACATGTCTTCTATTGCTATGGAATTTTGCTAACAGGACATGGAGTCCTCTTTTCCCATCTCTCACCAACTCCTCCATTTCAATGAGATCCTTTAGGTCTGGTGAGGAACAGCTCAAGTGTCACACGATTCCTTCACACATGCTCATCCTGGGGTTACCCTGCCACTTCTCTACCCCACACTGCTCCCCAGCTTACTGTAAGTCACATGAAATGCCCAAGAAAGCTAGCCATACTGGCTTGTTACAGTTGTTCACTTGTAGCTTTCTTTTAGCCTATCCACCAAAAATGTAAAGAATGCATGAGTTTCTGTGTGGTTTTCTAATGTTAAGTCAAGATCCATCCTCTTTGTCACTGTTTGGTTCAACAGTTCAGGTCAACAAACACTTTGGGAGTACTTATCCTGTGACAGGCATCGTGCTAAGGCCCTCAAGGAACCAAAGTCCAGTGGGAATAGAGATTTGTAAACAAAGAATTCCAATATAATGTTGGCAGTGGTTTGAAAAAGTAAAATCACAGGGATTGGGGAAAAAAAAAAAAAAGAACAGACTATGTTTTGGGCAATTCTATATTTTAAGATATGATTTAAAAATTTTTTTCTTTTTTTATGAGAGAAAGAGAGCTTAAGTGAGAGCATGAGCAGGGGGTAGGGTCAGAAGGAGAGGGAGAAACAGATTCCTTGCTGAGCAGGGAGCCCAATGCGGGACTGGAGGTTGACGTGGGGCTCCATCCCAGGACTCCGGGATCATGGCCTGAGATGAAAACAGAAGCTTCACTGACTGAGCCACCCAGCCAGTGTGATACAACTTAAAATTTAAATTAAATTAATTAGATTTAATTAAAAACCTAAATTTTGTCTTAAAATTTAGAATTTCCCGAATTTAAAACTTAAAATTTGTTTTTAAAGTTCATTTAAATGTTAAATAAATAAATAAATAAGTACAAAGTAAAAGGGGGGGGAACCAAACTATTTGCAAGTCACTGAACAGATTCCTTTCAAAACAAAGCTCCTTAAAGGCAGTGAACGTTTTATTCAACTGTAGCGGGGAAAAGAAGGATTAGAGAATCTCGCTACAACTAGCAACTTAAAATTTATCTTTCAGTTATGCTAAACAGTTACCAGACAGGGAGCAATCCAGTGTCACTGTCCTCTGACACTGTCGTCGTAGGGAAGGGAATCTTTTTATTTCCATACTGTTTTCTTTTTTTTTAAGGCCCTCCTTTCCTAGATAAAATCCCATTTTATCTCAACCCCTTCAAATAACCTGTGAATAGTCTTTACATGAACGTCTATGTGATCTGTCAAATAGTGCTCTGCAGTCTTAGAAATACAAATAGATGAACATTTTGCTCTGACAGAGCACTTTACTTATCTGGTTTCACTACAACTCTATGACCTAAGTTGTTGAGTGAGCACTCCAAGACCTTACTGAACACACATAAAGGAGGCAGATGTAAAAGGCGGAATGTTTTCCTTCATGTACCTCTAATTTTGTGGCTATAGAACCATCTTATGTAAAACAAAACAAAACAAAACAAAAAACCATACGTGTTAATATTAGCTTTCTGACAAAAATGTCTGTAAAAGATACCTGGCTTGGGGAAAAAACCTTTGAAAATTTGACTCCAATGGCTATTCTGAAAATGAAATACAGTCCTCTGAATTTATCATACCTTGGACATATAGGACATATAGAAGGTTATTAGATAATAAGGGGACATTTCCTTGCTATCTATGAAATAAATTGCCAGTCCTTGGGAAGCTACAAGGCATGCAGCTGAGTAGACTAGTCAGGAGTTTGAACACTGAGGTTGTAACTGGGAATAATATGTAGGAACATCATGATACATGAGATGTTTTATATTTTGTTTTTATCACATCACCTCAACAGACACTAAGGAAACAGAGGCAAACTCTGGAATGACTGAGTTTTAAAGCTGAAAGAAAGAGTTTTAAATTCATAACCAGCTGTATTACTTGATTTTAAAAGAAGAGATGATTTGTTACTTCTAGCCACATACCAAAGCATTATGCAACTAAAGCAGTTATGAGTTAAGCATATGGACCCCTGCAAAACACTTATTTTAGGTAATAATGACATTTATAGAAATTCTCACATATGCATCTTTGGCACATGAAACTTTGAGATACAAAGAAAAGATGTCTCTAACCTTTCCAGTTCCTGGTTCTATCATAAAATAGAGATAAAGATATTTTGGAAAGGGGTTTTTTGAACATTACAATAGGAGAATAAAAAACAAACCAAAGGAGTGGAAAATAAATGCCAGGGGAAAGGATTGGTGGTCCTTACCTTCAGCTGCAGAAGTGATGCTGAAGTTGTAGAAGGTAGAGTAGCATTGTGTAGAAGACAGAGAAAAACTCATCGTTATTTCTAAAGAGTGGAGAAGTGGGCTTCCACGGCATCATAAGGGACTCAGGCTAGATATTAGGACTACAATCCTGATAGGAATAGCCATTAACATAAAATAGCTTGTTAAAGGAGATAATGAAATCTCTTTCTCAAAATATCAATTAAAGGAAGATAATTCTTCATCCTTCTGAGAGAGTTTAGATACAGTTTTTCCAAAGGAAAGGAATGAGCAGGCTTGTTTTCCAAGGCAGCTTTCAATTCTTGAATTACATAACATTGAATCCAAAATGGTTACCCTACTTGTGGAGCTAGAAAATCATTGAATTTAAAGTTTTTTTTTTTAAGAGTAATAACTTTAGAGACCATTTAGTTCAACTTCTTATTCTGTATATTGAGAGTCATATAAATGTAGTAGAGAGGTTAGCAAACTATGGTTCACGGACCAAATCTAAGAGACTCCTTCTTTTCATAAGGCCTGTAAGCTTAGAGTGGTTTTTTTTTTAATTATTTTTCAACTTTTTTTTTCTTTTTCACATTTTTTTTGAATGGCTGGGTGAAAAATTAAAATAATATTTCATGCCAAGTGAAAATTATATGTACTTAAAATTTCAGTGTCTACAAGAAAAGTTTCAGTGTAACACAGCCACATTCATTTACCTACATATTACAATATCTACATATTATCTATGGCACTTTTGCCACTACACTGGCACATTTACCACTCTAGAGACTACATGGTCTGAAAATCCCAAGACACCATATGGCACTTTACAGCATAAGTTTGCTGACCCCTGGTGCAGTGGGTGAAACACACAAGGTCTAGAGCTAGACTCCCCACCTGGGTGTGATCCTGGAAAAGATGGCATGCCTCAGTTTCCTGATCTGTAAACTGGGGACAATAATGGTACTTACCTGATAGGATTGTTGTAAGAATGAAGTGAGGGAGCTTCAAACACTAGGGTCTGGTATATAGCAAGAATTCAGTTACCTGTTCGGTATTCTTATTATTAGGTAGGAAGAAACTGACTCACGGCAAACTGGGAGAATTTCTTGATTCTCCTTGCCTACACTGGGTTGGTTGTCTTTTTTATTTTCTATAATGCCTGACAAAGAAAAACATTCTTGTGACATTTTGGTTGCTGTTTTTAAACTACCTCAAGGCCACTGTAAATGAGAACTTCAGTTTCATCAGACTGGTCTCCTATCAATCCTGTGACCTATCGTTGCCCAAAGGCAACTTGTGGAACATTTGAGATTTTCAGGTCTTTACCTCAAACTTCTGGAAATCAAGATTTTTCTTTATGCTTTCTAAAAAGGATAATCCATGTCCCTTACAATTCAAAACTGATGAGCCTACTGGGTTTTTTTTTTCAATATTTACAGCAAAAACTTCAGAAACAAAAAACTGAGGCATGCATACAGACACCAGGTTCTGAATGATCGCAGGTTATTCTACGAGCATCCAAGGATATTTGTTATTCTTGGTAATATCTCTTACACCAAGTAGGATGTTCTGTTTACTAGCCCTGGACAACCACCCTTCCTGAAGTTTTGTTCATAAGAAGTCTTTCTTCATTAAATCCGTTCCCAAATGGTCCCTTCATTATGCCACGTTTCCTTGTCAGGTGGTACACAATTTTAAAAAATTCTACATTTGTCACTGCTGTCTAATTCTGCCCCAGTTTTTTCTCTTTCTATGGAATCATTCCTATCTTGCAACAAAATTGTATTCTGTAGGACCAGGCATGCAACTTTTTTGGGGGGGGCGGGTATCACCTCATACTACTTAGTTGAAGTTTTTTTTTTTTTAAGATTTTATTTATTTATTTGGCAGACAGAGATCACAAGCAGACAGAGAGGCAGGCAGAAAGGGGGAGGAGGGGAAGTAGGCTTGCCGTTGAGCAGAGAGCCTGATGCAGGGCTCGATCCCAGGACCCTGAGATCATGACCTGAGCTGAAGGCAGAGGCTTTAACCCACTGAGCCACCCAGGTGCCCCTTAGTTGAAGTTTTTTATGTAGTAGACTTTTTACAAATGCTTCTTGCATTAATAAAAGAATAACCACAAATACACCCAATGAACAGAATTTTAACTTAGAGATGAATCAAATAATCCTTGTCTACTACCACCAAGATTGTGGAAATGATAATTTGTTAGTACATGGATTTAAAGATCGATTCTAAGAATTAAAACAGATCAGTAGTATAGAAGTACCTTAATTAAAACGGAGACTACAACCCATGATAGAAAGATTAACTCTAGATCCTTAATGCTTACTCCTTTCAGATACTCTATGACACTGGAAAACGCTGGATGTGATGTGGATACCGTGGCCTTTGGTAAAATCTCATCTACTTTTTAAAATCTGGCCATAAAGGATTATGTTGAAATCCCACACCAGTATAATTTTCATCCACATGTATAATACACCGAGAGCAACATTACTTAATATATGAGTATGTGAGGTATATCTTATTATAACAGCAGACAAGCAAACTCAATGTGTCCCAGGAAGGGGTCTTTTCCATTAACGTTTATAAAGGCTTTCATTTCAAACTTTCATTAACATCTGACAAGCAAGCTGAAAAAGCTTTGCTCAGAGCTTGGGTTAGGGGCAAAATGCATTTTGGCAAAACTATTCCAAGATTACACTGACTGGCTGTGCGAGAATATACTAATTTGTTTTGTTTTGTTTTGTTTTGTTTGGAGTGTGGAGAAAAGAGAGAGAAAGGGAGAGAGGAGTCATGGACCCTACTTTATGGTTGCCATGGAGGCAAGGTCAGCCTTCCACACTTGGATCTACCAGCAGAGTTCAGACAGGTCAACGTGTGACCGGCTCAGGCCCTGGGGTTAAAAGTTCAAGCAGCGATGGAAAAACCAATATGTCCACGCAGAGTATGCTGTACAATTTATTTCAATTTACATCAAGCCATGCATATAAAATTTAGATAAATTCCATTCAAATCTGATGTTGCCTGACACACAATGTATGCAAACAGATGTCTGTGGGGCTTTTTCTGTGCTTTAGAAAACAACATTAAATTTAAAAATATGTCTCTGGGATTTCTTTATTGAATTACAAAATGAACATAATTTTAACTTAAATGTTTTCATTCTTTCTTCCAATTTTTTTTTGTGGGGGTCTTAATAATTTCTCAGTTCTCAATCTACTCTATGTCATATTAAAGAGGATAATGTATATTTACAACGACAGCTTCACTGTTATTGTAGTTATAGATTCTATTTATATCCCTTACCACTTTCTGCAAATATTTAGTGATTGATATTTCTGATTTATCTCTGGCTTCTCCCCTCATCTCCTTTACTTTCTACATGGAACAGAGCAAGGATTCCGGAGGCTGCAGGTCATCTTCCAGCCACAAGGTGGCTCCCCCCACCCCTTCTCTAGAGCCAACAGGGTGCTCACCTTTGCTGAATGCTGCTGGCCCTCTAGGATTCACAGGCTAATTATGACTCTTAAATATCATTATTTTCACTGTGAATTGAATGGATAATAACTCAGAACCTGGTGCAATAAGACACAAGACAAAATTGATCTTCAGAAAGAGGAGAAAGGAAAAGATTTTGGTGTCCTGCCTGACCGCTCTTCACCTATCCTTTCAAGGGTACAACTCACTAACCTTAGAGCAAAAAAAAAAGGAAAATAATGATGCGCTCTAGAGGAACCCAGTTTTGTTGCCAAAGAACAGTGACACAGAACAGACAAGGCAAAATTTCAAAAAAAAAAAGTATGCAACTTTGTTCACTCAAACTGGAGCCTGCGTTTGCAGTAGGAAAGGGATTTGAGCTTTCTGGTTCTGGTAACTTCCCCACAAGGAAGTTTTCATAAGGGCTTTGCAGCAATTTCTTGAAGTCCTGCACCATGTCATAGATGAAGAGCAGTGATCTCTAATACTGCAAGGCTTTAAAAGGAATAGAAACATTACATATTTACTTCTTGCTGCTTAGGAAACAGAGTCCATATTTCACAAATGTGATTTTTACAGCATACATCATCATTTTCTACAGATGAAGTAAACATAAAGAGACAAATCATTCATCTGATTACATGGAAATTCTTTCCAAAAGTCTGAGTCCTAATTTCTCATGTTTTCCATTTTCTGTTCCAGGGAGAAGTGATTTGGGCAAGTTTCATTTTCCTCATCTGTAAAATGGAGATAAAAATAGGAACCTATTCCTCATGGGATTTTTGTCAGGACTAAATGAGTTAATATATGTTAAGCACTTACAAGGTACTTAACAAGGGTAATATAAATGTTTGCTATTATTATTATTATTATTATTTATTTGAGCTCAGGACCTCCTCATTTGCAAGTATTTTGTGACACAAACATTTGAGACAAATGAACTTTCATGGATTTTTGTAAAGACATGAATGTATCATTTTCTAGATACCTGAGTATTCTGATCAGGGGCAACTGATGGTGTCTGGGTTTTTTCCTCCCCAAGAACTTAAAAAGATATATAAGCATTTCTTCCCAATTCATGATATTACTTTCAATATGACATTAAAAAAATAAACTGCCAATTTCTAACTCTAAAGCTTGTTTCAGATATTACCTTGGCAAATGCATCATTTTATTAAAGCAAACAACTATAAGTGGTTGTTCTGATAACTTGGTTACAATGTGCGTATTAAGTCTTAATTTTCATTTTTCACTGTATTAAAAAAAAAATCTCAGTATCTCACTCATGCCAGAATGTAACTTTGCTAAGCCTCTTGTTAAACTTAGAACATATGAGTCCCCTGCTTCTAAAGTAAACAAACAATTTTGAATTTCCTTGTAAGCACTGCTTTGACAATTCCCAAACACATTTTCTAAGGGTACAAATGGTATCCTTAACTTAAGGTGATCTATAATAATTCAACCACGAGCAAAAGTTTATGTGGACATAAAATCCTGCATTCACATAAACCCTTGTTTGTATAAGGAAGGATCTTGTATACATAGATGTAAATATGTATGCATGTGTCAGCGTGTATATATACATATATGTCCACATATATGCCCTTCACATATATTACAAAAAGATGGAAATACATATTCAGAGACCGGGAGAGATAAGCACATCAATTTTCAATAGCCAAGGCAAGGAGTATGACATTTTTTAATACCTGCTATACTGTCATGCAACCCTTTAGTCTTTATTAACTCTGTCAGCTACTACTAGGTGCCTAGTAGACAAATGCTAGTTCTAGTCCTGACCATTTATTTCTGTTTGGAATTATTTCAAGCCTAACTCTTTTGAACTGCTTGCAAATGCTATCCTGATAAGTTGGCCTTGCACTCTGGACGGAGGAGGCTGGGGGGGAGACAGGAATCCTTACGCAAAACCAACTTGGCACATTTTTAGAGGGAAGCTTTCCCTGGCTTTGCCTGCACTTGCACAAACACAACTTCGGAAGACCCTCTTCCATTCTGAACAATGTGTATGTGTCACCAGCAGCCATGTCTTTTGTTGCCAGAAGCAGTTTTTGCTGCACGCATCAACTTTCACTATATTCTTAGCAACTCTTTCTCTGACGCTGGTTTCAGACATCAGTTAACAAAACCCCTTAAAGAACAGATGTACTGAAGAAATGCATCAATTTGTTATCTGTTACAGTTTGGGGATGTCTGTCCTGTGGGTTTTCTAGCCAAAGGCTTCTATGTTTCCCAAGAGAAATTTACTTTCATGAGAGGAGAAAATTGAGGCAAATCACTGCTGTTAGACCCTGAAGTCAGAGACACTGGTTTGTTGTCCTTCTGTACATGCGAAGAAAAAAAAGCCCACAGTTACAGAAACAGTCGTGTTTCAATCCATCCCTCATTCTTTCCCAGTGTGAAAAATTACAAATGAAACCAAATTTTTCTCTGTCAATAGAATGTGTATGATTACAGCTGTTCATATTTTCAGTCTAATGAAGGGCTGCACGTTTAATTGTAAGATTTATTAGGTACTGTACATTGCTGTGTACATGCAAAACAGTTAATCGACATCTAAAATGCTGGTTGTTTATTCTGACATTAATGATCATATTTCTTAATTTGAAACAAAAAGCATTTGGGGAAAATGTATTTTGTTCCTTCCAAATAAGAAATTAATAAATTCAATGTAAGAAATAAAAAAGGACTGGGGAAAAAATTATTGATTTATGTATGTGAGACTGGGGAAAAAAATAAAGATGCTTTTTTAAAAAAAGAGTCCATAATCCCCCATTCTGCTGGAAACAAGAGAGTTGATTGCCAGCTTTGTTTGATTTCACAGAGATCTCATACGAGGCTGGGTTCATAAACAGGTGAAATGATGGAGTTTATTGCAACGCACATCAACACTGAAACTAAATAACTGTGTTGCCATCTCAGTCCCGCTGAAAGACGGATGGTAAACTTGACCTGCCGCTGGTACTATCCGATTGCCATTTTTTATTCCCCCTTCGCCGCCCCCCCAGGCTGAGCCACGTTGAGTAAATGCATGTGCACGGTCAGGTCAGGCCCCGGGATCGGGTGAAACTCGGTTCACATTTGCATACAGGCGGAGCCTCACAATGAAAGCCCATCTGTTCCTGTCTCGGAGTACAAATCGAATGTCACCCAACTCACTGCAAACGACAGCAGCATGGCCATTAGATGGAGGAACACTCAGCTCAGGTTACGGATATGGAACTGCTGATTTGGGTTTAAATACCTGATAACTGAAGACTTTTCATTATATGTGAACAAAGAATGAACTTTGAACTGCTCAGGAGATACCCTCTCCCCACATTGGGCACCCCTAGTTCTATCCATTACTAATACTTAACGGCTATATTTGCCACTGTCTCTATTTTTTTGTATAAAAATTAGCCAGGCTGAATGTCACAATGTCCTAAATAATTGCAGGTTTTTGTTTTTTTTTTTTTTTGGAAGGGGGAAGGATAAGAGGTGGGGCGGCAAGGGATGTTGTAAACAGAAAATGAACTTTGAACTCTGTATGCCCTCAGAGGTCATTAATATCATGGCAGTGTTGTTTCTTGAACTTCTAAGTTTTACCAGGGTGGAAATTCTAGTTTCTAGAGTTTAACCAAAGTGTGAACTGCCCCAGATCTTTACCCCTCCCTTCCAAACCCATTCAGTCAAGTGAGGCACCTGTCTCCTAGAATCTTCTCTGCTCATGGGATTGTTTATTCCAAAATAGTTTATCAATCACGATCTGTGTCAGAGATTATTTTTCTGTTAAAATCTGGCAAGTATCTTAGAATTCACAGGCAGAAATCACATACATTCTGACACAAAAAAGGAGTTGTTTGAGAAGAAACACCAAGATAATGAGCCCATCCAAGCACTGAACATGATAAATACAAGGAAATTCATTAGCAAAAATATGGGTAGTTTTCATCAAATGCCTTTCTTGTCCTGTTTTATGGCAAGAATCTACTTCAGTGAATATCTTTCTAAGGACACAAGCATCTGGGGTTTGGTTACTTGTATTTATATTTGAAATCTTTCTGTATTCTGTTAAAAGAATAACATTTAACATTAAAATGCTATTTCAGTCATTAGCCAGTTTGTTTGAGCCCCAGTCATGTGTGGTGGCCCGTCCTCACACATGGCTCCACTGTAAAGAAGAAAAGACAGACTGGCTAGTTTTTCTTTTACCAGTTATGCTTCTGGGTTTCCAGTCAATAATAATGTCACTTCATGAATTGCAAATATAATACTTGATTGGGTGAAAAAAATATTTGAAAAAACATCTGCGAGAACTTTCTTGATTTGCTTTAAGCAGTTATATACTTTTTTGCATATATTTCTTTCTTAGAACACTGACTGCAACAATCTTATAGCATTTAATGTGTTGGGGTTACACATGGAATCCAGAATGTTTAAAGGCCATTGGCTCTTAAAGGCCGTGTCTCCTCAGACAGGGTTTCTTTACCACTATGTGAAACTATGTTCTTATTGTTTGTCCTTTAAAAATAATACCAGGGTAAAGAAAAGATTTGAGGGCTTTTTCTTTTTTCATCCCATGCAAGAGCTTACGGTCGACTTTAATGGAAGTTCTACATGCATTAAAAGAGAGAATAGACCCTTTGTTTCAGAAGAATGACCAAGACAAGGGTGAATTTTGGTTCCACTTTGTCAAGTTTAAGGGGAGACTGAATTCAGGAAAAGAGAGAAACCCAAACAACTTTCTTAGCTGTCCCCCCACTGCCTCCAATCTTAAACTTAAAATATTTTATTGTTATCTTGTAAACGAGTTAGGAATTTGCATTAGAGGACACGTGGCCATGTGATCTCTTGAAGATGAGCTGTTTATTTGCATTCCATGCAGCTGGATGTCTTGTGTGTGATCAGTAACAAAGCAGAAGAAACCAACAGGCAGGAAATAGAATACTAGAGGTATTCTTTCTGTCCACGTCAGGAGAAAATGCCCCATTAAGGAGGTGTGCCTACTTTAATTCTATAACCCGGGAGGGATATGAAATTCTGCTTGTTCTAAAAATGATAAAATAACTTGTTTATAGAAATATTGGTTGTTTGGTTTCTTGTTATGCAGTACTAGTGGGGGTGTGTGAACAGGAACCGAACCTTGAACTAAATTTCCCCTTTGAACTCATGACCTTTGACAAGATTCCCCATGCGTTCCCCTTCAGACAAATTTCATCACAATTACAGTCCCTTCCACTTGAGTTAAAGATATATAATCATTGATTTGACCTAATTACCTGATACATCCCTTTCTTTGCAAGGTGAAAGCTAAAATGTGTGAACAGAAGCTGACCTGTGAAGTTCTGATATCCAATTTTTATTCTAATTATCATAAAACACTTTCAGTCTTACTCTATTTTTCTCAAGTTTTCTTTTGGCCCCTTCCCTGAACCCACTATTCCTTCAAATTCAACAATGCCCCCTAGGTTTCAAGCTGCTTGGCAACAGACCTTCAAATGCATTATGCACTACATGTTCAAAGTGTCATTTTTAAACAAAAAACTAAAGACTAACTCTGCATTAGAAAGTCGTCACGAATCCCTGTCTTTCATGAAAAAGTCTTCTGAGGTGATAAAAGAGTGGAAACTAGAAAGTTCCCACAAGATTCTGAAATTATCTGACTTCTTAGCATCAATCTATTGATTCAGACTCTCTCCTAATAATTTACAAACTTCAGGTTATAAAATGGACACAGGCAATATCAATAGAGTTAGTATAATCAATTTAAACTATAGGGATTATCTTTTTAAAAAGAGAATGTGTGTGTGTGGGTGGAGGGATGTCTGCTAAATTTAGTGCAACAAATCCCAAACAAAGACTTCAGTAAGAAAGTTTAAATCATGGAATACATTTTTAAAAATTAAATATCTGATTTAAAAGCAAAACTAGAGTTGATAGAAACTATATAAATTCACTTTTAAAATGATATTTCTATCTTAAGTTACATTTTTAAGAGAAATAAACTGAAACCAGGGTATTCACTATCTTGTCTCAGACAACTGAAAAATAAAGATGAATTGCAAGAAATTAAATAAGAAAGAATAAACAAAGAAGAGATTGTTTTCACTTCTTTATGTCACAGTTTAAACTCAGGGCATCACATTCTCTTAAAAATGATAAGACAGTCAATTTTCCCTTAGTGTCATGTTTGCATCCTATCACTCCAATTGTTAATGGGCATTACAGGTGGAAAAAAAAAACTTGGAAAAAACATCTATGAAATCAAATCATCTGTTCTTTTTGCTAGAGCTGCTTGAGTCCTTTCTTACAAAATTAAACAACACTGAAAATGTAATCCTTCATCTGATCACCACTGTGGACCAGCATGCCAAGTTTTATTCTTAGCATCCCAAGTTTTATTCTCGGCAATTAGTTTTAATTATACTTTGAAACCAAAGGCCTAAGCAAACAGGGGGAGAAAAGTATGTGGGCAAACTTTCTAAGTAGGAAATTATCACAGTGTGCACTGAAGCAAATCTTTGATTAATGTTTTATGATGTCAAGTGTAACTAGGGCTGGACAGACATTACAAAATAGGCTGGAAGTTTCCCATGATGCTGGGCTATTAGGAAGAATTTTTAAAGGAAGGAGTTCAAATCTGCTACCTTCCTTCATTTATAAAAGTACAATTATAATGCACTCTGCAGAATACTTGAAAAACGCACATTTCTACTTCCATTTCTGCCCAAAGACCCGAGGTACAGCCAAGGAAGCACAGAAGAGTGTCACAGAACTTCCTTGAGGAGATAGCAACATTACAACCAGATGGCTGGGATCCATGTTAAAAAATACCATCCTTTATTTATAAAAAACATTACTTCTGGTTTGTGTTTGGCTATCATAAGGACCTTTATCAATACATATTAATTTTGGTCTACCAGGCAACACTCCAGAAAACAGAGAAATAGGGTAGTCATTCAGAAATGGATTTGGCATTATTCTGAACCTCAAGATAGTTCAAATGTCAAGATGTCAAAATGGATGGGTAGCAAATTATAACTAGAAGAAACTGGCTCACTTGCAGGTGGGAATTTTAGGCTTGAGGAATATATTAAAAAAATTTGCAGTCATCATAATTTTAGGACTGACACAAACATGGATAGAAATGCTGGAGTAGAGTATTCAGGGGAAAAGGACAAATGTTATATCCCTGGGGTGCAGGGGGGTGCTGTGAAATGATCCTCCACAGTTGAGATTCTTAATGTGGTATCTGTGAACACCCTGAAATTATATGCAAATGTGCATGTGTGCTTGCCTGTGCATGCTCATTTTTATGGCACAAAGAGCCACTGCTACATAGTGATAAGAAAAAGAATAAAAGCACACAAAAAATGATTATTACATTTCCAAAGAAAAGATGTTGGGAGCCAACTAACAGCCACCACCATCTTTCACTTAGAACAGCAGTTTTCAAACTTTTAAAAATTGATTGCCCCATTGGAAATTTTTCATTAGACACAAAAATATATGTATATTAATTTATAAATTATATACCTATGCTACCACTAATCCATTAATATTAGAAAACCTTGATTTTGGGCGCCTGGGTGGCTCAGATGGTTAAGCATCTGCCTTCAGCTCAGGTCATGATCCCAGGGTCCTGGGATCAAGTCTTCCGTCAGATTCCCTGCTCAGTGGGGGGTCTGCTTCTCTCTCTCTCCTTGCCTCTCCCCCTGCTTGTGCTCACTTTCTCTCAAATGAATAAACAAAATCTTAAAAATAAAAAGAACAACTCAATTTCACATGCACACACGCACACATTCCACTATTTTCTCCCTGTTTGTGTAGATCATCTAGTACATCTTGTTCTGCTCTTTCCCCTCTTCCACTCCTATGTCCCTTTGAATCAAGTCTCCAAAGAGTAACTAGAGAAATCTATTAGAAATATAAATTATACCTTACCATGGCTTCACAGACCCTCCAGGATTCAGTTCTTTCTGCCTCTTCAACCTCATTGCCTCACTCTGTCTCACTCACTTAGCTCTAGCCACACAAGCTTCTTAATTATTCCTTGAACTCTTCAAGATGGTTTCTACTTCCCAGGCTTTGTTTCTGCTGTTCCTTCTGCCTGGAACGCTTCTCCTTCAGATCACGGCATGGTGTGAACTCTCACTGCGTTTAGAGGTCTGTCCCAAGAGTCCAACTGCCATCCCTTTTCAGTCATTTTCTGTCTGTGCCCTCTACTCTTTTTTTTTTTGTTTTGTTTTGTTTCTGAGCATTTACCATGGCCTGACATTATACTATCTATCTCCCCCAGTAAAATGTAAGCTCCATGTGGCTAGGGACTTTGTCAGTTTCATCCCTGTGTCCCCAACAAACTAGTATAAGGTCCAGCAGACAGTAGGTCCTCAATGATAAATGAATGAAGAACAGTCAAAGCAACTGACACACATTCCACCTGCTGTTTGTTTGAAAATGAACCTCAAAGGAATGTTTACATAACAGAGGCCAGCACACTAACATGAACCGTCAGCTAAACCATCAGCTAAAAATCAGCTCTCTCTTTTCTCAACTTCCCTTACTCTAAAACCACATCTTCTTTATGGTACCTATTACTCTTTCTTTTGTATCATGCTTATTTGCATACAGATCTTGTCTCCCCTAGTAGCCTTTGTGGGAAAAATCCCAATCTAATCCTTTATTTTACCCCTCACCACTTCCAGCATGTAGCAGGTGCCCAGCCTCCGGGTTGCGGGTGGGACTGACAGTCACATCCTGGTCATGACAAATTGAGGTCCAGCTGCTCATGCAAGAGTGAGGGTTGCCAGCCCCGTGGAGCTACCCTAAACGATGATCCTTGACTCTACACTCAGATGAATGTTCATGGGCATTCATCTGTTGACAAGGCTGAATGAAGAAAAAAGACTCAGACTGGAAATGAATCTATGAAAAATCACCAATTCCTTGCATGACAATGGAGGAAAAAACATCTCAATGTTGATAAAAGAATGATGAACAAAAATAGAGACTAAACTTAAATGATCAGATGACCTTCATTTCTTTTTTAGAGGTCAATTCTCAACAGAAGTAGAAATATCACAAACATGGAACTTACATAATAATGCCTAGTAGAGATACATATACTGTACTGAACAAACTTAAATCAAGTTATGCAATAGGAAAAACTTTAAGGACGATGAAATGAAAGGGCTCAAAATGTTCAGACTAAGCAAAATATTCTATACTTGGATCAGTAGGCTGGTCATATAAAATGTCCATAAAAATCTCCTAAAATAAATTCAAATGTACTTGGACATGAATAATTGTCATGTACCAAAAATTAGATAAAACTTGAAGACAAATGATAATAAGCAAGTCACTTAGCACTTTTGCTTCTTAGTATCATTGTCAATAAACTAAAAGAACTGAAATAAATAACTTCTTAAGGTCTCTTCTTATTTGAATTATAATACTTCAAATAAGAACTGAGTTGGGTTTTTTAGGATCCTTATGTGTTTTAGGCTTCTTAATGACCAAGCCCGAAACAAATATTCCTCTCATGAGACATTAACTTAGAAGGTATCATAGAAGTCCACAAAAACAGAGAAGCAATCAAAAGCTAGCATAAAGGTAGAAACTGAAAGAGTAAAATAAAATGGAATTCAATCAAGAAAAAAAATTGTGATCAACAGGTCTGGGAGAAAAATAATCCCAAATACAAGTATCAGTAAAAAGGAAAGTTTTCAAAGCGTAATACTGCTAAAGAGCTGATGGCAACAGAGAAGGGCAAATGAGCTTGCATTATGACACACTAGCAAAAACAACGATTTTTAGATTTCATATTCATCACCATAATTCATAATGGCCTAGGAAGGCATTTGTGTTTCTATAGTCTTATGTAGGAATTGCCATATTGAAACAGACCACTGGTCCATCCCTTTTGCCATGTGACTCTGACAGTGAACAGATGCTTCAGAGGAAAGCTCTACTCTCAGCCACCCAAATCCAATAATACACCTAATGGTGCAATTCTATGTCAAGAACATCATTTCTTTTTGACCTCAAATGGCAATTATCTTCTACCCAAAGCAGGATGCTGGCTCACTCTGATTTCATGCTGGGTGGCCCACTTAAGGCGTTCCACTTAAAATTACATCAAGGCTGCTATCTTCATTCACTTGGCTCTTCTGACATTCTAAACTACTTCCACAATCTGCTGTCATCACCATCACTATTAGGCTCTCAGAGGTTTGGAATCATGTAGGTATAATACAAATTGTTGTATTTGTACTAGCAACTGATGTTTTAAAAATCATTGCTTTCTTTAAAAAAAATCAAGGTTTTCTATTATTAGCTTCCATGTTTTTAAAGACCCAAGTATTCCCAATCTAATATAAATAATCATCTTGAAGTAGAGACAAAAAGGAGATATGAACTTTTAATGTTTGAAGGAGACCATAAATACAGAGTGGTAAGAATAGTCTTTTGATAGAAATTCCCTAGAAAAGGAAGAAAGGAAGAATGAAAGCTGGAAGGAAGGAAGGAAGGAAGGAAGGAAGAAAAGAAAGAAATTAAGTCTCTAGAACAAAAGAATTCGTGAGCTTTGTTGATGATTCTCTGACAGAGTGAATAAAAAAATAATAAAATAAGTAGACTGGAATGGCAAAAGGCAGGCAAGTAATCAGGAGTTTGGAACTACAGCCATGTCTCAGTAGTTTCCAGTCCCCTTCAGGTTCCAGTCTCCATTGTAGAAGCATTTTCAGCCATAAACTCACATCCTGTCCCCTCCAGAGGACTCTCCTTTGGGAAAGGTCTTCACCTATCATACCATTTCCCTAGCCCTGGAGCAGACAATTTTAAATTTGAACTAGAATGATATTTAAGCTAATAGGAAAGAACAGATAAAGCCTTTTCCCAACTGGGAGAACAATGACAAACTTGGAGAAGCCAATCATTTTTTCCACTGGTGTATCTGGACATAAGAAACTGCAGCGGATCATGGTGGTCAGTGATGATGCCTCACAACTTGAACAGAACAGTTCTACTAAAATTCTGAATGCTATTTTTGAGATGACCCTGTTCTATTAATAGAAATTTGAAGACTTAATAAGAAAGCTTATGACCAAGTGTCTAAAATATCCCTTATATAAACATCATCTACCAAATGGACAAGTAACCCAAGGTCTTCTAGCGGTAGACCTTCTAGTAGGTCTTCTAGTAATCAACAGGTTAAAAAAAAAAAAAACTGAGGAGCAAAATTATCAGGGTATTTCATGAGATAAGAGATCCAAAGGTATTCAAGATAACCCAGGAACAAAAATCAAGCCAAAAGGAAAGAAGGTTTTCTATCAGTGACTTTGATTATATCAGCAAAGAGTCTCTCATGAACCAAATAACTACACAGTAACTCAAGAACATGTTGTTAGGAAAAACTTGGCCTTAATTATGAATTAAATGATCTTATTGACTCTTTGTATACCTTAAAAAGCCTCTAAATCAATTCTGGGACCTAAATAAATCAATAATATTACCTTAAAATTAAACAGGTACTTCTAAATAAGGAAGTCTTCCAAAAGTAAAATTTTCCTTTGACTACTCTGGAAATAAGGTTTCTATAAGAATCTATAGCCTGGCTGAAACCAATGATACATTAATATGTTAATTAACTGAATTTAAATAAAAATGTTTAAAAGTTAAAAAAAAATCTATAGTAAAGTAAAAACTCATAGTGCCCAGCATACTTATAAATGTTAAATAAAAATAACTTATTGGGGGGGGAAAAAAAAAACCGTATTGAGGCTGGACTTTGTGATTCCTAAAAATAGCATCAGTGATTGAAGTACAGAAACGAAGCTAAGCAGGGTCGGGCCTGGTTAGTACTTGGATGGGAGAAAAGAAAGTAACCTTTTAAAATCTTAAGACAAAGGAAACACAGTCGAAAGAAAAAAATAGTGCAAATTTTTTATCAAAAGAAACAGGATTTCTTCTTATCAGTAACAATGGTAGTTAAAAGAGCAACAAAAAAAAACCGCCCAAGCTATTGTATACTTGAAAGATGCTAGGAGTAAATCTTTGGCATTCTTAGCATCAAAAAAAAAAAAAAAAAAAGAGAGAGAGAGAGAGTTACGTGTGTAAGGTGATGAATATGTTAATTATCTTGATCTTGGTAATCATTCCACAATGCATATGTATATGAAATCATCACATTGTATACTTTAAATATACATAATTATATTGTCAATTATTCCTCAATAAAGTTGAGGGGGAAAGAACAGTAATAAATAGAAGTCACAGATACTTGAAGACTCATTCAACAGTTATCATGCTGGCCAGGGAGGAGGAGAAGTCAGTGATTACTGAACTCATTACACATCCAATGTTTTCTATTTGTTGTGGAAGTCTATGTATTCGGGCATAGACTACCCAAGCCAGTAACAGGCATCCAGATCATAGGAACATTGGCATATGAGGTCTCAGAATTTCTCCAGATTTTTTTTTTTAGAGGATATCATACTAAACGGTAATAAAGTTGGCAGTTTACAACAAGATAGAGAGAAAAAAGCAATAGACTTAGATGACTACTAATCCAACCAGATTGCAGAATGAGCTACCCATTTATACATATTTTTTATTTGCCCAAAGGCAGAGAATGGTCCCTCAAGAAATCATATGGCCAATTCCTTACCTTCCTAGATACAAATATGCAACTCATTCAAGGTAGATGGTTAGCCACCCTGTTTTTAAAAAATTTCAAGGAACAATATAGCATTGTCATCTTCAGTGCCCAGTTCACCCTTCTATTTCATCATTTTTATAGGTAAAATCCATTCTGAGTCCATCCCTCTCCTTTGCCTCCACCAATGACATTGGAAGGTCTCACCACTGTTCATCAACACTATGGCAAGAGTCACCTAATCTTGTTTCCTTCTTCCCAAAACAGATCTGATTATGTTAATTCATGATTTAAAAATTATTTTTCATAGATGCCTACCACCTACAAAATACAGTTGAAACACAGTCTTCACTAACTATAAGAAACAAACTGAGGGCTGCTGGAAGGGAGGTGGATAGGGGGATGGGGTAAGTGGTTGATGGGCATTAAGGCATTAAGGTACATGATGTGATGAGCACTGGGTGTTACATGTAACAGATGAATTATTAAACTCTACATCTGAAACTAATGATATACTATATGTTGGCTAATGGAAATTAAATTAAAAAAAAAGTCAAAAAGAAAAAAAAAAAGAAAGAAACGTAGTCTTCACTCACAATCCATACCCAAATTATTTTCCAGGTTTGTCTCCTTCTGTTTCCACCCGTGCAACATATGCTCCAGCCACATTCAACTACCAAACTCAACCCAAAAAAGTTTCTTTTCATATCTTCACTCATGTTTCATTATCTGCCTGGAACTACCTTTCCTCCATTTGCAACTGTTGACTGTACTTCAAGGCCCACTCCCTTGCCAAAGTTTCTGTAGAATTTCCCACTCATAATGGATCTTACACTCCTTTAATACTTCTTCTTCTTTTCTTTTAAAGATTTTATTTATTTATTTGATGGAGAGAGATCACAAGGAGGCAGAGAGGCCAGCAAAGAGAGAGAGTGGGGGAAGCAGGCTCCCTGCTGAGCAGAGAGCCCGATGCGGGACTCGATCCCAGGACCCTGAGATCACGACCTGAGCTGAAGGCAGAGGCTTAACCCACTGAGCCACCCAGGCGCCCCTTTAGTACTTCTTAATACATTATATAATTACCTTTAATGCTCCTTAATACATTATATAATTACCACATTCTATCTTCACTATATTTGCACAAAAATCTCTTTGTAACCCACTTGAGGGCAGGGATAGTCTTTCCTGGTGTAACTGGTAAGTAAGTGTAACAAGGTATAACAGAAGGAATGGTCTGGATATTCACCTCCTTCTGGTTTTGCTACTTATTGGCTATGTCTAGGGCAAGTCACAGTCTCTCTGAGTCAATGGCTGCTATAGCTTTAGGCAACAAGTCTGTATTCTAGGCAAGAGGAAGGTAAAGGGACAAAAGGAAGGGTGAAGACAAGAGGGGCAAACAACTTTCTCAGCTTTCTTATTTAGGAATGGACACTTCCTCTGGAGATTTCACCTTACACCTTGATGGCCAGAATGGAGTCTCGTGGCCTCTGTCCTGCAGGTTTGTCTAAGGCTAGTGTTTTCAGCTGGGCACAAGGCCACTAGGACAAAATCGGTGTTCTGTAAGTAAGAAATGAAATGGATGCTGGTACACAATTAGTAGAACCTGTAACAGCTTAGAAGAGGGAAGACAGTGAAATTGCTACATTTTCAGGCAACAGTAAAACAAAGCAAGAAAAAAAAAATCAAGTTAATGTGGACAAATTGCAGAAAAGCTTCCCAAGACTGCATCAGTTCCTGGGCCAAGATATGGTAGATGAGCTCCAGTGTAGCTAAGTGTTAGCTAATGTTTTTTTTAGTACTGGGAAAATATACAAGAAATTTTACTCACAGAATCTAAATTATACTTAATGGATTATGGACATTCAACAATTAAAACCAAAGAAAAGTTTCTCACTTAGATCATTAGAAAGTGATCCTTGAAGACATTAGTCTAATGGGCTTCTACAGGCAGACAGGGCACAAAATTGGGAGCATTCTGATAAAAAGCATTTTGACTTTTATTTTTAAATTTATTTATTTAAAAATTTGTTTAACAAGCACTTATTGAGCATTCCTATGTGAAAAGTACCATGCCAGTTGCAGAGGATGGAGGAGAAAAAAAAAAACAAACAATACTGGGTTAGGCATTATCACTGCCTTCAAAAGAGAGTAGGATGAAGAAGGAGACACATATGAAGGCCTGGACAAAAGAGAAGGGTTGGGAGAGATGGTGGGGAGCGAGAGCAGATTCCAAAGGGGACTGTGGATGTTGGGCTGTCTGTTACTCTAACACTACTCCAGGGACAGGATGGAGAAGTTCTCTCTGGTCTGGTTGGCATGTTTTGTAGGACATCCTGCCCTTTATGGAAACATGCTGTGCCTGCCTGTTTGCTCCTTCTACATACTCAGGTCACTGTGGACTCTCAGGCATCCTCAGCTATTATTGGTACTTGTTTAATGTCACAACAGCACACTCATTAAAAAACAAATGACCTCTATGGGATGCCTGGGTGGCTCAGTGGGTTAAGCCTCTGCCTTAGCTCAGGTCATGATCCCAGGGTCCTGGGGTGGAGCCCTGCATCAGGCTCTCTCTCTGCCTGCCTCTCTGCCTACTTGTCATCTCTCTCTGTCAAATAAATAAATAAAATCTTAAAAAAAAAAGAAAATTTAGAAATAAAAGCACATTAAAATACTATGGCGAAGAACATTATAGTTTTTTTCTTTTTTAAAATTATTATTTTTTATTATGTTCAGTTAACCAACATATAGTACATCATTAATTTTTGATGTAGTATTCAATGATTCATTAGTTGAATATAACACCTAGTGCTCATCACAACATGTGCCCCCTTTAACATCCATCACCCAGCTACCCCATTCCCCCACCCCCTCCCTTATGTAACCCTCTGTTTCCTAGGAGTCCAGAGTCTCTCATGGTTTGTCTCCCTCTCTAATTTCTTCCCATTTGGTTTTCTCTCCCTTCCCCTATGGTCCTCCATGTTCTTCCTTGTGTTCCATATATGAGTGAAACCATATGATAATTGTCTTTCTCTGCTTGACTTACTTCATTTAGCATATCCCCTCCAGTTCCATCCATTTTGATGCAAATGGTGGGTATTCATCCTTTCTGATGGCTGAATCATATTATATTGTATATATGGACCACATCTTCTTCATCCATTCATCTGCTGAAGGACAACGGGGCTCCTTCCACAGTTTCACTATTGTGAACATTGCTATGAACATTGGAGTGCTATACACACATGGACATCTATTCCAAAAAGTCAGAACTTACTGTATATGATGTCTTATAACCTTGTATTTTCATTTAATAGAGTATGAACATCTTTCCACGCATTAAATATTCTTCTATAAATATCACTTCCAATGGTTGCATATATTCCATTGCATGCTAGTAACTTAGACTTTTAGCCTATTTCCAATTTTGTTCTTTTATAAACAAGTGTTCAATGAATAACTTTAAACATATTTATGGATATTTATTTTCTTAAAGTACATTTAAGGTTGAATTGTCAAGTCAAAGGGCATTTACAATTAAAGTTTTCGTTACATTTCCCCCATATTTCCCTCTGGAAATACTATACTAACCAATATATCTACTTGCAGTGTGTGGCCACGTTCTATAATTTTGCCCAACCTTAAATATTTTCATTAATTGCTGCCCAACCCTTGTCAGTCTGATAAATTCCTATAGATCTTTTATGATGTAATTCAAATATCACCTTCTCTGAGAGGCCTTCCCTGATCTCATTTCCTTCCCAGATATATCCTTCACTATGCTCTATAACACTATTTATATTCATCATTTTTAGTGTTTACTTCTTCTTCTTCTTCTTCTTTTTTTTGAGAGAGCGAGAGAGTAAGGCTGGTGTAGGGAGCAGAGGGAGAGGGGGTGAGAGACTCTGAAGCAGTCTCCATGCCCTGTGCAGAGCATGATGTAGGGCTCAATCTCATGACCCTATCATGACCTGAGCCAAAAATCAAGAGTTGGACATTTAACTGACTGAGCCAACCAGGTCCTCCTTCAATGTTTACTTCTAAGTAGTCAAATTACTCATTCAAATATTGTCTTTCCAATAGACTGTGTGCTTTTTGGAGCTAAGGGTCATGTCTTATTCATTGCTGTAGTCTCAGTGCCTGGCTGTGTCTGACATACACCAAGCACCAACAGAGGTTTGCTGGATGAATGTATAGATTACTGTCACAACTTTCCATGTTTATTTGTTTTTTTTAACAGAAAATGCTGCAAGTCTGATTTCAGATTTCAATTCTTTTTTTTAAATAATTTTTTAAATTTTTATTTTTTTTATAAATCAGATTTCAATTCTTGATATAATGAGCTATATAAGAATCTGCAGGTGTTAAATAAAGATAGGAAGCGTCCTGATTTTTAAAAGTATAATCTCGTGGGGTGTTCATTAGTCATCTTCATGGAAGGGAAAACGAGGCACCCATTTCCAAACTTTGACCTTCTATTTCAAAAGCTCTACCAGATATTTATAAGGAAAAAAAGTCTTCATGTTACAATTGCTTTCACTTTATTTTATTTTTATTTTTTAAAGATTTTTTTTTTAAATTTATTTGTCACAGAGAGAGAGATAGAGAGGGCAAGCACAGGCAGACAGAGTGGCAGGCAGAGGCAGAGGGAGAAGCAGGCTCCCTGCCAAGCAAGGAGCCCGATGTGGGACTCAATCCCAGGACACTGGGATCATGACCTGAGCCGAAAGCAGCCGCTTAACCAACTGAGCTACCCAGGCGTCCCTTGCTTTCACTTTTAAAAAGGAAATTGTTCATTAATGCACACAAAACATGCTTCGTGTTGTCAAACACACGCGTACACACACCTTATCTCTATATGCCAAGAACCAAGATCTGCAAGTTCCAACCAAGTGGAATATGGAGAAACTTAAAAACAGTCATGTTAAACTACGTTTATAACACTTCCTAATCCTTCCAAGGGTGTAAAGCATCAATAATTCCACTTTTACTGTAAACAACCCAAAATACGAATACCTTTGTATATACATCTTGCTAGAAAACCCTGATAATGGGGGGGAAATGTATTGTTTATTTTAGCATGAGCCAGACTAATTAGTACGCCTGTCAAAATCTTCCTGTCCCATATTATTCTCGAAAGCTTGATAAGTTCATTTGTTTCAAAGCTGGGGAAATAGAGGTGATAAAAACAAAAGAAACTATCATAGCCTGTAGGAAACTCTACAGGTCAAATGGCTCAGGCTCTTCAATCTTCTGGAGCTTCAGAATTGATTGGAAATGACATCTGCAAGGTTGTCTTTCATTGGAAAAAAAATTTTTCCTGCAAACTCAGCACCCTTGTGAGTGAAGAACTGATTTTGTGTTAAATGGTTTATCCAGAGCAAATTCAAACACTTAGGATGTTGCAACTCAGTATAAGTTCATTCCTTTTATGTTTGAAATCTTTTTTTTTTATGTTTTCATTCTTATATTGATTGCAGATCAGAATTTAGAGCAGGACATTAATAACATATTCAATAATTTCTCCTTACTGTTTTTTCTTGATTATTACTTGTTCCGATGGCCATAAACTCAAGCATTATCAAGATTTACAGAACACTAGTAACTTATTACGAAGCTTCTCAGTCCAAAATGCTTTCTTTCCAAAGAACAGTTTTAAGTGATGACACAAGGTATGTGATAAGACGACTGGTTGGGCAAAGGTTTTTATGGCCATTCAGAATAGACCGTTAGGGTTAGCATACAAAAGAGAAACTACCACTTATTTCTTTTTTGAAATGTTTAAATATGTATTTTCCAAAGTGTTTGCTAAATATGAAACTAATGGACCACTCTTTCAACTTAAGTACAGAAAGGCATAAGGCTCAAGATACTAAGTGGTAGACCAGAAAATAAATCCTAGTTTTCAGATTGGGGTTCCAATATATCTGCACCTTAATTTTTTCTTTCCTTTTAAAAAATTTGCCCATGTAAAAAAAAATGTTATGGCTTATAAATCTCTTTGCCTTTCATCCCTTACTTTTCCTTATAATTTATTCATTGAAGAACCTGGGATATTCAATTGTTTAGAGTTTCTCATTGTCCAAATTTTGCGAATTGCATGCTCACAGTTTCACATATTCTTCTCTCCTGTTTTTCCTGCAAATTGCCAGGTGGACCCAAAAGCTTGATGACTCATGTCTGACATTATTTTTGTGCATCAGTTTCTCCTCTTTCTTTTTTTATGTTATGCTACGCTCACAAGTTAGCTACCACCTGCTACCATACAATGTTATTACAATACTACTGATTACATGTGCCTTAGTTTCTTAATTTGAAAAGTGGAAACCCACACATGAAAGTATTACAGCTCACTGGGGTATCTGTACTCATCCCTGCAGAGGAAGTTGAAGGCCAAAATAACAACCTTGGCAAGAGTGTGGTCAGAGAACTCAGACCCTGCAATTACCTAGCTTCTGTCTGGTTCTAGGTTTGCCACATGAGAGGTACCTGAACCCAGACAAATCCCCGGCTCAGTTTCCACCCCGCCATCAGTCAAACACACCACTCACCTCATGAGACTTCTGAGAGTTAAATGGGTTGATGCATTCAAAAACAAGATTTTTAAACTATAAAGTACTACAAGCGTGTACCAAATAGTGACATTAGCAGGGGCTTAAATAGTTTCATAATGAAAAAATATTTTAACGTCTTAAAGAATTAGTTTTTTGAGAAAGGTTAGATATAGCACTAACACAAAACAAAAAGATGATATATATGACTTAATGAGTACTTGTGAAGGGATAAATGACAGCCTCCTGGGCACGCCCCAGAAACGTACAGCCCTGTGAGTCAGGAGCTCTGTGAATTCTGTACGAGGAGGAACTTGCAAGCTTCTACCACACACAAACATCGCAGTGCCATTTAAACAACCCGCTCCAAAGCCACTCATCAAAATGACGAGTAACGATTTATAGCTGGTGAATACTGGAAAAAAAATGCTGATTTCATTTACCTTTCAATCTGTGCAAATCCATTAACTATGGGTTCTAATGCTCTTCTTCAAAGCACTTTGCCAAGCCAACTTTCCTTCCACTCCACATCCTGTTTTCCCTGGGCTTCTCACATAAATTCACTTGTTAACTCTCCTGCCTACTCATGTACCTCACACCCCTGACCTCCTCTTCAGCCACGGCCTGTGCCTGAGCCTTCCTTTCCTCTCTCCCTTGCCCACCCAACTTCCATCCAATCCATCTCTCAGGAAGTTTCTGAAATACTATTTCCAGGTTGTCTTGATTAGCTAGTCAAGAAGCCGCCATTTTTTGAGAGCTGTGCTCTTCGATATGGTAGCTATTGGCTACCAGAGACCATTCAAAGGTATATATAAATTTAAATAAATTTAAAAAATTCAGTTTCTCAGTCTTGCAAGTCACATTTTCAAGTGCTCAGTAGCTACGTCTGGTGGTAGCTGTTTCATTAACTAGTATGAATATTACGGAACATTTTCATCATTGAAGAAAGTTTGTTTGGAGAGCATTATGGTGCGGGAGCACTGTTCCTCTCTCTCTACAATCTTGTTAGACAATGTGGTGTAGATATAAGCTCTGAAATAAGATGCCCTTTCGCTTTGGAATATTGGACTTAAAAAGCAATTAAATGAAATTGTGGAAATGCTAGCACAATGCCTGCCAGGGGGTAGGTGCTTGCTGAGCACCTACCTTTTTTCAAGTAAGTCCAGACCTTCTACTTTTCCCTTTTAGCAGGATACACAAGTATTTGAGGGAATAACAACAGAGGTTGTTGTTTTTTTCTGTGAGGCAGTGTGCCATGTCGGAAAGATCATGGGCTTTGGATGCATAGAGACTTGTTGAGATCGACTTAATTAGCTGAGGGCTTTGGGCAAATTAATCTCTCCGAGGCTCAGTTTCTTCATCTGTAATATGGGAATAATAATACTTATGCTGTGCAGTGGTAATGATGATTAGAGATTATGTATGTAAAAAAAAAGCTGTCTGGCATATGGTATGAGTTCAACAAATGTAGTATAGAGGCAGGTCTTATGAATTTGCTTTAGAGAGTGCCATATATCCAGGATAGTTAGATGCTAAGTGATTGTTGCTGGTAATGAAGGTCAGGCTAGTAAACCTTTTGTAGGATGGTGTTATGCATTGTTTAAACACTTCTCCCCAAACAGGGCTTTCTCTGGTATTCCTCGGATGCAGATAAACTAAACTTTTCCACTGTGGTATTATCAATTCTACTTATAACAGTTATCCTAAGTTTGCAAGATATAGAGAAAAAGTTGAGCATTCACAACTCATCAGACAGGTCTTAATTTGCCATCACTCGGTAGTTTTAAGTATTACAAAGACATTTAAGGAGTAGCATGCTGGATTGGAACTGCAAAGATTGGCATACAGAACTGTCACCTCATCACTGTCACCAAGAGAGGCTGTAGCTTAAAATAATGCCTGGACAACAAGTCTGAAATATATGCCTTCAGAGCATAATCCAAATATCACAACTTTTATTTTATCAGAGATTAAACACATGCATGAGAAATTGGAGGGCTGTGGGAAGGGGAAGGGAAACATTTTGCATCCTCGGACCTTCTTACACATTCATGCTGCCAAGAGTAGGGCAAACAAGAACCAAGTCTCTTGCTTCTAGCAGTTGGTACGCCCTAAGTGACAGTGTATTTCAAGGAGCTGCTCTGTTTGCTTGAGTTGTCTTGTTCCTTCATCTGCTACTTGTGGGTCTTTCTGAACTAACCCTGAGGGAGGAGGTGAAGAGTACTGAAAACCAATCTAGTACCCAGTCATTCCAGAGGAAGGAGAGAGAGAGAGAGACCACGTCACCAAATAAAGAGAGCTCTGAGTTCAATAACTGGGATTATCCCATGGCAAGAGATAAAGGATTCTGTTATCATTGAGCACGATTCCTTTATCTCTCAGAGACAATCAACCCTCAGCCAGAGGAGTGTAACCTTAAAACCTCATAACTCAACTTAACATAGTGTTAAAGTTTGGGGGGTTATTTGTCAGTGCTGAGGCTGATATAATCAGTCTGAGGGACCCTAGAACAAAGAGCAGTGGGTGAAGAGCATGTCACCTCAGCGCACATTCGTTTCCTTGATGAACAAGGAGCTATTAGCTGCAGAGAAAGCATTATCTAGGTGAAGAATGATGCCGATTGTTTTAGCTGTTTCTCCTGAAATTGTGGAGTAGAACATAGGGTCTCCGTGAGTTAAGGAGCAGTTTTTGTTACTGTGGTGTTGAGGATTTCTTAAAAATTAAGTTTAATTTGGGAGGGTATTATGGACACATGGCTCTTCTGGAACAGCACCCAAAAATCTATTTGAGACATGGATCTCTTTTAACCTCTGTTCTTACCTCATTAAATCAAAAAGTTTTAAAATACTCAATCATATAAGACTTTTTTAAAAGTCTAGTTGGATTAAACACTGGCTTTTATGCAAAATTCAAGGACTTGTTAATAAAACATCTAAGGGGAGAATCTATTCAGTGAACATGTGGTTTTTGAGGGAATAGGCACAGACTTCAAAATTTCATTCTCAATGAAATATAAAATTACTCTAACTATGAACTTCCACACAAAATATTATTTCTAAATTCATATGCCCAATAAAATTGTTTACCACTTTAGAGAGTCATTTCACATTATGTTTTAAATTAATCATTGCTTTTACTGACTCTAAATAGAAATGTAACCTGTAATGCATTTGTAGAAACCACTTCATAATTTTAGTTTGTTTTTTAAAAACTACAGATATTTTTAAAAATTACATCTGTTATCCTAAAATATTTTTCTTTAATTTTGCCAATCAGCAGAGTTTGTAACATTACTACAGCTTTATAAATTACTGATAACATTTCTAAAAGAATAACACTATTAACCCTTCTCTGAATGTAGGCTTCCTGGCTTCAGATATAAAATTTTATTCTTAATTTTTACTGAATAGACTTATTTTTTTATTATTTCTTTTTATACATTCACTGGATATGCTGGATGGTGGTCTAAGTTAGCATTTTAGAAATCCAGAAACTTCCATATAACAAACTCATTAAAATATACTTCAGAAACTGACTCAGACGACATAAAATATCTGCTTTTATCGATAATTTAAAAAATGACCAGAATATTTCATTTTAAAAGGATAGTAAAAGTTTCTTAATCAAAAACTTCTCGGGGGTTTTTTACCACATGGATTTACTGCAAACCTTCTTCTGTATCTGCTGGGCCAGTAAACCTGCCAGCCCACCTCAGTCAATATTTCACACTGAGATGCCATGTTTTAAAAATCTCCCTGATCAGGTAAATATTATAGGATATATTCTTTTCTAACCCTGCAGATATAGGTTTCATGGAGACATTTATGAGAGCTGAAAGGATTGAGGGAAAAATAAAACCCATACTGCTTTTTAGGTTTTTCTAATTCCTTATTGGAATTCCAGTAATTCATTTAGCAGAGTGTGCAAAAAATTTCATAAAAATCTCTTCTTAATTTTACACCTTTGCCATATATTGAAAATCATACCAGCATGCTCCTATATCACTTGGACTGAAAACAGAATATGTTAGAATTATTGTGAGTGATCAGTTGGTTAAGAGTTTAGAGAACATTATAACTAAATCAGACAGAACTCAATTTCTGCCTACTTTATACAGGAAGAGAAAACTTTTTACCTCGGTCTGGCTTCTGCAGCGCGAGACCGGGACCTCTGCTCTGCCATGGAGGGAGAGTGAGTCAGACTGTAGCTGTCATAACTGAAACCCACAGTATATCACCCTGTAATGATCATAAGTGACTATAAAATGTGCCTCATACGAACTCAGCTGTTCGAATTTACCAAATCACCACTTGCACCTTTCCAGAGATTTCCCCTTAACTAACTTCTTAAAATAAACAAGCAAACAAAAAGAATGTAAGAAACAGCAAAAATGCCAGAGGAAGGCCACCATCAGTTATGAAAGGTAAACATCTTAAACGTTTATGAATTTATGCGCCTTCACAAGTTAGCCCCCATGTATTTTTGCTAGACATGGAGTAACCTAGCTTTCCTAACTGAACTGGAATTAATACCAACTTCTCCAACATCTCTTCTAAATTTCTTGTGTTTGATACGCCAAGTCATTATTCAGGCACGTATTTTTCTCTTTCAGTTAGGTAAAGCTGGGACCTCTCACATAGTCGAAAAAGGTTTTCCACTGGCAAGACTGTCCCTTAACACTACATGAAACATTTCTTTCCTCAAAGGTAACATATTTGCAATTAAATTACAGTACAAATTTGATAATTTATCCATTGGACAGATACAAAAGCAGTGAGAAGTTGCTTTTTTTGAAAAGCAGGATTTGAACAACTTTAAAAAATAGTAAAAGTCTTCTCTGTTTGGCTCCTTTTTAATGCCTCTCATCCTAAATGAAGATGAATTTTAATGGCTTCCATAGGAAGAGGCAAACACTTAAAAAGCAACACGATCAAATTTAAATAGATTTGTTATTTTGGGGGAAGAAAACATGCAGAAGATTTTATATGAAGAGCTCCTTGAATTGCCCTGGTATTCCGTAAGAAAATTCAGAAAGATACTTGCTTTACAGAGGAAGGTATTTACACATATAGAGAAGACAAGGAAGGAACAAGTTGTCTACCTTCCTTTCAGCTTAAATAATGTGATAAAGAAAATTGTTATTATTTATAATAAGACACTTAATAAGAACTCAGATATAATTTCCTAGGCAAATCTCTTCTAACCTATACCAACAATGACTACAATACTCCAAAAGACCCTCTGACACCTCCTTATGGTTAGAAAAGTCAAATTTTTGCAAACAATTTCTACATTATACTCTTATTAGTTATAATATCCAAGAAACTGATCATTATAATTTCCCTAATTTTAATGCTAAAGAATTCAAACTTAAACTGATAAATAGATTTAAGTAAATATAAAATTATTATAGAATTAATCTTTTAAAAAAATAAATAAAAATTAAATAGATGTTTTTCCAATAGATCTTTAAGTAAGAACGTACTTTTCAGAGAGCTTTGTGAAAATATGTACATATAATTTAAAATCAATAGTCAAAGAAAGTGTGTCCAAGAGCAGTCACAATTTTTTGGTGACCAAACCAATTGAAATATACATGCTAGTAAATGGTGCGGGTATAACTAAGGGTCATTTTCTGCTTCTCTACTTAAAATAATGTTCCAAAATTTTTATGAAAATCCACAAATTATTCAGTCTCATGAAAAGTGCAGCATGTACATAGAAAAAAAAAAATCAGGTCCAGTAGTTGCTTGAGAAACCCGACACAGATCAGAAAATCAGGGTGTATACGATCACCTAACCTGATCACAGATAAATCTCAAAAATGTTATGTCAAATCATTGTTTTTGAAAAAGTGTAAAAATCAGACTACTCCTATTAAGACTCATGCTTTGTTTTTAAGAGGTTTTATCTTCAGGTGTGTTAAAGTTTGTGTCCAGATGCTCAGAGGAATGTCAATACTACAAATTAATAAATAGCTGAGATTAAATTTTATTCACACATCTTAAGAAAGAAGCACACAAAATGAATTAATTTCCCTATTTAAAAAAATTGTCATCTCTTCAAGTAGGGAAGAAAAAAGAATCACTCAAAAACTATCAATTTTCTATTTAATATTTAAATTGTTATAATATTCTCACTTGTTTCACCTGTGACCAACCCCTTTTCATTTTGTTCTGCTATGTCTATGCCATTCCTCTCTTGCAATGTCTCAATTGGTGCAACATTCAATATACCCTTTTAGGAAAAAAAAATCTAATATTAAAAAGCATGGTCCCACATTTATTTCTAGAGTTCTCAGAATTTCCAGATAGGACCCCATATTTTCATTAGAATGTGACCTGAACATGAAGGCAAGCTACCTAAAACGATTACTCAAAATTTTAGAGTAGCTTAAAAAAAAAAAAAGAAAGAAAAAGAAAAAAACAAACACAAAAATTACTTAGGGGCAGTGTTTAATTTGAATATCTTCACTTCCTGGGTTGCCAGGTAAGGCACATTAATAACAACTCCTCATTGGTTCTTTTCTATACACCAACTATTCCAAGACAGAGGTGTTACTTTCAGTGGTGTCCTAGAAAAATAAACATAATTTTGTACTGCCTGTAGAAACTTTTTTCCATAGGCAAGATACATGAACTTATTTGCATGCCAATTTAGTCTTCCCTTCAGCTATTTGCTACTTACTAGGCCTTTATGAATATCTGAATGTGTCTACCATAGAAGGAATGCTACAATAATAAATTATAAAACCGGTCAAATTAATATGTTATAGGGGATTTAGGATATCTGTTTACATCTGTTAGAAATGCTAACCACATGGGTTTATAATGGCAAAGAAAAAAGTACCTATAAATTTGGTTTAAAACTCATATACAAGCCTCCTTTATTTATATATGTAGAAATATAAAACCCTCAAGATTATAGTTTTATTTTATTTGTCCTCATCCTAACTTATGTAATAAGAATATATGGAAATGACGGTTGTAAGAAAGTAATATCTTTCAGGTTTTAGGGCATTAATAAAAGAACAGGAACTTCTCACATCCAAGTATATGTGCGCTTGGGTACATATATATGCCTATATATGTGTGTATGTATAATTTTTAAATTTTAGAATTTTATAATTTTTTAAATTTTTGGATTCATTTTTTATGCTCACATGTTGAGAAGTGGTGTATTTTTAGCCTTCCTCATCAGCCAAAACCAGATAATCCAAGAAAGCCCCAAAGTAGTATTCTCTTTTACCACAAGAGGGGGCTAGAGAATTCTGATCTCTTCTAAGGTCTGTAAAACCCTCTTAACTGCTACTTTATAGACATTCAATTACAACAGGCCATAATACATTAAGGCATTAAAATACACATATATCCCAACATATGCCAAAACAAGCCCTACACTGGTGTGCCTGCCAGATGATCACCAACACCAACATCAGATAAACACTTAGGCACCTTCTCGTGGTTTATATGAGATTTTACGCTTTATTACTTCCCTCCCCAAAAGGCAGCTCTCTTGGTTAGGTGATCCCCTTGGAATGGAAAATATCAAGGAGTGTGATAAAATACCCAAGGACTGGAGAGTATGACAGGGGCAGAGTGAGGTAAGGATTAAGAGAACTGAAATTTATGTAGTTTGGAAAAGTGAAGACTCCGGGGATAAATGTTCATAGTCTTTAAAAACCTTCTAAAGGTAACAATATAAATGAATTAGGGGAATTATTCAGTCTCAGAAGATGGTATAGAAAAGAGCAATGGCCTGAAACTAAGGAAGGAAAAGTTTAGGTTAGATATGAAGAATAAATTAGTAATAATAGTTGGGCGGGCAAGATGTCCTGCAAGGGAAGGGTACAAAGCATAATCACTATATTTGATAATTAATTAAATGAGATATTAGTAAGAATGATGTGAATTCATTAGAAGGGCTAGATTAGATAACTCAAGTGATTTTTTTCCCCTAAGCTGTGACAATCTCTAGGCCCAACTGTGTTCTTGGACATTCATAAATGTCTTTCAATGAGGATAATGATCATCTATAGAGAGGAGAGCTTGTGATCTCAGTTAACCCTATGTTTTGTTGATTAAAAAAATCCAACTATTACTATGCAATAACTTAATTATAAAATTAACCATGACAACAATTATGCTTATCTTTCAGAGCATTGTACTAAAATATAATGTAAGCTATACCCTAACAATTTATAGAAATGGATTTCTAAGTTGAATAAAGGCTTCTATAAGTGAAAACTTTCCATGAAGGAAAAATTCCCCTATAAATCCTAATTTTACAAGCCTGAGCAACTACTCTGTATAATCCTTCTTTCCTGGGCGTAAGCTACGTAGGGCCCAACATAAAAAAGGCTGCCACTCAAAGTCAGAAACATAGTCAAGAGCTTAAGTATAATATAGTTTGTGAATTCAACAATCTTCGCCTAACAGAACACAATATTCTAGATTAACAGGTGTTTCCACAGTGTTTTATTATTTTACTTTTTATTTTTAAAGATTTTATTTATTTATTTGACAGAGATCACAAGTAGGCAGAAAGGCAAGCAGAGGGCGGGGGGGGGGGGAAGCAGGCTCCCTGCTGAGCAGAGAGCCTGATTCAGGGCTCAATCCCAGGACCCTGGGATCATGACCTGAGCCAAAGGCAGAGGCTTTAACCCACTGAGCCACTCAGGCACCCCTCCACAGTGTTTTAAACAGCATAACTAACATTCTAACATTCACTTTTTGTTTGAAAAGTCAGAGTTCTATGATAGGTCAAAGAATTTATGGATAGCAGAAAAATAAAGATCACCAAATTACCATTCGAAAAAACAAATCACCATTAAAAAAAAAAAATATATATATATATATATATATACACATATATAGAGAGTACTGAGAATATGGATTCCTGAACTTTAGAAATGACTGCTCTAGGTAAGAGAGCTAACCCTCAGGTGATTTGGTGTTCATCTATAAGGCAGATGCTATGTTTAATTATAATGCATTTGTAGATTCTAAGAACAAGGTAATTAAGCATGGTATATAAGATTTTCTAATAAACAGCACACAAGATATATAAACCCTCCCCACCTCTGATTGATTTATACATCAATCAGATAAATATGTTACATTAACAACCAAAACACCGCATATCATTTTACCACCACTGTAATGACCACACTAACATCTTCAATAATCATGTATTAGAACTTCCACATTACCATTAACCTTGTTGACTACTTTAGAATTTGGAGAGAAATAACGAATACTCAAGGCGGAATGAAAAACTTAATCTCATTTGCCAAGTCACTCACTTAAAAGTCAACTATTTGCACTTAAAAATGGCCACAGTTATTTCACTACTAATTATAGCGGAAGCTCCATAAAGGTTTGACCTTTTGGAGAATGGACTTCAGCCCATACTCCCAGTCTGGAATAGACTTCTAAAAACACTTAGGCCACGGCTCAGGCCAAATATTATTTTGACTTTTTTCCAAACCACTGCAAGTCCAACCAAGTGTTGTTGTTTTTTTTTTTTCCCCCTGCAAACTCTGTCCCTGATAATCACCACTTGATTATGGATTGTATACTTTTTTGTGGGGGTGTCTAATCTTCTCTCTTCAACTAGATTATTTACTCACTAGAAAGGCATCATATCCTATTCCTCTTCGTCTCCTCCACACAGCTTCTAAACTCATGAATGAATAAAAGCATCCAATATAGATATTCAATAGCTAACTCTTCATTAGCAGTATATTAAAATCTATACCACGGACAAAAAGGCCAAAAAAGGTAACGAATTAGTTATATGTCAGATCAATTCAGGGACTTATTGTATGTCACTCGTAGTTATAATTGTTAGCATTTTTGCAACCCTTTGAAAAATTTTTTAAAAGATTTTATTTATTTATTTGACAGAGATCATAAGCAGGCAGAGAAGCAGGCTCCCCACTGAGTAGAGAGCCCAATGCGGGGCTCCACCCAGGTGCCCCTGAAATTCTTTATAAAGCATACTACTACCAAATCATTCTGGGAAAAGAATACATTGACGAAAATACATTGACCAGAGAGATATATGTACCTGATGAACCTGACTGAAACTTGCAAGAAATAGCTTAAGAGGGCCCCTAGGTGGCTTAGCGGGTTAAAGCCTCTGCCTTCGGCTCAAGTCATGATCCCAGGGTCCTGGGATCGAGCCCCACATCAGGCTCTCTGCTCAGCAGGGAGCCTGCTTCCTCCTCTCTCTCTGCCTGTTTCTCTGCCTACTTATGATCTCCGTCTGTCAAATAAATAAATAAAATCTTTACAAAAAAAAAAAAAAAGAAAGAAAGAAATAGCTTAAGAGACATGACCAGGCCTCCTGCAAAGCTGTTTGGGTTTGCACTCAAAGAGTGTGTAGAGATCATGCAGGTGAGGGAAGGTATACAGTGTGAGCCTGGGAAGGCCTCTCCCAGGGCAGCAGTCTTGGTTTCCATACTGGCTCTGTCTTGCTAGATAAAGGACCATATCATTAGCCTCTTTAAAACATACTTTCCTCTTTGGTAAAACAGAGATTAGATAGATGATTACCAACCAAGTAGTCTCTTCCAGATCTAAAATGCCATGATTCTATGTAAAAAAAAAAAAACTTGGGTTCAATTTGTAGAGTACATTCTAGTGAAAGAAGCATTATGGAAGATATCCAGCCATCAACGCATGAGAGACTGCTTTCCTGGGTACTGGACGGAAGGTTAGAGTTTAAACACGCACCGACAGCCCAATCTGCCAGGCTGAAGAATGAAAAATGGGTAGTTCATAGACAGATAATTGTTATTGTTTTTTTATTCTTCACAAAACATGTATAATCCTTGGTAATCATTTGTTTAAGTTATATAAATTACTGTCAACTTTGAGACCCAGTTTGTCATCCTCATCTGTGATTTATACCAGACTATATAAACGACATGATGTCTTCGATCTAATAAGACATTTATCTTCATGAAGGAGGCCACTGCGATCCTGAGTGACAGCTCACTTACCCTTATCACACTTAACTCAACATCGGTCCTTAATTTCTCCCAATGATCTGAAATCTGATGGACTCACCTGAAGCCAACAGAAACTTGTTCAGAAGTCCGACATGCTTATGAAAGTATGTTTTACGGTAGAATTTGTTCTTTGCCCCCAAAAGCGTAGACATGAAAAGGAATAAGTTTTGTGTTCTTCCTCAGTGTGCATTGTAGACACACACACACACATAAACTCCATCAGGGTTGACAGGAGTCATGTGCCTTTACTAAAGAAAAATATTCCTGTGAGCAACAGAGATGAAAGCAACTGTCTGAAGAATACAAAGGAAATGAGAGAAATACTTGTTTGAATGCACAAACGTATGCACGCATGTTTGTTGTGTAGTCATAAATGGAGAGAGACCATTTTGAGTCACATTGGTTATCTCCGTTTCTACTAAAAACTTGAAATATCTTTATATAGTTTATGTGCTTAAAAACACACACACACACAAAGGGGCGCCTGGGTGACTCAGGTGGTTAAGTATCTGACTCTTAACTTTGGCTCAGATCACAAGCTCAGGGTCTTGGGCCGGAGCCCCATGTCCGGCTCTGTACTCAGTACAGAGCCAGCTTGTCCCTCTCCCTCTGCTCCTCCCTGTACTCGCAGACGCAGATGCGCCCTCTCTCAATTTAATTAATTATTAATTAATAAAATCTTCAACATGTACACACAAAGTAGTGGGCTTGACCCTATCAGTGAGAGGGAAGTAAATAAGCTTGTTTTTAGCCCATTAACTCTCCCCACCCATTACCCTACCGGTGACTGAGCCTACAATAGGTTTCTAACATTCCAAGTAAAGCCGCCCTCAAATATGCACATTTTCCTCCAAAGTCATCAGCAGGATGTGGCCTAAGATTTACCTGATTGGTAAGGTCACTTACCACGAACCACTGCATCGTTAATTCACATACCTCAGTAAACACTGTAAGACGTGCAGTTTATTTATCCTGTGCAACAACGTAATTTATACTTTAAACTCAGGCCTTATACATGACTCGGAGCAATGTGGGTCTCAAACTGGCTTGTGAACAGACATCTTTTATACTCCTTGAGTAGAAGAAAGTCAGTTGGGGGTGCTATGGATAGACTAGCTTAATAAATGGAAGTTCTAGGGATAGGATTTTGGCTCAATAAGAGGAAGCCTTTTAAAACAAATTACAGCTCTTTGTAAGTATCTCATAACAAGACCTCGAAAATGTAAAGCAAAGTACAGAAAAATGGATACATTGACAACTATAATTGGAGATTTTAACACAAACTTCTCCACAGATAAAAGAAAAGCCAGGATATAAAAGATTTGAAGAGTACTATTTAAAAGTATAAAATAAATAAAAAGTAAGAAAACTAAAAACTGTTAAGAGTGTGTTCAATAAATATTTTTGGGAACCACACAGCACCTAAGCATAAATTGATCATTACTAGGCCACAAAAGAAGTCTCAACAAAGTCCAAAGAATCGAAGTGACACAGACTATGTTCTTAGACTATCATGTAATAAAAATTAAGTCAAAATAGAAAAGAAGGTTTAAAAATCCCTAGAACCTAAAAACAAACCAAAATAAAAACCAGGAATACACACACATGCACACACACACAAATGCTTCTAAATAATACATAGGTTAAAAAGGCTATCATCAAAGGAATTACATAATACATGGAATGGAATTGCAAATTCTTTTTTTTTTTTTAAGATTTTATTTATTTATTTGACTCTCAGAGATCACAAGTAGGCAGAGAGGCAGGCAGAGAGAGAGAAGGAAGCAGGCTCCCCGCAAAGCAGAGAGCACGATGCTCTCTGCCGGGCTTGATCCCAGGACCCTGGGATCATGACTGAGCCGAAGGCATGATCCCAGGACCCTGGGATCATGACTGAGCCGAAGGCAGAGGCTTTAACCCACTGAGCCACTCAGACGCCCCAGGAATTGCAAATTCTAATGAAAGTAGGTACGTATCAAATTTTGAAGGATGCAGTTAAAGTGGTATTTAGAGGATAGTTTTTAGCTTTGAATACATTCATTTTTTCAAATGAATGTTATACTCGGTGGAATAAAAACAATAGGGGGAATGAGATGTAAAGCCCATAAAAATGGGTGTTTCAGAGGAAAAACATCCAGCTAACCAAAGTTTTACACAAAGCAGCAGGCTTGTAATCTATTGAAACCCTTCCTCCACCGCCCCTCCCACCCCCTAATCCGTGGATTAGATAACTTCATTTTTGGCCAAGTCACTGAATTTCTCTAAGCTTCAGTTTTTTAACCTGTAAACAGCGGGGATAATGGGACTTTCTTTTCTGATCCAGTTTGAGAATTAAATGAGATAATCCACAAAAAGCATTTAGTGCAGCATAGTAAATGCTCCATAATAATTCCTCTTACAATCATCCTTTCCAACTTTCAGAATGCATGATTCTAACTTTGGTACAGTGAAATTTAAGACAAATATGAATTCCAGCCAAAAAAAGTCTAATCAATAAAATCTAATTAATAAATTAAACCTTCATTTGTAATCCCACAATACTAATGTAGATGTGTTTAAAATACATTCTTCCCTTCATTAGGGAATATATTAAAATAGCATTTTCTTCCTATTATTATTATAGAAATGAAACTCACAAGGATCAACAAAAGCTAGTCTATTGTTATCATAATATCAAATCTAAAAATTGACTTTTATTTCAGAACTAAAATGAAAGCAGAAAAATGTAAAAAAAAAGTGTTTAAACTAAAGCTGTGAAAAACAAATTCTCTTTATTTTCAAAATATTCTATATGTCTTTTAATGTACCTTTCAGAAAAGACATGGAGTTGAAAATGACCACTATTTGTACTTTAATGGGTCTGTAATTCCTTTTAAATCAAGTAGCATATAATAAATTGATCAAAACCAGGCTTTCCCTTACTCATTATTACTCTTCTCCAAAAATGGTTAGAGGTCTTTAACATTCCCAGTTCTATCTTTCATTTCACTGGAGAATAAGAACCTTCTCTAACCTTCAACAACCTGATGTAAAAATAAATTCTAAGAACATTTTCTCACTTCTTCCCAGATTTATTTGTCCAATATTCATTCATTACTTTTTCTTTAATTAGAATGTGATAATATATATTACATGATAAATAATACACTATTACAGATTCTAGGTTTCTTCTCCTAGAAAATAACTTTATTTTTTCTTTTTCTTCCAAAAGGAGTCACTATAACCTGTTTATAGAACGCTTTCCCCAACCCATCTTTAAAAAATGTATGTAGACCCATCTTCTAAAAATGTACACTAACGAGATAAGTTTATAAACACGTTAAAATCCATTGTATATTTTGGACAGTGAAAGCAATCAGACCTTGAGCTGCGCAGTTGGCTGGCTTTTGTATCGTAATTGTATCCAGTGTTTCATATTGCACTTTTTTCCCTTTAATATGGTAGAAACTATGCCTCCTTGGGTTTAGAAATCTGCATGTTATTACTTGTTAGCCAGTTTTCATTCCCCATGGTGGGGCTATGCTCTCGCTTGTGGGTCTCTCTCTACAGGGTATATAGCCTGCTGTTCCCAGATTGAGGGCATTTGCAAAGCAAAAGGAGAAGAAATTGGGATTAGGTAGCAACATGCTCTCATTTTTATGCATGGGTTAGCCTGTAACCTTGGTGTTCATTTTTTGCTGTGCACCTGGCTGGGCTTCTATACGCTTCTAGGGCTCTTGTAGTTTCCACAAAAGCATGATACAAACACGACACGCACCATGGTTACTGCTTCTTACACTGAAGTTACGGGTGGATGGGTCAGACCATGTGTCCTTTTATAATTGTACATTTAGGACACTGTTGTGGCTGAGGTGGAGCACAACAATGCTGAAATATTTTAACAGTAACCTTTCATTTTTCTAATAAAGATAAAATTCCGAAAGTCTAAAATAACTGTCACTACAAAAAAAAAGTTTAAGAATATCTTTTCTTCCTTAGCTATCCCACCAGCGAGCAAAGACACTGACTTTATATTTGTTCATTTGTCTACTTATTAATAGTGTGTTTTTGCAGTGAGATGGTAGGCTCCACAAGGACAGGGACTGGGACTGATTTTTTACTGCATATTTCACTTACTGCTTAGCAGCACAGTGCCTTGCTATTACTCTGTAATCTCTAAATAAGTATTTGTTAAAATAATAAGTATCATATGAAGTGTTACTGTTATTCTCAGTAATGGTAAAATCTAGTTGAACAAAACAGAATGTCTACTGAAATTTTTAACATCTTTATAACCTTTTCCTTAATTGCATAGGATATGTATTTATCACTTTTTTTTTTTTAAGATTTTATTTATGTATTTGACAGAGATCACAAGTAGGTAGAGAAGCAGGCAGAGAGAGGAGGAAGCAGACTCCCCACGGAGCAGAGGACTCTGGGATAATGACCTGAGCCAAAGGCAGAGGCTTTAACCCACTGAGCCACCTAGGCGCCTCATATCACTGCTTTTTAGGGGAAGGAAACAAACATTTATCAAACCCACTAGGCATCAGGCACTCAGGTACTGGGCTAGTTTCAATGTTTTGGCCAAAACTCATATTTAAATATCTCCCTTTCTATCTTTTTCCCCTCTTGTTTGTTTCTTAAAATCCACGTATGAGTGAAATCATATGGTAGTTGTCTTTCTCTGACTGACTTCTTTTGTTGAGCGTAAAACTCTCTACCTCCAACCATGTCGTTGCACGTGGCAAGAAAAAGAGAAGAGCAAACAAAGAAACAGACTCTTACCTATAGAGAACAGATGGTTACCAGAAGGGAAGTGGATGGGGCATGTGTAAAGTAGGTGAAGGGGATTAAGGGGTGCACCTGTCATGATGAGCAGTGGGTGCTGTATGGAAGTGCTGAACCAGTATGTTGTACACCCGAAACTAATATTACAGTGCATGTTAACTAACCGGAATTTAAATGAAAACTTTAACAAGGGAAAACTTGAAGTAAAATGAATAAATAAATAAAATACTTTGTAAAAATAAACATCATCCTACAATCGAATTTTTAACACATGAACAATCTATTCCTATCTATTGTTGACCGTGTCAACTTTGAGAATTCTCTTAACTTTTATACATGAAACTAAAAATTAAATCTATGAAGTAAGAATTTAATATTACTGATCTAGTTAGCTCCTCTCTTATGAGGAACCATAATGGAGCAGAGTTTCTACCTTGGAATCTTCTAGATACTAGACTTACCTCTTTCAACACTGTATTTTTTTTTTTAATTTCAACTCTTTTTAATGAAAATACTTTTAAGCAAACTATATATCTGTATAGTCTTAACCAAAATGCCTGGAACATGAATCCATCTTTTCTGATAATCCGGATAAGGATAGTGGTAAAGACAGTAGGGTGGTTAAGAGCAGAGGTTCCAGAGCTAGACTGCGTCATTACAAATCCTGGCACTACTGCGTACTAACTGTGTGATCTTAGATCAGTTAACTTCCCTGGGTCTCCATTTCCTTCTCTGTAAAATGACGATAATCCTACTATCTACCTCTTCATGCTATTCTCAGGATTAAATGATGACAGATGCAAAGTACTTAGAACACAGGTGCAAGGTACATAGTAAGTGCTTACTAAAGGCTAGCTGAGAAGTTTTACTTTATTAAAGGTACTGAGCTCCTAGTTTCTCTCTACAATATGATACGGCCCCAGAGTGCTATGTTTTTGAGTTCCCATACAAATTTTGTTTTGTTTACCAATTTTGTTTCCTGCATAAATTTTTAGTTGTGTTCCTGTGTCTCACCTCTATATTATTTCTTAATTGATGTCTCTAAAGTGCCTTTTCTTCTAAATTTAATGTTTTACCCTACTATGGGTTCGAGAAATCAAACACTGTCATGGTTAGAAATGTGTAAAAAGAGGAATCTCCAGTGAAGGCCTCAGGGGCTTTCCCAAGGCTGAGTTACGGAAGTGTTACCACCACACTCAGGAACACCCATTTCCACTTAGAGGTCCTTCTGGCTTACTGATTGTGTTCTCAGCTGTGTCTGGGAAAGCTGGAAATACCAAATAAGTGACCTATGGATTAATGAGGTAGTATTGTTCTAATTCTGTCAGGCATTGGATTAATCAAAAACAAATGAAAGGTTGGTTTTGCCCTGTTAATTTTCTAAAATTATTAATAAACTACCAGTGTAATCATTAAGCTTGCAATCCAAACAATGTTTTTAGTGTACACTTGAGTCAATATACAGATCCTAAACTGCAAGGCCCAGTTTTTAAAAAAGCTCAGACCAAATAAAATGTTTCTGTATGACTGAATCCATAGTTCTGATGTGGATGTTATTAATGCAATGAAAGGGAGAAAACCTGGTTTGCCAAAAAGGCTAAATGAAATAAGAATTAACGGATGACTGAACTAATATTACACTGTATGCTAACTGGAATTTAAATAAAAACTTAAGGAAAAAAAAAGAATTAGTGGATAAGTTAAAAAGAGAAAGGAATTGGGGATTACAAACTCCTGGAAAATGCCAAAGTCATAGGGAAATTTGAAAGAAAAATAAATTGAATGATTGCAGGCCAATAAAGAGAAATAAGGAATAGTTTACTAGCTCTACTCCCAATCCCTAAGTGAATAATATGTTCCAATTTAATATTCAGCTTAGTAGCGTGTCTACCTTTTTCCCCCACCGAAAAGGCACAAGAGAGACTCTGGTAAGATAACCGTGTGCATCAGTGATGATCAAACCGTCTGTTCAAGTGGCCAGACGCCAGAAGAGACACAGTGAACCCCCACCCTTGAGATATCTGAGCCTGAGCCAGAAACTGGCAGCCACCTAGCCAAAAATTTTATATTCATGTATCTTAAAAATTCATGTACATTTTACACCCCAGCTCTATTACATACCAATGTGTTTTTAATATAAAAGTAATGTTTATAACAGTTGAATTATTTAACTCCTCCCATTCCCAAATCTTCAAGTAAAATTAATGCTCCAGGAAGATTTACATTGTGGTTCTTGTGGCTTCCCCTTCCTCTTGAACAACATCAATATGGTTGAAAAGGGATATGGGAGAAGCATAGATAAAAATCGTATCTTTGGGGCGCCTGGGTGGCTCAGTGAGTTGAGCCTCTGCCTTCGGCTCAGGTCCTGATCTCGGGGTCCTGGGATAGAGCCCTGGATCTGGGAGCCTGCTTACCCTTCTCTCTCTGCCTGCTTCTCTGCCTACCTGTGATCTTTGTCAAATAAATAAATAAATAAAATCTTTAAAAAAAAATCTTATTATGATATGATGAGCTCAAGGGCCTCAAATAATCCACAATAAATCAATAATCCAATAATCACTAAATGAAACTCTGATTCTCATGCAACTCTGTGAAACTAAGAAATCTGAAAGATGGTGAACTGGGCCCTGCCATCTTAAGATGTTCTCTTAGCTTCTGAGCTACAGTTCTTAGAAAAAGATCAATAATGATGTCTTCCTGCTCCAGTATAGAATTAGTGTTTCCCTAAATACATTAGCTTCCGAAGTATCGAATTACCTAGAAGGATCAGCACCACGATGAAACAAATTGTTGTTTTTTGCAAACTAGCGATTACCAATACAGAAAACCCACTGAAGTTCACATGGTTCAAGATGACAAAAGGCAAAAACACCAAGACAAAAAGTAACAAAGCAGCATGATCAACCCAAAATCCAGGAAAAAGACACTCACCCTCATCCTGATAATCAGGCAAAAAAGGTGCATCCGATGTGAGAGAAGGGCCATGAGTTCCACTCTGATTATCATCGGAGCTGTCCTGCCCAAGGTAACTTTCAGCTTGGTCTCCCCCTAAGGGACAAAGAAGAAAGAAAACAAGGTCATACTTTGGACATCTTTATAAAGGTCTTTGTCTATGTCTTCTGATATTCATTCTTGCCCTCCTCTGAAAGATAAATCTTTTACTTGGTGGACGTGGCCGCTATCCATTAACCTATGAGAAACAGATGAATAAGAACCAACTTACCTAGATGGGAAATTTTCCACTCAGCTAACTAACTAGAACTTAGAAACTGTTACCATAGAGTGGGGACACCTCTTGCCACCCAGAGAAACTTTCCATCGTACTTAAAATGAAAACACAACTATATATATACATATTCATAAATATTGGTTTCCATTAATTGCAACCTTTACCCTGAATGCCTGTTTCTCTTTATATTGCCAAATGAAACAGAATAAATCATACAAAGGGTTAACCTATACATAATACAATGTAACAGGTCAATATTCTTTCCTTCTCTGAAAACTAAGAGACTTAAAAACAGAGAGAACCTAGACTTTGCAGGATTCTATTCCAATTTAAATCACTACTTGTTTTGCAATCTTAAGAAATTCTCTCTTTATAATTCTAGTTTACAGCCTATGCAACCAACCCCTTAGGAATTCTAAAAGCCCTAAGAAGGTAATATTTGTTCTGTAAAATGGCTTTGATGAAAGGTAATGTATATGCAATACTGAATTATGCAATTAAAACAATGCTAATCCCTTTTGGGTGTTTGCAACATACATTGGATTATATTTTGTAGAAGTGGCCCATGCTATTATGATACTTTAAAAGGTTCAGACGGAAGATGTTCGATCATTCGGAAACCGGAAGAAAAAGCTCTGCATTGCAAATAGCTTTCCTTAAAATCCCCCAAACAGAGGTACAGTCTGCTGATAAAAGGACACCAACAGCTGCTCAGTTCATTCCACAAACATGAAAAGGGGATTTTCAACTGAATTTAATATGATCTCAAATACTAATTTCCAAAGGAAATCACCAATGCTAATCTCAGTAAACACTGTCGAGTTTTGGCCCTGGATTTCAACGAGGGAGCAGTGAAACCGAACAACCTACATAGAATCTGTATTGCTTCACTTTAAAGGTTTATTTCCTACAATTAAACTGGAAGGATAGGGAGGATATAAAATGATAAAAAGAGAATGGCTGTAGCCTTCTCTTTCCATAAATTAGATGATGATAGCTAGTCTCTTCTGTGAACGCTCGATGGTAGGTAGCTTGTCTGTCCACAACTGACTTGAGCACCTGCAGATACAGGGCTTTAGGAATAAAATATGGACTTGATTGTGGAAAAGAAAAGTGAAAAACAACAACAACAACAAACAACAACCTCACAGCAGTGTTGGCCAGAGCCAGAACAAATCCTCTCCTTTATTAGGGCTACAGATCAGGATACAAAGCTTATTACAGTTATGCTTCTAGTATCGCTGTGAAATTTCCCTTATAGCCAGAAAAATTCTCAAATATTGGACTGAGGGTTAAAGTACTGAAATTTTACATCAGTGGAATTTGCAAATCCACTGAAATTCTATTACCAAGTGGACCGTTTGGCAGTTAACCTGAAAGTGAGCTGTGAAGTTAAAGGAATTTTAAAATTGTGAGCCAAGACGAAATCTATTTTTAAAAAAAGAAGTAGTTTGGGTTACCAAACAAAATTTAACATTTGTAGGTATACTGAACATTATTTATCAACAGTCGTTCTAGACTCAAGGTTTTCTGCTTGCTTCAGAAATTTGACAAAGTTACTCTTAACGTTTTCTAGCATTCCAGGCTTAAAAAAAAAAAAAAAAGCCGATCAAGTGGGACTTTGTTTTGTTGTATTTTAATGAACATTTTATTTTGGAATAATTTTAGATTTATTGAAAGCATTACAAAGATTGTACAGACGGTTCCCGCATACCCTTCACCCAATTTCCCCCAACTTCTTACATAACTAGGGTATTTCTGTCAAAACCAAGAAATTAACATTGCCACACTGCTATTAAATAAACTATAGACTTTATTTGGATGTCACCAATTTTCCCACTAAGGTCCTTTTTCTCTCTTTTTTCTTTTTTTAAAATTTAAATCTAATTAGCCAACACATAGTCATTAGTCAGTACATCATTAGTTTTAGATGTGGTGTCCTTTTTCTGATCCAGGATCCAATTCAATTGCCTTCAGAGTTTTCATTTTAAAAATCTCATCCAAAATACCAAATACCTGCCTGAATTTCGCATTCGATCTATTGGCTTCAGATGGAAAAGTCACTTCTGTGTTTTCCCTAGGGTTTCTGAACACAGTTACCCAAGCTGGGCTTTTAATAGCCATCCCTGTGCCAAATGTAAGACCATGCCTTTGTAAAGTATACAACAACAAAGGTATACAACTCAGTGCAGCAAAAATGGAGCCTGGGTTAGTACTAAAAATGGTTGTGGTGGGGGAAACATTTAAGAATACATTTTACATCCAAGCGTAATTTGTTCCTGATGATGGAAATGTTGCTATAAGTGTTTTTAATGTCACATCAAGTGGCCCAACTCCCTTGGGCACACGCAGAAAAAAGCTTATAACACTATATAAATAGATACTCCCGTGTAATTAAAATGATTATAACTACTCAAGATGCATGGGTGAAAAGTTTTATAGGAGAACCAGCAATTACTGTGGTCAATTTGGATTTGTTTAAGTTTAGAACATCATTCTTCCTTAGAACATAACCACAAGTGATCGCTGGATTCATCTGCAGCTCTGAGAATCACAGTTCCAGGCGACTACGACCGTTGTCCGGTGGGATCAGACATAAATGATCACAAACTATAGTGACAGACACTTCCATTCAGCAGCTCTGCAATTAGGGCTTCGAACTCCATTGCTTAGAGTGGCTTTCTCACAAGCAAGACCCCTTGCCACTAGAGACACACTTTCCCATTGCAACTTGCTCAAAATCAATATATTTCTATACAGATATATATTCTAACACACAATATCTCCATTAATCACGTCTACTACCTCCAGTCCCTTTTCTTCGTATTTCTAAACAAGATCTCGGGAAACTATATCGAGGGTTCATCTGCTATTAGCTGGTAATTTGGTCCTCTATCCTAAGCGTCCTAAGAATTGGGCGCTAGATACACTCCTTAGTATATTCAAGGGTAGGTTCTCCTCTGAGTATGGTACTGAGGGGCTTATAAGGGGGATGATTTCTCTATTGTTCTTTCCTGAGAATCAAACTCAATTTCATTCATGCTCCATAGAATGATAAGTTGCGAATTTCTGAGGTTTGGAGCAGAAATATAAAGCAGCTTTGTGTCAGGTGTGAGGTAATTATTTGCTAGGGTTTCTGTGCTATTTGTTTTTATTCCCAGTGTTTTCATTAACAGTTAATGAGTTTTCCCCCTTAATTCTGAAACAATAGCTTGGCCACTAGAAGTTGGCTTTTTTTTTCTGCCATGGATTCAACCAGCTGTTGCTGCTCCATAAACTTTATGGAGAAGTGAATTAAACTGCTAAAAACTTTGATTTCCTAA